>NC_092830.1:18854631-19182686 GCF_039878825.1 Excalfactoria chinensis | reverse complement strand
CAGGTCCCGCCTCTCGTCACTACCAATTTCTTGGTCAAGGATCAAGGTAAAGCAACCAATCCACAGCCGAAAAAGATGTTTCCTAGGGCAGGTTACTGGGACCAGCATAAGCAGCAGATGAAGCTTTTTCTGTAGAGCTATGTCATGATAGCTCAGAATTGAAATATACCAGAGATATTGTTTCAATTCATCTGAAAACAGTGTATAAGTGGGATGTTATTTGGTCCATGGGTTTCATAGAGTTTCTCTATTAATTATTATTAGAGAAATAATAATATTATAATTAATTATAATATAACCGCCTATGTAAAACTTCAGAATCCAACAGTACAGTCAGGTGCTTCACTTCTCAGCCAGACTTAAATAATTAGGAATGTCTGAGTTGAGATTTTTGCCCATGGCATGGTCTACTCTGCAGAGTATGGAGCAAAGATTGGAGCAGGAATGTTTTTTAGAGATTTAAATTGAGGGTTCAGTAGAGTCAGATTTGCCTGTTTTGATTTTGGGGCTTATATTATACACTGTTAATCATACACAGGCGTTGCCTTTGGAATTAAGTTTTATGTAATTGTGGAGTTAAGTTTATGTAATTTTTATGGCCTCATTCCAATTCAGGGTATTCATTCTTTAATTTGGTGATTCTGTAGTGTGGGAAGAAGGGTACATTTGTTTGCTGGGCACTTGTCTAAGTGTCCATCTGCTTGTCTGTGAGGTGAAATTTCACTGCACAAGAATCAGTAAAGAATGAGTTTCATGTGAGAATTAAGTACATAACCTTACACAGGTTGCAAAATACACAGTTGCATATGAAACTGGAAAGTGTATTTAATTTTATCAAAAGAAAGTAGGGATGTTGTCTCCCTCCTTTCATGAAAAGCCTTATGGAAGATGTATGGTGCTCTGTTCACACAGTTCAGTGTTTTCCAATAGGTGTTTTTCACACAGTATCAACTGTATTTTAAAAACTGAAGCACAGTCTTAAAGTGTACTTCACAGACCTCCAAGTACAGCTGATGGTTGTCAAGATGTCTTTTAACCAACTAAGTGAAGCTGAGAAACAAGAAACTTGCACACATAAAATAATGATCACAGCAGAAATATTTATTGAAGCAAAGAATAGGGTTATATATTTTGAGGATCAAGTTCCATTTGTAGAGGAGTAGTCTTCAGCACAGCTGGAGGTATCTTGATTTCTGTTCTTGAATATAAACTTGTGCTAAAATTTGTCGGGATTTGTTCCTTTGTTCTCCAGGTAACGCAAGCCCCCGCTACATAAGATGCACATCTTACAATATTCCCTGCACCTCAGATATGGCCAAACAGTCCCAGGTTCCTCTAGCTGCTGTCATAAAGCCGCTTGCTACTCTACCCCCAGAGGAGGTGAGAACTGTATGCAGTTACACATGTACTGTATGCTGTCTGAACTTGTCGGGGGAATGTTGTTACATGTTCACATTTAACAGATACCTTGTTTAAATTTCAGCAGTAGACATGTTTAAGTAAGGAGAGCTGGGTAAATGCTGGTTGTTGTGTAAATATGCAATAGGGAAGCAGAAAATTATTGTTCAGGATGTTTAATATCTCTGCTGTTTTGTTTTTTTATATTAAGTGTCAAGCAACCCTCTGACCAAATGTCCAAAATACTAGGATGTTAATAAATGCGTGCACTTTCAATTATCTCAGTTTCTTTCTTGGCCTGTGGTATTTAAATGGTTACTAATCACTCATATTAAGTGTTGCCTAGGGTATCTAGTTGTGGAATTGGATGAGAATGTATCAAGTAGCACTCATTAAGCTAATGTTGTGTACTTGCACAGCACTGGGTGGAATAATTGACAGTGCAAGACTGAACACCAGGCTCTGCTGAACTGTGCTTGAATTTCACAGCATTCATTCTGTGCAGCCCTTTCTTCTAGGTGTAATAAGTGACTGTTCAGCTCTTCTACCCACTCCATCTGGTTGCTGGGGAGAGTTAGGAGTTCCAATGATATTGGAGCTAGAAACTGTATTAAAGTATTGCAAATACTGTGGCTACTGTGTAGCATTAGCTTACTTAGAGCAGTGACGTAAAGACAAACTTGTGAAGTTTTACTCTGAGTTTGCAGTGTTCTGTGCCTTGTTAAACTTAACTTCAGCAAGGAATGTTCTCTGGAGTTTAAGGGTAGGGTTTACTTCATTTTATTAATCTTCCTAAACTGTGATTTAGGTTTTGAAAATTGGTTTGTGATAAAACTGAATTGTGAAATTAATGCCTGCATTTCGATGAGGTTTAAAAGGAGCACAAGAGGTGAATGTTATCTTGTTGGAGAAACCTGGAGGCACATTTTTAGAGTTTTACAGTCAACTAGTTGATAACTCTATGGTGTAGTTAGTCCTTGAACAAACACTTGTGATATCCTGAATGAACTAAATCTGGACACCATTAATATCATGTAAGCTAAAAGCAAGCAGTTACACCTATTGTGCTAGATTCTTGATTTTGAAAGGTGTGGTAAACTATGAATGCAGATCATAGCTTCCAGAATTCATCAGTCATTCTACAGGGAGTCCTCCTCATTTTGAGACTGAGAAGCTGCAGAAGTTGCCAAACATCTTCATCTGTTTTGACCACAAACACATTGTTATGTAGGTAGGAGTTTAAAAATGGTTCGCTCCACAGCAGTTTTAAAGGACTTGCTGTACAGTAGGGTTGGGGCAAGCAGAACTGATGAATATGTTTCAATTCATGGTGATCTTCAAGAATGAGTGTGATCAGTTTAAGTTTGTGAAGTTAATCTGGATGCTTTAATTCTTAAATATGTGGAATGCAGTAACTGACTGACTTTTTTTTTTTAATCTTGCTCTTTACAAAGGGGAAATAGAGGAGGTAGAGAGTGAAGTTTAAAAAACAAAAAGTAAAAAATGAAATAAAATTGTGCTTACTTCTGTGGGGTTATCACAGCTGTTATTTGCATGGCTTCAGTCTTCTGTGCTCATTTGAGATCTATCCATGCTATGCTGTGTGGCACTCCTGCTCTTCAAGCAAGCTACTATATAAGGTAGTGCAGCAGCATGCAGCAATATTTGCTTGTGTCAAAGTGGGATAGCCCATTAGTGACTGCAGCTTACAAGGGAACTGCTGTGTTGAGAGCTTGGATTAAGAGACATTTTTTAAATACTTGTTCAGGCTTCTTTTGTGTTCTCTCCTGCAGCTGCTGAAATGCTAAATCCTGTACAACATACAGGGTAATTGTTGTAAGCTCTGCAGTATGTGTGGTCAATTTTATTTGTAATCATCCGTCCTTTTTTATTATTTTTCCTGTTTGCACAGACCCTTCCTTATTTGGTAGACCATGGAGAATCTGGTCCTGTCCGATGCAATAGGTGCAAGGCCTACATGTGCCCTTTTATGCAGTTTATTGAGGGCGGAAGAAGGTTCCAGTGCTGTTTCTGCAGCTGTGTCACTGAGGGTAAGGTTTCTTCTGAAAACCAGGCTCTGGGCACTACTGATCTTTGAACAAGATTCACAACAATGAATCTTAATCGTGTTACAGTCATTTATAATGTATGCTATGCTTTAACGTGACTACTCTTGGGAAAACAACCACCAACCAAAGAAAAAAAAGATGATCAATTCTCATTTCAGAAATGATGCTCAAATTAGGTAGGCACTTATGCATTGCAGCATTATAACTTCAAATTTGGAACATGAAGTACTTGTCGCATGATGTATCGTGTTTTGAGAAGCTATTTATGGTCTGGATTAATATCCAGACAGTAGCAAAAATTAGGAAGTTCTTTTTTTTTTCTTCAAAGTTTCTTTGGATGCTCTCTGGAGGTGAGATTGCAGGTAGATCTGCTGTGTCTGGATAGGAGTGTTCAGTACGTGCCAGTTAGTATTTGTTGCTCTTCTCAATCAATATAAAACACGTTCCCTCTTAAGCAGAAGCGGCTGTGTGCTGTTCACAAATCATTTTTTACTGCTTTTACAGGACTGGTATTTTTTCCTTTGGATTTTTCTGAAGGATTTAGTCCAAAGAGCATGTTGCAGTGATCTCTCTGATATGAAATGTAAAATGAGAACGTAAAGGAGATTAAAGAAAAGCGCAGTGGTGATTACATAATGTGCCAATTTGTGCATAAGACAAACTAGAAGCAGTTCATCTGTATCTGTTGGATTTAATGATATTCTTAAATTGGAGCAATGATTCTTGTAATGCTTGCATATTAGCTGGTTTTCCTGGAGTTCTGTCTGAACCAGCTGTTGTCACATTAGCTCTCTAGTGGCAGTGTTTATCGTGGTTACATCTCTGAAGTTGTTTTAATTCCCTCCAGTGCCAGCTCACTACTTCCAGCATTTGGATCATACTGGAAAGCGAGTAGACTTCTATGATCGACCTGAGTTATCACTGGGTTCGTATGAGTTTCTGGCAACAGTTGACTACTGCAAGGTACAGTATGTGTTTATTACTATGTTTTTGTTTTGCTTTTAAGTAAAAACCTACTATTAAAGTCATGGAAAAGTTCTTTGTTGTAGTTGCCTCTGTCATTCTCTTCTGGAGCCATATAAGCGCTTACAGCTGGAACATGCTTTGTCACCATAGCAGTTCTGCAGGAGAAAGTGTCTCTTGATAGTCTTTGGGGCATGATGAGAAGATAAAAGAGGTTCAAGAAAAATGCAGTAGTGATCATATTATGTGCTACTCGGTACAGAAAATGAGCTTACCCTATTGAAATTAAAATTCAGCTTCAGACGTGGTCGTTAAAACACAAGAATAGGGTGGAAATATATGTTGTTAGAGCTATTTCATTTTTGACTGAAGACTTAAATCATAACTGACTTCTAAGCATGATAGGTTGTGTGCAGTGCATGTTAAAGCAGCTTAAAACCATGATGAAAAATAGATGCCTCAATGTTACAATTTTATGCTAGTTATCTTCTGATGCTTCAGGTTTAGTGAAAGAAAAATCCATTATGTTCCAATTAACAGCTTAAGATACGTTTTTAAGTCAAACGAGATCTTCTGAAAATTGTGGTTTGCTTTTGCTTTATGTTTGTTCCTTTCAATATGGTCGGTAGACTTGAGAAAACTGTTCCCAAAGTAAACTTGATATTTAAGTAGAAGGAGAAGGTTGCAGCTCTTGGAGAAAAATGTTTTGCTCTGTATTGAAGGAATCATCTAAAACAAGTCCTAGACAATTCCAGGGTCTTAAACTACAGGAGACATCACTTTCTACTTTCATCATCTGTCCTCAGTTGTGGCTGGGCTGCAGTTCACCGAGCAAAATCTTTCAGGGACATGTAATGCTGGTCTGTTTCAAGCATAGAGTGCTTACCCATCTTTGTTAGTTGGACAGGGATGGAGATGTGATCTGAAGAAACAATTGCTTTTCACAAGTGGAATGTACATGAAAGTTATTAAAATTTGGGCCAGCATCCATTTGTCCATGTTAAAGAGCAGTTAGATGAACTTAATGTGACTTCTTTTCCTTTGTTCCACAGAATAACAAGTTTCCCAGTCCACCTGCTTTCATTTTCATGATTGATGTATCTTACAATGCTGTGAAGAGTGGCTTAGTGAGACTAATATGTGAAGAATTAAAGTCAATCCTAGATTATCTGCCCAGGTAAGGTACACTGTAAATTGTATCCAGTCCAAAAGGGGGAAACTCACTTTCTCTCTTTAAAAAAAGCCTTTGAAGCTGTTGTTCACAAAGAGATCGAGCAGAACGTCTTTGAGTACTTTCTAGCTGAAACAGATTTCCTTCCTTTCATTTTTTCCTTATCCCTTACTGTGCTGTGTTTTGTAGAATGATTTCACTCACTGGCTACTTAGATGTGAATTATGTCTCTTACAGGGAAGGCAACATGGAGGAGTCAGCCATTCGAGTAGGCTTTGTCACTTACAACAAAGTGTTACACTTCTATAACGTGAAGAGCTCATTGGCACAGCCACAAATGATGGTTGTCTCAGATGTGGCAGACATGTTTGTGCCACTCCTTGATGGCTTTCTGGTGAATGTGAATGAGTCCAGGACAGTTATTACCAGGTAACTGAAACTGAGTTATGATGTGTGTAATAAATGTCTAATTTGGTAGATTCAGGTGTTGCATTTAAAAGTGTAACGTTCACTGATTCTTTCTCCTGTTATACACCTAGACTCTATGTATTAGCTTTCTATACTGCTTCAGATTAAACTTCAGGAGAAAACAGGACAATTCTTTAAGTAAGGGCATATTTGGCTTGACAGTGGGTGTATATAATGGAATTTGGAGCAGGTGGGTCCTTATGGGTAAACAAGCAAACCAAAGAAAACGCACAAATATGATGCAGAGTGTAATTTGTAAGAATACCGAAGCATTGTCTTTAAGGCAGCTACCTGGGGAACTGTACAGTAAGACAACAGATATTTCCAACTTTGGGTCTGGAGAAAATTAAATGAGCAGAACAGAGAAGATAAAATTTAGAAGGAAAGAAAAAGAAATCGGTGGAATTTTGGCAAACTAATATTAATTAAACTATGGTGCATTGTTAAATAGGTTTTGGGAACTAGACAGTGCATGCTTTTTTTCTTTTTTAAATAAAATTATAGCTGTATATTATGTAGTGGACTAAACAGAACAAATGCAAAGCTGTGTATTAAACCAATTAGTGCACAGATGTTGGCAAAGAGGTGCAAAGTGTTGCTAGACTTTCTTTCTTAAGAGTTTACTTAGCAGTATACACTGGAATATATTCAAAAAGCAAGACTACAGAGGAGCTGTTGATATAGGCATCAGCTGAAGCTGCTGAGAAAGTCAGTGAGGGATAACAAAGCATGAGTTCTTTTCCACAGCAAAGTAATGATGTGCCAAATACTGGGAAGAATAAGTTTATATACGTGTGTCTTTTTGTGTATACAGGCATATGCACACTTTATATATAGTTAGGGACTCTTGTTTAAGCCACCTAGTCTCATAGTTCACCAACAGCATCTCTGTGTGGCTTTACCATGTAAATATAATCTTCCCGCGTTTTTCCTTTTTCTTGCTTTTTGTTAGCTTGCTGGACCAGATTCCAGAAATGTTTGCAGATACAAGAGAAACAGAAACTGTTTTTGGACCAGTGATCCAAGCAGGGCTGGAAGCACTGAAGGTTAGTCAATGTGTTGTCGTGACAAATTGTTTTCTCTACTCTGGAGTTCACATTCATACACTTCTAAGGAAAATCCAAAAGTTTTTCTAAGTTTTGTTGTTGTAAATGGACTTGCTACGTGTAGGGAGTACTTGGTTGTTAAAGAAGGTGCACATACCTCCAGTTCTATGTAGTTGGCTCTTCTTTGCCTATCTTTTTAAAGCTTTTATACACGAAGCACAAGAAATGTGGCTTAACCTTGGTGACCTGGCTGCATTATTTTGCTTTTAACAGTTTCCAGAATCTACCAAAAAAAATGCAATTTTTCCAAAATTAAAACCAGGTGCTGAGCTCTATCACGTCTTATTTAGGTGTTCTGTAATGCAGTATCTTTCTAATGCTGTGCTTGAATTATAATCTTCAGTTAAAGGAAAGAAAGCAATCTATTGAAGTTACCCATACCAATGTGTTAACCCAGTAAACTTTTCCAAAACTCACTTATTCCAGTACTATGTAACTGCACGTTTTCATTAACTCAGACTTGTGTGTAGTGATGAAGTTCATTTTCTGTATGATTTCCCCCAGATCTGTTCTTACAGCTTTATTTGTCTGTTGTGTATGTTCTCAGAGTATCCCCTGTGCTCAGATTTGGTGACAATTCTTCAGTGAAGACACAGTGCTAACTACCAGTTGATTTCTCACATACTGTATTTGGCAGAGCAGATAACCTACTGAACTTTGGCTAATGTTCATATAAGCTATTTATTTAAAACTATTTCTCGAAAGTCAGGCTACAAAATTATTTTCTATTTCTTTGACTTTTCTATTCCTACAAGCTCAGCAGCTGTAAATCAGAATAAACTGATCTAATTCATTTGTTCAAAACCTTTTGTAGCTGCTTTGGAAAATTAAGACCTCTTTGTCTTGTAGCCAGTCCTTTTTTCCCTGCCATGGAACTAGCACAGGTCCAGAAGAACAGAAGTTTCATTTTCTGTAACTGATCTGTGCTCTCTGTGATAGGTATCACTGATACAACCAATGATTACCGAGTCTGTGTGTCTGATGCACGTGAACTTCCTGACATAAAGAAATGAAGCAATAAAGATGCTTGTATGTGTGTTCTTGAATCACATTTTCCCTGAAGATTTTCATTAAATGTTTCTAACCTGAGCATCTTCACCCCTCTCTTCTGCAGGCAGCTGAGTGTGCTGGCAAGCTCTTCATTTTCCACACCTCTCTGCCCATTGCAGAGGCCCCAGGGAAGTTAAAGAACAGGGATGATAAGAAACTGATCAACACAGATAAGGAGAAGGTAATCATGACTTGCATGATGCTTATGGTACAGTTCTACATTGTACTTTACATGGGATAAAATAAATCTGACGTCTCATTGAAAGACCAAGAAGTGGGAAGCATATAATGTAACCATCAAAGCTATTATCTTTCTACATTATGCTTTTATCTTCTGCTCTCAAGCAGAGATGTAGACAGCTCTGGTGAGAAGAAAAGCTATGTCCTAGTTTCTTATACAGGATAAAATACTGTAGGTGTGTTAAAGTAAACAGAATTCAGGATTAAAGCAACGTGTAAAACAGTTTTCATGACGTTTCACTGTTTTCCAAAGGCAGAGTTAGGAAGGCTTTCATATAATCCTAATTTTCTTTAAGTTAGACGTAGTGTAAGATTTTTTTGACTGTGATTATAATCCCACTCTTGTGTGTTTGGTTTTTTTTAAACCACAAACTTTTGATCTTGTCTCTGACTTCCTTTCTTAGACTTTGTTTCAACCTCAGACAAGCTTCTACAGCAATTTGGCCAAGGACTGTGTAGCCCAGGGCTGCTGTGTGGATCTGTTCCTGTTTCCAAACCAGTATTTGGATGTGGCAACATTAGGTGTAGTAACTTATCAGACAGGAGGCTCCATTTATAAGTATGCATATTTCCAGGTAAGAGCTCCACTGAATCAGGCAGATATTTGGTCTGGATAAAAGTTACTGCTCAGTTTTCAGTTCTTCTTTGTGGTGTAAACCATAGTAAAGAAGAAATTTAAGTAACTCTTGATCTCGAAAGCAGTGCAAGATTCTCACCGAAAGGATTGTTAGCTTTGCCTTTATGCAAAGAATATATTAGGAGCAACGTGCTATTCTGTTAACTTCTAGCATGATGTTATAGCAGTAGGGCTATATGTGTTGACTGATGATTTTCAAGTACTACTGCGAGTGATACCCTTTTGAAAATGGCTCTGTAATTTATGTAGTAGCTCTGATTTATGATTTATGGTGAAACTTGATTTATTGATCATGTTTTAGCTTGAGGCAGACCAAGATAGGTTCCTGAATGACTTGAGAAGAGATGTTCAGAAAGAAGTGGGATTTGATGCTGTGATGAGAGTACGTACAAGCACAGGTGGGTGTTAGCGTAAGTAAGCATGAATAAATTGACCACTTGCGGTATGCCATATGGGAAGTAACAGTTTTTGTCATTATTTAAAACTTCCTGAAGCTATGCTATGCAAAAAGCTCTCTTAAAGCTTTGGCATTTTAGAGTCTCTTGAAGTCAAGAGTCTGAAGTCTCTTGAGATAATTTGTTTTCCTGTGATGGGATGTTCAGGATTCCGGAGGCTGTGTTGTTATCCTGATAAAAAGTGTGACTGATTTATTTATGTACTTTTTTTATATCCTCCTTTTGTAGGCATTCGAGCAACTGACTTTTTTGGAGCTTTTTATATGAGCAACACAACTGATGTAGAGATGGCAGGTTTGGATTGCGACAAAACAATCACAGTTGAATTCAAGCATGATGACAAACTGAGTGAAGACAGTGGTGCGCTCCTCCAGGTGAGGTGGAGGGCAGAAGGCTTTCTAGAAAAGAGGAAGGGAACTAATTCAGAATTGTTATCAATTGTGTGCTAAGGCCAGAACCAAAGCCTAAGTGGGTAGTGCACCAATTGAAGAAGACAGTTATTGCTTTGAAATCGATGCTCCCTCAGGGAACTGTTCATTGTTTCTATCCCATTACTGTACTCCTAACCTTTCTTAGGTCTTAGGATGGCCTGAAAAGTTTCAATCCACAGTCTCTTTTCCAAGGCAAGATTCTATGGTTAAAAACATTTGCCACTTGTTATCTTTCATTGATGCTGATTGTTAGCAGGTGCTTTTAGCTTATTGTGCAGATTCTTTATGTAATTTTCTTGCTTATTAAAGCATCCGAGTCCTAATTTTTAATGAAATATGCTCAAGCTCTGCCTAACTTATTGTAACAGTACCTCATTCTGCTATACCCTGGTGTTTTTGTCTTGTACAGTGTGCTCTGCTATATACAAGCTGTGCGGGACAGCGACGACTCCGAATTCACAACCTCTCACTGAACTGTTGTACGCAGCTTGCTGACCTCTATCGAAATTGCGAGACAGACACACTTATAAATTACTTGGCTAAATATGGTAAGAATAGATATGTTAAGAAGAATCGTAACCTTTAACTGCTGTTCAAATGCCCATTGTTGTTCTGTGACACTTGTTCAGTCTTCTTGAATTAACTGTCAGGTGGCAGTCTTGATACTGCAGTCACTTAGGAGAAAGAGCACAAAACTGATGATAGTATTGTTGCTTAGGACAAGAGCTTCAGGTAGAAGATATAGGCCTATCAATCCTACAAATTGTTATCTGTATTTTTGGAGCTTTGTATCAAAAACTGTCTGAATTCATAATTTTGCTTATTTTTGGACCACGTGTCCAAAAACGTGCTTCAATTGTTTGTACTTGAACTATTCCCCAGGTATAAACAACAGTTGTTTAGATTTACTCTGTGGAAATGGTGTTGGTTTTTCTTTAACTGTTAGTCAGTCATTTCATAGCTGTCTCATACATTTCTTCTTTCTCTGCAGCATATCGTGGAGTTCTGAATAGTCCAGTAAAGGCCGTACGAGATTCACTGATAAATCAGTGTGCCCAGATCCTAGCTTGCTATCGAAAAAACTGTGCTAGTCCATCTTCTGCTGGCCAGGTAACTTAATTTGAGTCATGGACTCAAATACTAAAATGTGATTTTAGCTGATTCCTTGGTATTTTGCCTATTCAAACATAAAAGTAGAGAGACTTTATTAAAATAAAAGTAGAGAGAGTTGAAGCTACATTTGAGAGTGACTTGTTGGACATCTTTCTGAAGCTCAGAAAACACTGCCTGCTCTAGTTACATTACTTCTGCAGGTCTATATTATATATAGACTGTTGGTTTTCTATTCTCACATCTATACTACACTGTTGGTTCACTGTAGCCTTGTTTTATCAGGCGTAAGCTCACTCAGCAAGAGAACTGAACGTCTTCTGTATGTTTGTGACTTGTAGCTGATTCTTCCTGAATGCATGAAGCTGCTGCCTGTGTACTTGAATTGTGTGTTGAAGAGTGATGTCCTTCAGCCTGGTCCAGAGGTCACAACAGATGACCGTGCCTACATTCGTCAGTTAGTCACATCCATGGACGTGGCAGAAACAAATGTTTTCTTTTATCCCAGGCTTTTGCCCCTGGTGAGTAACTTGAGACTTTATTAACACTTGAAATTTGCTGTTGTCTTGATTCATCCTAATGACTGGCATCTGTATTTTATCGATGGAAAGCCAATTGAGAGCTGTTTGGGATCTGGCATCTGTTGAGATACTTCAGTTAATTTCAGTCAGTGCTAGGTACGTTTCTGCATCTAGTGAAGCTTTGTTGAAGGATTTGCTCTGAGCTGTGAGCGCGTAACCAGTGGCATGGAAAAATCTTTTGAATCTGTGGTAGCTATTTGTTTTTTGTTTGTTTTTTTTTTTTATTTTAAGGCTTTTTAAGTCTTGCTGTAGTTTTAATTGTTGCAGGGCAACAACTCTTACTATTCTCACTTTCCAGTATTGTAGTTGCTGAAATAACACTAAATAGCAATTACATTCATGCTCCAGGAAGCAGTATTGAAACTACAGATTACTTGAGGAGCAACCTCTGTTTTCTTTTGTTAATCGGTAGTCTCTTGTCAGTGTCATGTTCAGTAAGAGAACTAGTCAAGAATGATGAGACTTCAGTCACAGCTGTTGCACCTGTTGTTATAAACATTAAAAACAACACTAAGGTCTTCTGGCAGAAATTTTCAGGACTTCTTAAAATGTTTTTGTTTTATAACCGTGATTTCTTTACTTCACTCTGAAACAGACCAAAGCAGATGTTGACAGTGACTCCTTACCGGCAGCAATCCGAAACTCAGAGGAGCGTCTCTCCAAGGGTGACATATACCTGCTGGAGAATGGACTGAACATCTTCGTGTGGGTGGGAGTGAACGTGCAGCAAAGCCTGATCCAGAACCTCTTTGGAGTGTCTTCCTTCAGTCAGATTAGCAACACCTTGGTGAGCTGGATGGCAGTGTGGGAGATGCTGTCTGTGGTCATCACCTAGTAGTTGAAACATTGAGAAAACAACTTGAAAATAGTTTTAACTCTTTTGTGTTAGTAACAATGAGAGGCATGGCTGTGGGAGACTAGTGGAGACATTGAGTCTGAGCATGTACACTTCTTTTTGCCTAGCTTAATTTGGCAAGCCACATTGCCATTGGTGATAAGGAGAACAGCTGATACGTAAATGGAGCAATTATTGATTTTTAGTTTTGATACCATGTGATATTTTCTTCTTAAGTAGCTAAAGTCAAAGAAATTGTGACAGTAAATACATTTGTAATGTTAAATAATATGCCAATGCTGCTGTGTTGTTGTTTTGTTTTTTGTTTTTTGTTTGTTTTTTAATGTTGCTATATTTCTTCACCTGACTAATGGGGGTTGAATATCTTCCATTCCAGAGTACCCTGCCTGTCTTGGAAAACCCCTTTTCAAAGAAAGTGCGGTCTATTATTGACATGCTTCACCTGCAGAGATCCCGATACATGAAGGTAAAAGTGCTGATCCTTATTCATAGCTCTTATTTGCCTTCTCTTTAACTCCTAGCAAAGCAGGTGATGCTGATCCTGTTCATCTAATGCTGAGTACAGTCCTATATCTGTGATTCAAACATACACGTTTTTTCAAGGATCTGAAAAAAAATAATCTGATATTAGTTCTAGCATTCTTGCTTACCATAGCTTTAAAGCTAATGTTGTTCAGTCTAATTCTACTTCTCCACAAACCACATATGTAGAGTTTTATTTCTAAATATGAGTGGGACTTAACCCAGCACAAGCATGAAAGTGAAAGCACAGAAGCTCTATTTGCTGCGTTTCTAGTTGTCTTGGTTGTATTTTGAGCTATCTTCTATTTTTTCCCAAGAGCATGAATTGCACTAACTATCATGTTTTTGTTTGTAGTTAATAATTGTGAAACAAGAAGATAAGCTGGAAATGCTCTTCAAACATTTTCTGGTGGAGGATAAGAGCCTGACTGGGGGGGCTTCGTACGTGGACTTCCTGTGTCACATGCACAAAGAGATTCGGCAGCTACTGAGCTAGAGGAGGGAGTGGTGCTGGAACTCAGCAGTGACATTTCAGTCTTCTCTAATGGTCTGATCGGAAGGTCCAGCGCCCTCAAGAAGGACAACATAGAAATCTGTACAATTCCATAATTTTTAATACACATGACATAAGCAGAAATCCTTTCAACCTCTCCTGGTCCCGTGCGAGAGATGAATTCTTTTTCCTGGTGAGGGCTGAAAAAAAAAAGAAAGAAAATAAGGGCCTTTGATACCAGGTCTTTTACTTGTATCTAAATTGTTTCCTGTGCTTGGCAGGAGTTCATCCCCCACCCCATGCTCGCTAATCCCGTTGTAATGAATGTAGGTTTTTTTTCAGTTCACTGTACATGATTCAACATTGGGTGAAAAAGCGATAACTTCAAAATTTCTAGTAGTTGCTGTGTGTTTGTATGGGCGCGTGTGCATGCTCTTGGTGTAAAGAGGATGCGCAGGTTGGGAGGGCAAGAGGCAGGTCTGGTGATGGGAGCTGGAGCAGCCAAATGTTTCCTTAGTCTTTGTAGAGGAAAACATGACATTGCAGAGCACAAATGTATCGTATTTGTCTGAACCAGAAATCTTCCAAAAAAAAGAAAAAAACATAAAAAGCCAGTAGGCAGCAGGACGAATTTATTTCTGCCATCTTCCCTGTACTGTTAGTTGCTCTGCAGATGCGCACTGGAGGAAGTAATAGTTCAGTAACTAACCATCAGCAGCTTCTGAACAGCACAGGGGTAGAGTCAGTGCTTCTTATTGGTGTGAGCGGTGATTCCTTTCTCATTTCACAGCCCTGTGATAATATCCTACTCAGCCCATGTTCTGTGGCCTCTCTTCTTCTGCAGAGTTCACCTTGTCTATCCAGATGGCAGCGAGAGCAAAATCCTCTTAAAGTTGAGCAGAAAATACTTGTTACAGGGCGATCGGGGGCTGTGTGGGAGCCAGATGATAAGGAAGTGGCCACTTTCAACTGTATTGTTGTGATTCATAGCAGACAAGCAGGAGCATGAGTTGTACTGACCCAAACTGAGACAGAGCTTTGTACCCTGGATTACAAGGAACTGGGGACAAAAGCTGAGGTTTAGACTGCCCTGTATTAGGTATGGCAAGTACCTGATCGCAGTTACTGGGAAGAGTTTTGGCCGTAGGGAAGATTCATCACTGAACATTTATACCCTCTCTCCATTCTACCTACTGATCAGCTTGTGCAAAGCCTTTTTATAAGCCTGTTTGTTAAACTGAAATACCTCAGACGTTTGAGTCCATCTGTGTCGGCCGCTCTGCCACTCCATTCTGCTGGGGCGGCTGAGAAGACTCCTGTGAAGGAGCAAGTGCAAATGAAATTCAGAATCGTAAGGGCTTTGATTCTTCACTTTGGGAAGGAGGATTGTGTAGTACTTTGAGCACTTAACAAGCGTTCTTCAACTTCCCTGGAGTTTGGAGGGGGAGGAAAAACTGTGGGTGGTTTGAGGAGCTATTGTGTGGGCTTGTGGTTTCACAGGAAAGTCCTTATCAGGATCAGAAAAATACCGGGCCGTGGTTTTAGTTCCTTATCCTGTAGCCTGTATATAAGTCCATTTTTCTTACAATGCTGCTGATTCGTCTTCCCTCCCATCACTACATAGAAAAGGGAGTATGGAGAAACTCTTTGACAAAGTAGCTGACACAACCTTCCTTGTTTATGTATGAACGTGGCTGATGTTTTACTCCACGCGTTGCCTCCAACCAAAAGAGCTCAAGAATTTTTAACCAGAAGGGGACAAACTTCCCAGGAATATAAGGCTCAGCAACCACGAATTTCCACAGATACTAATTTCTAGTGTTAATACTGAGGGGCGCGGGGGTGGAAATGAGATCATAAATGAACCTTTCATTTTCCTCACTTTTTTTTTTTTTTTTTCCAATGCATCTTTTAATTTGTAAAGAAATAAAAATATATGAAGATGTATTTTATGTCATTGTTAGTAAATAAAACACTGCTTATTTTTCCAAACCCTGTATTTTGCGGGAGGGAGGAGAGGGGAGGAAGGGCTGAGGTCTGGCCGAGCGCTTCTCAACCTCTAAGAACAGCTTTGATCCTTTTCTTCATTGTGAACGGCGGTAAGAAATTCAACGGGAGCCAGCAGCCAAAAGGCGCTGTTTAATCTCCGTGAGGGTTTTTATTTCAGAGCTCGCGTTTTGCAGCGAGCAGCGCTCTGCAAGAACCCACGTTCCCTTCATTTCACCGCCCAACGCGTCATTTCCAGGTTCTCAGCAGCTACCTGGGAGCTTATTCAGAAGCAGCAGCTCTGCGCGGGGCAGGACGGAGCTGAAGTCGGCCCGCACGGTCTCTGGGCTCCGCTGTTGGGCTCCGCTGTCGGCCTCCCCCGACGGCCGCAGTCCGCGCGCCTCCTCACGCAGCGCCGCCCGAGGGCGGGGCCGGCGCGGCCCGTTTCCTGGCGGCGGGGCGGCCGGCGCGGGCCCAGCGGCGGGGCATGGGCGGCGGAAGGCCGGGCCGCGCGGTGCGGCGAGGGCACGCTTGCCTCTGGGTGACGCTGGCGCTGGCGTGGGGCGCGGGGAGCCGAGCGGCCGCGGGGGACGGGGAGGGAGACGGAGAGCCCGGGACGGCGGACGGGGAGACGCCGTGCGGGGCGGAGGGCTGGGCGCAGGCTGCCGTCCCGCCGGGCCCGGCCTTCGCGGCGGCGGCGTCGTACCGCGGGCCGGGCAACAACGACACGCGGAGCAACAAGGCGCTGCCCATCCTGCTGTGGTGGAGCGGCAGCCTCTTCCCGCACTTCCCGGGCGACACGGAGCGCATCGACTGCCCGCGGGGCTCCTGCCTCGTCACGCGCAGCCGGCGGGCGGCGCGGCACCGCCGCACCAAGGCGCTCATCTTCTACGGCACCGACTTCCGCGCCTACGAGGCGCCGCTGCCCCGCCTGCCCCACCAGACGTGGGCGCTGTTCCACGAGGAGTCCCCCATGAACAACTACCTCCTCTCGCACCCTCCCGGCATCGGCCTCTTCAACTACACCGCCACCTTCCGCCGCGAGTCGGACTACCCGCTGTCGTTGCAGTGGCTGCCCGGTGCGGGCTACCTGCGGGGCCCGGCGCTGCCCCTGGCTGAGAAGGACGCGTGGCGGCGGCGGGGCTACGGCCCGGTGCTCTACATGCAGTCCCACTGCGACGTGCCTTCGGACCGGGACCGCTACGTGCGGGAGCTCATGAAGTACATCCAGGTGGGTGCGGCGGCGCGGGGCGCTGAGGGAGCCGGGCCGTTCCTTAACGGGGTGTGTTTGTCCTCGTTTTTAGCCCAGACGTGAGTCGTAACGGGAAGCGTGCCGAGCGCAGGCTGGACGGAAAGACTAGCTGCGTGCCTTCCCACGGTGCGGTCCAGCCCGCTCCGCGTGCCAGCAGGTAGCTGTTGGGCGTGCTGTCGGCCGGCTTGCCATCAGCAGAAAGTTGTGCTAAGCCCGCATAGATCTTGTGGACTGAGTGCTGCTGGAGTCTCTGGAGCTTTAGGTGAGCGGGAGTCCGTTGGTGAGCCTTGCTCCCACTTAGAAGAGCGGCGTGCAATGACAAGTTTGCCTTGTTTTGAGAGTTGTGCCTTGTCTGCCTTGTGGTGAGGCTCAGCTGGGCCTGTGGTGGTTGGCTCTGCTTGGGCACAGCCTGTGGAGGGCAGCTTCGCAGATTGAAACAGCGCTGCTTCCTTGGAGCTGAGAAAGATTAAGTGCTTTCTTTTCTGGAAACCTAAAGGATAGTCAGCAGGGGAAATCTTGGGAACATCTTCTGAGTCTGTTCTGCTGTTTCTATGAGTGATTAATTTCTTATGCAAGGTGATCATTTGGTCAGTAACCAAGCAAAGACAAAATCATTTTAGAAAGCTGCCTCTGTATTGTCAAAGCACGAAGCAGACCCTGGATCTTGCTTTTGCTCTTTGTTTTCCCACAGTGCTCTTCCAGCTCCCTGCATCCATCATTTTTTCAGCCTAACAAATAGAAGGTGGTTTTGCCAAACTGCTGAGCTTGGGAGCTGTGTGAAATCATTGTTTGGAAAAGGCCTCATCCCTATCAAGTAGAAACATGACTTTTAAACCAAGCCCTTTCTTACCTCTTAGCTTCTACTTTATTCTCTAATAAATACGTTTTGTTTTGTTTTGCCTTCTGTGAAATCTTGTTTCCCCACCTGTCCTCTCCCTTACTTGTAGCGTAGTTTGTACTGCTTTGGAAACTGAGAGTTCAGTTTATGACTAAAGCTGTTATAAGAAAAGTGGAAATTAGGAGTCATCTAAATGGAATGAAGTTGGAGTGATGTGAGGCTCAGCTGGGGTAGCTAGGAACTGATTAAAGTTAGGAGTTTTAGGAGGACTGTGAGCTCCAGGCAAAAAGATCACTCTGTAAAGATGACTTATTATCTTGGTTATTTTATAGGTTGACTCCTATGGGAAGTGCCTGCATAACCGTGAGCTTCCCAGCGAGCGGCTGAGAGACACTGCGACAGCCACTGCAGAAGATCCCGAATTCATGGCTTTCATCGCCAGGTACAAGTTCCACCTGGCCCTGGAGAATGCCATATGCAATGACTACATGACAGAGAAGCTGTGGCGTCCAATGCATTTGGGTGCTGTCCCGGTATACCGAGGCTCCCCAGCTGTGAGGGACTGGATGCCGAACAACCTCTCCATCATTCTTATCGATGACTTTGACAGCCCCCAAGAGCTGGCAAAGTATCTTGATTTCCTTGACAAGAATGGAGAGGAATATATGAAGTACCTGGAGTATAAAAACCTTGATGGAATAAAAAACCAGTTCTTGCTAGAGAGCTTGGAGACGCGGGAGTGGGGTGTGAATGACATGACTTTGCCCAATTACCTGAATGGCTTCGAGTGCTTCATCTGCGACAGGGAGAACGCCCGGGTCAGAGCGGAGCAGGAACACAAAAAGTCTCGTGGGAAAACTCCAGCTCCTGCCCCTCACATAGCTCATTCCCAGCACATGGGATGCCCTATGCCTACCCCTGGGTTTGGAAGTGTTGAAGACCTCCCTGGAGAGGACAGGTAATTTACCAGTACAATACCTTTTGAAGCAGAAAAGCTTTGAATAATAGTAGCTGCAGTTTGTAATGATGTTTGATACTTAAAGCATCTATTAATACGTCTCCAGTTATACTTTATGTTATGCCTTGTTGGTGCTATGGCAGTTCTGCTAATGTTGTGTAATGCTGAGGCTGAAGAAAAGCCTTGGCCAGTGGTGCTGGTTAGTGGCTTGAGAGACCCATAATAATATGTTCTGATGCTCTATGACCTCAGGCAATTTGTTTCCCTTTTGTCTACCTTTCCCTTGTTTTGTTTGCTTGCTTGGAGGAGGAGCGTTATTCAGTGCAGTGCACATAGAATGGCTTAGGTTAGCGGGGACCTTGATCACCCAGTGCCAACCACCAGATTAGGCTGCTCAGGGCCCCATCCAACCTGGCCTTGAGTGCCTCTAGAGATGGGGTGTCCACAGCTCTCTGGGCATTCTGTGCTGCTGCCTCATTGCTTTCTGAGTGAAAAAATTCCCTTCAAGTACTGGAAGACTGCAGTGACATCTCCCCAGAGCTTTCTCTTCTCCAAGCTAAACAAGCCCAGCTTTCTCAGCCTTTCTTTGTAGGAGAGGTGCTGCAACGCTCTGAACACCTTCACGGCCCTCCTCTGGATCCACTCCAGCATCACCACATCTCTCCTGTACTGAGGTCCACTTGCTGGCCTGTGTTTGGGAGAAGCTCTGTATCTCGTTATAAATGATTACCTGAAGAGTAGAGTTGCCACAGTGTTTAGTGTGGGCCTCATTCACCCCTCTTGACTTCCTTTAAAGCAGAAGTGTGGCTCACCCACTGTACTTCACAAGATATTTTGTGGCAACAGAGCAAAATTTTGGCCTGTGTTGAAGGACACAGTCCCATTGATTCAGGAGAGGGACCCTGCAGTGCAAAATAGGTTCCATGCTTTTCGTCTTTCTACACAGGGATTGGTGCATTTGCTGGAATCTGCCGCTATTGCAGAGTTGCCTGTCAAACAGGGCACCAATACCACGGCAGCCAATTTTGGCAGGGAGAAAAAGGTTCTGGTTCTGTTTTTATGGTGTATTTGTTCCTTAGTGTTTGTACAGACTTGGTACAAAACAAGTCAGTGTTTGAGTTCCCAAACTTCGAGTTTTGCAAAGGACAGTGTTTGAAGTGGCAGCTGTTGGATGGGAGGGTTGTTGCAGTTCATAAGACTTGCGTGCTCTTTGTAGTTCATATTGCTGGCGTAACATACTGGGATTCCTCTGTGTTTGGCATTGTTCTCTGCACGGTCTGCAACCATTTCTTTTTAGGCAAATTCAAATGCATGCGATTCTGAGCCATCAGACATCCAATTGCAGCACTGCAGTGTGTTGGTGTTAGTCCTGCTGTAGGATCAATGAAAACACTGAGATCTGATGCGCTGTTGTTAGTTGTTAGTGTACTCTGTCATAACTTATATTGGTTTAGAGCTTTCTTAATTATTTCCTAGACTGCGGACTTGAATACATAGGAGAGTTAAAATGTTAGAGGAAACAGAGTTGAAAACATAAATGTTCAAGTACTCTATACCCTAAAACCGAGTTCTGTGTCTTTAGGATGTTGCTACTCCACAAAACTTGTGATGTTTGTCACTAAGAAGCATTTTTCATGATACAATTAATTCTCGTGTTGACTAACTGAAAAGTTATGCTGGTATGTAAAACAGACCTGTAAATGACTCTGTAATCCGTTGCTTTCTTGAGGTTGATTGTTTTATCAGTCCTGATAACAAAATGTGCTTTTCCCTTATCACGTGCTCTGCAGTATTCTGGTCTAAGTCGGTGTTCTTTCTACTTTATAAATTTTCCTGTACTTGAGCAGTAGGTGGCAGTAGATAAGTAACTTTGAAGGCATAGCATGGGGCGCCTATGGCACTTAATGCACGTTAGAATACTCCAACTTCCCGGGCAGGGCTCCCGAGCACAGAGTTTTGTAGAGGTGGTCCATTACCCAAATTAAGCTGCATCCCAAGGGAAGTTTCTGTGTCTTGCTGAAACGTGGTGTGTTATTCACCCACAGCTTATAGCTCAGCTGTGTCTCCAAAATATCGTAGCTGGAAAACTTGTCTGTTATCTGCCATTTGCTTTAGAAAGATACGCATATCTTCTGGGGCTTAGAAAGATACGTAACCTTCTGGGGCTTGATTAAGAGGATCTCCAGAGAAGCACAGTGGTTTCTGTCCCATAAGCATCTGGGCTTTCACTGTTTGTATGTCCAAAATGTAACATGGTCACTACAAATAACATGAGAGAAATACAAGGTTGCTACCAGAACGTGCTCAGGTAATGTTTATTATTTTGTCAGTTCTACAGGAATATTTTGACGATGATTTGGTTAACTTAGAGAACTGTCTACTGAGCCATCCATCGTTAATTTGTTTCTTTACAAAACATTATTGGGGAAAAACGATGCAGGGATATAAATGGCAAAACGTATGTGACATAGAAAGTCCAGCTGTGAATGTGCAGTGTGACTTTGGGTTCTGGAGGTATCTGGGACACCAAACAGCAGACCCACTTTAAGTCTCGATATTGTGGAGTTAGGATCCTATTAAAACACGGTTTTGCTGTGCACGTGTGTGTGCCCTAACTCTTATTCACAGGTGCCACTTGTTTTTTGTGTTGACAGATGCGCTGAGTTGAGTGAATATGTCTCACAAGTGTTATGTAGCCAGAGCACATCATTAAATCTTGGCTCTGCTGTCCTTTAGCTCTGAGTGTGCAGATGAAGTCAGTCACTACAACGTATAGAACTCTTGTCTGCTTTGTGCATGAAACAGGGGTGTTGTGGTGCTCCTCGTGATGAAAACATGTTTGGTAGGAACTGGAATCTGCAATTATTCTTGCACTGGATTGTGGTGTCTCCATTCTGTCGCCTTTGTGAAGGGAAATGTTTTATTTCCATGAAGTCATTTCCCAAAGGTGGGGTTTTAATGGGATAAATGCAAGAGGACTCTGTCACAGCGCCTTCCCAGTTACCTGAACAGTTTTAATCTGCGGCAGTGTGTATTTATTTGTTCATTTATTTATTTCCCTTTAATCTTTTCAAGAACAGAAAAGCCAGTGTGCCTTTCGTAAAGGAAGATTTTGAAATAATCATGGTTTTACCACTTCCATTTTATGCAGATGTTGCAGTTTATCTAGGATGGGGAAAAACAGTTGAGAGACATATTAGATTTGCCACCGGCACAGTGCAAGGTATTTCTTGCAATAGAAGTGAGTAACCAGCTGGGATCAAGGGCGGATCCTTCGCTCATGGTCGTAACGTTCCAGGTTTACGTAGTTGGTAGTTTCAGGGGATTTCTGCAATTGTGTTCATCCTGGTGTGCCGGTTTTTGTCCGACTTCCAGAATCAGAGTGCATCTTGTTTCTTCAAGAACAGGAAGAAACAGTAAAAGTGGAATGAAAAGAAAAATACGAAAGCATTATATTTAATGTGCTTGACAAAACGTTCATTTGAATGCTGGGATTTCTCTTAGCGTTGTGATTGAATTCAGCCACAGAACAGTCACCTTCTGTCGTTTGCTGCCTCTTGGCCTGCTGCCTGGCTGAGGGTACTCACTAATGGGTGCCCTTACTCAGTGCTGCAAAAAGCATGTAACTCACATTGGCACTCCGTGAGCAAAGGTTAATGAATTGAGTGGTGAAGCAGAATGGTCTCGCAGTGTGTCCAAGTGCCTTATTTTACAAAGGAACCTGTAGACAGATGTTTTTGTATGCAAAAGTAAGCCTCTATGATCCTTCATATTGTAATCAATGTTAACAGGTTAATTTTGAGGTCTCTGCAGAAGTGCCCCACCAAAGATGATTCTGTTAACTACAAAAAACAAACTCTCATGGAATACAAGTTTTATGCTGCTTCAGAATGGAAGTGCTTGTGACGTGTTCTGCATTTCATCTGCTCTTCCTGGAATAGTGGCTAAGGTCTGCTTCTGGGCAATGCAGTCATTCTTGCTTTAATGTATGGTGTCCAGAGTGAATGTCAAAGCACTGTGCTTCTGTCTGTGAGGGAGAAGCATCCATGGGAGCATGGTCTGTACAGAATTTGTGCTGGTTTGATGGGGCTGGGGAGCAGCTGTAGTAGAGAAGAGATAATCAGTCTGTCGGGAAGGAAGGATAGTTGTTGCTAGCTGAACAAATTGTTACCACAGCTCAGTGCAATAGAAATGAGAGATGTAGTCTGCCTTTACGTGAATGGGAAGGGAACTGGCGTGTTGTCTGCACAATAAGAAGGCTGAGAATGAGTGCATTGAAAATGGTCTGGAGGAAAAGAGTAGAGCCAGTTGGGGGATGTCAGCATTGCTTTCTCTTGTTGTGCATTACCTGAACTTGTACTAGCAGGAATTCTGCAACTGTTTAATGGGTTGTCTGAAAAGATGGATACCTTAATATCTATAGCACACATTCTGGCCATGGAAGGCTACTCTTAATGTTGTATGAGGACTGCAGGATTTTATTTTAATAGAAGGTTTCATTCTTAACAATTCTTGGCTTAGTCTCTCTGGCTGATGCTAGTCACACACTGAGGTTTCTAAAATGTTCTGAAGCTAAGAGTAAGTTTGTTTTCCATAGGGAATTTTTATAGCAAGTTACTTCAAGTGGGTTAGAGCACAACGACATAGTAACAACATACATTGCCATATGGCCATCCCTGGAAGTGTTTTCCTCTTAGACAAAGGGGAAAAGCAAATATTAATGCTATTACAGCTGCAGACACATTTGTGTCTTTTTTTTTTTTTTTTTTTTTTTAATGATGTCTCTTTTTTTCTTCATTTGTTTCAGTTGGAAAGAGATGTGGCTTCAGGACTATTGGCAAAGCCTTGATCAGGGTGAGGCCCTCACTGCTATGATTCATCACAATGAGTCACATCAGGGAAGATTTTGGGATTATATGCATGAGATTTTTCTCAAGAGGACCAGGCAACACTGATCCATCCCTGTAAGAGCTCGGTTTGGAAACTGCCTTGAAAGTTGTGACTGAGAATTTTACTTCTCTCCAAATGTTTGCCTTGAAATAGAAGAAACCTTCTCAGACTGTTTTTCTGGTGCGTGAAGTGGATGATTCTCTGTTGCAATTTCAGCAGCGGAGATGTTAGCAACTGCTTGTATCTGAGTTTCAGCTCTGTGGTGTGAAGCACCTCCTGACATGCAGGTGTCAACATGTGGGGCAAAAGAGGAATTTTGCATTTGGTATCGCTTCTCTGTGGCTTCTTTGATTTCAGAGGAACATGTTTCAGACTCTGCTCAAATGCCCTAAGTTATTTCGGGAGCTTTTTTATATCCAAAATGCTTGTTGTTTTTTTTATATTTCACCACTTACCCTCCTCGTTAAGTTATACTTTTACCTGATATTAACAAATAGCTTTTCCAGTGAATGAATTCCAGAAGACTATTATCTGTGGAGAGCAGCTGTGCCTTATGAAATTGCAATAAAGTCTCTTCTCTCCGAGTAAATGTGCCTCAAATGTTCTTCCTTCTCAGGGTAACTGAACAGCTATAGGCAGGTCAATTACTCTCTGCCTCATTTTCCTCTTACACTCACTTTCCAGGTGACACATACAAATGGGACAAGAGTCTAAATTGTTTCATTCACAACTTTGAAGCAGATGTTTGGCAACAGAGAGAGTATCTCTTGGTATTGTGCAGAACCAGGGTAGAATGAGCAGCTTTGTTTCTTTTAAGTTTCTGTAAAATCTAAAAACCCAGCAATAATCTTGACTAATTTATTTCTCTTTGATGCGATTCAAAGGCCTTTGATTTATTCTTCTTGAGCATCTGCATCTTTCTGCAAGAACAAATACATTTTAATGGTGGTGCTTTTCCAGTGCTCCCTCCAGTTTGGAGACAAAACTTGCAGTCTTTCTGTGCTGATTTGGATGATCACAATGGGGAGCACGGAGGTGGTTTTGTACCTGTACCTAATCTTAATGCAGTAGGATCTTGGTCTGTGACTGGAGTCCCTAAAAGTAAATGATGATATATAAATTGCCTTTGCTGCATAACCTGTATCTCTTAATAAATACATAAAGTACCCACCGTGCTGGTACTTTCCTGAAATACTTGATCTTGGATTGGAAGGGGACTTGTTTTTCTTGTCTGAGGGGTTTAAATGCACACGCCGCACACTTTGGTGATGTTTCTAACAGTGTAATGTTATTTCCCATTTCTCCTCTCTCTTTGGAAATAACTACTGGCTAAACAGCCAGAGCATATCTCTGCATAAGGTAGATCATAGGATCTGTGAGGTGATTTCATTTTGCAAAGCAGTCCTGGTGCTGCTGGGACAAGCCAGAAGCCTGTTACTACAGGTTGGGAAGAGGACTGAATCCACGTTCTGTTACATTGTCATCTATTGATAAGCTGAGTATGGATCAGTTAACCTTATTTTTCTCAAATGCCAAGTCATAATATTCTGGGTATATGATGGATATAATACAGGTGATGACACTCATCTCAGTGTTTGTTTCTAAGGTGATACAGTAATGTTGCGGTGTTAAATCTGGGCATTGTGAACAAAGAAGACCGACAATCCCTGCATTCATGTGGGTATGGAAAGTACATATGTAATGCATTGATCTCACCTGACTTTTTGTACAGAATAAGGAGAAATTTGCTTTTTTTCTTTTTCCCTCCTTCTGTAATAAAGCAACAAATGGCTCTTCAGCTAAAATGCGCTCCCCAGCGTACATTCCTCTTTTGCAGGTACTCAGGCAACAGGGATGATGAGGTGAATATATCTGAATTACTTTTTCAAGTGGATTATTCAAATGAGATTAAGATATCTGTATATTCAGGATTAAAGTGGTCACAATG
Organism: Excalfactoria chinensis; assembly: GCF_039878825.1. Classification (NCBI taxonomy): domain Eukaryota; kingdom Metazoa; phylum Chordata; class Aves; order Galliformes; family Phasianidae; genus Excalfactoria; species Excalfactoria chinensis. The sequence goes on along the minus strand of NC_092830.1, from coordinate 19,157,264 downwards.
TGCTTGAGAAGTAAATAAAGAAAACTAAGACTGCTTTAGCTCTGAATATGAGCTTCTACCGAACTGCTTTATGAGATTTAAATAAACGGAGTGAATTAATTTCTTCTGTTAGTTGAGATTCTCTTCATTTCACGTATCTAAATAGAAGAGCATTTGGTCCTCACTGTCTTCTTAATTAGCTGTATCTCAAAAACCTTCCTTATCCAAGTTTTGTTGGGATAGGCACGAGAAATTCTGATCTTGCTTTTAATACTAAACTTAAAAGTAATGTCCACGTGTTAGCACATTCTGCTAAATCTAACTACACTGAATCTGTTTCACTTACTGTGTACATTGTGCTAGGGCTGAAATGGTTGTTCCAGTGTGTGGTATGAAGTTCTTCTGTAGCTAACAGGCAGGCTCCTTAGGGGCAGGAAGAGCACGCACTTCCCAGCTGGCTGAAGAGGTGCGGTTGCAGTTCTGTTCCAGGCTGCTGACTGACCTTCATAACATCCAGTCCTATGGATGGCAAAATGTTGACCCTCACCAACATTTTGCTTTCATCTTCTTTGACTGTTTGGAGGACACAAAAGGAGAAGTCCTAAGGCTTTGAAGGGCATATGCATCTTGTCACTGTCCAATCTGCTTGTAGCTTACACCAGTTCTGGAACAAGAATATCCATCACTCTACAAACACTCCCTTATAGCCAAAATATTTATAACTGATAATTATTTTTGATATCATTTTTAATATAATCTATTCTGCTTTTATTTTCCTCCTGTCTTGTCAAAGTATTCTTTCTGAGAATGGGTGTCTTCAAGGCTGAGTTCTTCTACTGGGAATTAAAAAATTGCCATTAATTTATGTAATAACTCATTTTGAGAGGATTGCTCTTTAGTGTCCAAAGGCTACAGCCAACCTTAGCCAAAGTGAATTCAATTTATGATTCTAGTTGTCTTTCTACTAATGCAAATACATGAGTGCAGACAAGGAGGAAGGTCACTGCAGCAGTTATTCATACATTGGAGAAAGGTGTCTGTTTGCAGGTTTCTTGGCAGTGGGTTTCTTACTTCACTGCTTTAAATCCAAACCAGCTAAATAGAGGCTGAATGTCATCACTCGCGTTGTGACTGCTGGAAGGCTTACGTGATATTTATCATAAACAGTCTACACAGCCACCTTTTGTTAACACCATTCTTGGTGCTCAGGTGCCCATAATCACAAAACCACAACTGAGCCTACTTGGGAATTTTAGCAAAGGATATCAAATACTAAGGTGATAAATAAATTACCCTGTGCACCCTTTGGCAGTCCTCTACTAGGCCAGAGTGAGTCACTTTCCTGCTTGTCATGCATTTTCCTGTTTACTGTGTGACTAGAGGGAGGATTTCAGAGCTGTCAAGACAGCTTTATTCATTACCATTAATGCTCTAAAAATAGATACCTCCTCCTCGTAACTGCATATATATGAAACCGTAGTAGATTCTATTAATGCCGTGTCTCTGAATTGACTTGAAAAATGGGGATAATTTATGACCCCTGAGAGGTGTGTGAGAGAGAAATGACTGACTGAAGCTTAAAAATCCAGCAATCCATTTCATTGCATTGGAGAAGCTGAAGTTATCTTTCTGCTGCCAAAACTGTGGTATCGGCTGCTGCTTGATTTTTTCAGGAAGAGGCTGGATATTTTATTTGTTGAACTGGGAATCTGTGTTTTCTGTTCTTTCACAAGGACTGCAGTTCCTAAGAAAATAGCCTCAGTGGAGAATACTGATTTGATACCAAATATTGATTTTTTGCAAAGGAAAGAGAGTCATTCTATCTGCAGAGCACAGCATCCGGAGGATCACAGCAAAAGGTCTGTCATACCTTGACAGAGGGTAGCTCTAACTGTTTCGGCAAACAATAGATGGTGAAGGAACAAGTAACTCCTACAGGGCTGGAAGCAGTATAAATTGAGTTGGAACACTGTCAGTGACATCACTGTTTAAACAGGCTTTGCTACGTTAGACAAGTGGCCATCTGCCCCCCGTAACATCTTTGCACACTCATGCTTCACCTGTCGTCCCAAGAGAGCCACTCCCTTAATAATTAGCTGTCATCCGTTTGGTTGAATTTAATTAAGACTATTGATAGATCTCCAGACATCTCCTGAGAAGATGCATCAATCAGAAATATACAGGAAGGTACCCTCCTTCATTCTGCCCAGATCTCTACTGGCATGTTGAAATTAATCAGAGACAAAATCCTTTTAGTGATAGGACCAGCTGAGCCAGAGCCCATGCCGAGTTTCAACAGAGTGCACTTCTCTTATGATTCAGTGTCTCTAAGCTGGCAGTGAGCGATACGTGGCCTTGCAGAGGGATTAGGAAAAATGGAGAGGAGTGGAACTGCAGGGTTTGCTCTGGAGCCCGGACAGGACTGGCATCTCAATTTGTATTCTATGTGCTCTTCCTGCAGAAGAGATTCATCCAATGCTGAAGCAGCTCAGCTAGAGATGGTTTTGGGGATCTTGGAATGGATCAAAACAGACCATGATACTTAGAAACATCTCTGAGCAAGTAAGGAGATGTCAGGTAACTTGTAGTAGAATGGACTGAAATTGAATAGGTCTGAGAATCAGGGATTAAGGATGGCAGCTCAGATCTATTCAGGTGAACAGAATAGTTCAGGGAGGCTGATACGGTTAAGATAGCTCAGGATAAGGTAAGCTAGCATGTAGTGTTAGGACAGTGACCTGAGAAAAGAAATTGCCTCTGTCTTTGTGCTAATGAATGCACTAAGTGCTTATACCATCCAAGCACAACGCCCAGCAGAGGGGTGTAAGTCTGAACTGGTTCTAATGTTTGCAAACTGGTTAATCGTACTGCTAGTTAAAGTGGGGATGGCTTTTAAGGCATCTCCAATTAAATTGATATGCCCTAGGACAGCTAACATTGAGGTTAAGGAGATCAGGGTGAGACAGCTGAGAATAAATAGCCATAGGCAAGGGTATTATGAGGTTGTATGGGAAGAATTAGGGCACTCAGGATAAACTTGGGTGAATATGTTAGAATTTACTTGAGGAAAGCTGGATCCAAGCAGTTCAGAAAGACATTGTCAACCCTCTGCATTTCTTCCAATACATCTATTTGTGATGGTTTTTTGGAAAGTACCTGGAAATTTTAGATGGTCTCAGGAAAGGTCCACGGTGCAATTTCTTATCTCTTAAGAAGATATATAAGACAGCAATCTCATTTTAAGGATGACTCTTAATGCAGCATTTTTAGCATTGTGCATAATTACAGCATGGCATTTATCACAGCAATGTAACTGGCCGTCGTTCCGTTTGTGATGCAGAGTTTTTTTTCCAGTTCTGCTGAAATGCAGGGTAGGATTCAGCTTTTAGTGGTATGCATTCAGAAAAGAAGTGAGCAATGCAGTTAGAATTTCACGTGCTCTTTATTGGTGTGTGTTCCGAATTCGGAGTGAAGCACCTGCAGGGTTTGCTGAGGGAACTGGGCTTCTGACTTCCCCGAAAAATCAGAACATGTGATTTGTTAATCCGTTTGTACAAAACAGGGTACGGGGAGACTCGGCTACTGAGTAACAAACCTATCCTGAACTTCCACATTCTCCATTAAAACAAATGCTTATTCCTTGCTTCTGGTACGTCTGCATGGAGCCTGCAGACACCATCACGTACGTCATTCTGTCTGCTTGGGAATTTCATAGGCTGATGCTCCAATCCGAGGCTGGATGCCAAGAAAAGAAGAAATGGTTTATAATGCAGAGAGCAATAAACGGGGCAGGAAGGTATTAAAATTCTCCTTGTGTTGCTTTTCTCTTTTGCAGCCTATCCCCTCCCCCTCCATTTTTCTTGGAATTGTTTGAGATCAGCTTTTGAAGGTGAATGTACCTGAAAGTGTCGCCACCATTAGCTAATGTAATTTGTGAGAAGGAAGGGTGATTTACAAGGACTGCAGCTCAGTGTCTCAGCTGGCTTAGTAATTACAGCCGTCAAATGCGGCAGAGAAAAATGGCCATTGGAGACGTAAGGAGGAGAGGCAAAAACACGAGCAGCTGAACCTGGCAGGGACTAGCTTGAAAATAACACCAGTAATTACGGTCACGTAAGAATATATTAAATGTACAGCTGCAGCAAAGTCTGTTCATGGTGCACAGAACCTTCTGGTGTTGACGTGATTCCATTGAAACCAGGACAGCAAGAAGCCCGGTGTCTCCACGTCCTCAAGCAGGCCGAGACTGCTCGGGTTCGGTGCGGAACGTTAATTTTCCACAGACTGGAAAGCAGAAATGCCGAGGCCGAGCTTGCAGCTCCCCGCTCCCTGCAGCGCCGGCCCTACCAGCTGTCCGGCGTGGCGCTGCAGCGCCGCAACCCTGCGCCCTTCAGCGGGCAGCGGCGCGGCGGGTCACGTGAGCGGCGCCCGGCCCGGCTCGCCGTACGGCCCGTCGCAAAAAGCATGGCGGCGCCCGTGTACCCGGCTTGGGTGGGCCGCTGGGTCTCCGGGCAGTGGCGGCAGAGGAAGCGACCCCCGGCTGTTCGCCCCACCCGGCCGCTGGTGCTGGCCGACAAGGTTGCGAACCGCCGAGAGATCGCGGGAGGTGAGTTATCGTCTGGAGGCTCCGTGAGGTGGAGCCCCGGCCGTGGGCTCTCCCGCCTCGCCCCCGAGAGCTGACGCGTCGCCCCCTGAGGGCCTCACGCTGCGGGACGGTCGCGGCGGTGACGGCAAGGAAGAGTTCGTGCTTGTAAGAACGCTGTGCTCCGAACGGCGTCCTGGGGAGGGCCCGGATTTAAGGCTGGAACGCTGCAATACAACAAGGTGTTCGCGGAGTGTATGGAGAATGGGCAGGAAACAAAAAAGCAAAGCGAAAGTAAACGTCTGTGGTAACTGGTTAGCATCCCCTTGGCGTGTGGGACGAGACCGGAGGCAGCCCAGCAGGCAAGGGGACCTGTTGTGCAGTGTAATTAGCGTGTGAGTTCTTCTGGAAAGCACGTTTTCCCATACTCCAACCCTAAATCTATGTTTTATGATACTCTTTGTGTAAATTCTTAAGGTAAATGCTGTATCAAAATATAACAACCAGATGGCTCTGACGGGGCAAAGCCTTCTGGTAGGAGATTTTTTTTTTCTCTAATTCAAGCAATGATAATGTCCTCCTCACTGTTCTTCCTTCTCATGTGCCTCTACCCCATCTTAAAATTCTCTTTGGAACTCTATGTGTGTTGGCATGAAATCTCAGCTACTTGAGCTCTCATAGTGATGTCTTTCCCTTCTAGAGGCGTCCTGTCTTACAGAGATGTCAGTAATGATGGCCTGCTGGAAACAGAATGACTTCAATGATAAAGCTTGTGCTGATGAGATCCGGGCATTCTATGACTGCGTGGCAATGGCAGAAGTAATGAAAATATCTTTTGTGTTCATAAAGTCCAGTAGTAGGGAAGGAGGAGAAACCCTCAGTTGTTTTTTGTGTGCCAACATAACAGCATTCTGTGAATAAATTGATTTGTGCTTTGACAAATTCGGGGTCTTGCACATCAGGTGCACAGTCCTTTCTGTTGGTAGTTAGAATTTCAGCGAAGTAGAGAAATGTGGGAAGGGACCAGGTGTCTTGAATGTTATAACTAGACCTGAACCAGTAATCACATTTAGTCCTCTTGGTGTTCACATTCTAAAAGTAGAGCTCTGTTACTGTTAGTCAGTTCTAACCTAGGCAATTTCTCTTAATTTGCTCCTGTTTTTAATCTCTAAGGTTTCAGTACTCATGAAACAACAGTAGACTCCACTCTTCTCCATATGTCATGAAAGTTCTGAAGGAAGGAGAGTGCAATTTACAGCTGTGACATAAAGCTGTGATTCATTTACTAAAGCTGTATTGAATTTTTACCTAATACAATAAGTTTGAAATGAAGTCAGTTTCAGAAGCTGTATAAAAGTTGTACTAAATTTGTTACCAGATCACAGAATGGCCCACGTTGGAAGGAACCTCAAGGATCATGAATCTCCAACCCCTCCACCGCAGGCAGGGCCAGCAATCTCTACATTTAATACTAGACCAGGCTGCCCAAGGCCCCATCCAACCTAGCCTTGATCACCTCCAGGGACGGGGCATCCATAATCTCTCTGGGCAGCCGTTCCAGCACCTCACCACTGTCATAGTAAAGAACTTCCCCCTGACATCCAACCTGAATCTTCCCTCCTTCAACTTAAAACCATTTCCCCTTGTTCTGTTATTATCTACCCTTTTCAAGAGTTGACTTTTAGTTATAGTATCATCATTTAGTAAAGTATCTTTTTACTGCTGCAATTGACAGTGTAAATGAGAAACTGTGCACACTTTATTTGGTAGATTATAATGAAAATAAATTGAAAAATAGAACATAAAAAACAAAACAGATTTATATTATATTGCTTTTATAAGCTTATAATATTGCTAAGTGAAAATATGGAGATATCATCTTCCCAACGTGTCTGTCTCATTTATTTCACTGTTTAAAGAAACCTGTGCAGTTCTTATAAGTCTTGTGACTATTTAGCCAACTGCTATGATGAGTGTTGCCTAAAGAAATAACATTCTTATCAAATAAGCATTCCAGTACAGTTATTATTAGTCTTTACAGAGGAAACGCAGCAAATGAATGGGTAATATTCTTAGTTTTCTTTTTCTGTTTCAGAAGGAGCGCAAGGAAAAGAAGGATGAGTACGCTCTGTCACTCAAGGGAAACATACCTTCAAGCAAAGTGAACAAGCTGCTGAGGAGGTTTCCTAATATTACACGTTATGTGTAACATGCTTTGCTAAAGGGACTGCAGACAAGCAGTTAAAGTTGGGGTTTTTGCAAAATAAATGAAAAAAAGGGTTTTATGAATGTTTAATGTCAAGCGATGTCTGTCAACACTGCTGGCTGGATCTCAGCTCCGTATTTTATTTCCAGAGTGGAAAAAAAAATTCCATCTTGATTGTGGGCTGAGTTTGTTCAGGAGGTTCTTGGATCTTGTGCTCTTAGGATTTCTGCAGTGAGTTGTCCAACCAGCCACTGTGTGGAGTAATGTACTCACTGTGAAATAAAATCTTCTAGGAATGTCTGTAAACCTGTTTTCTAAGCTAAGGATGATTTTTTTTTGGTTTATAATTTTCCTGCTTAGCTTTGAGCTGCTGTCAATAAGTGCTCAGGCCCAGACACTGAGCCAGCTTAAAACTGATAGTGATTTAATGACTCCTATTCCTGCATGTATGTATACACAGTTTGGTTCCTCTTGACATTTTCTTAATTCTTGTTCATGTGTGAGAAGACTGTGGAATGAGGAAGAAATTTCCAGCAAAATAAAGGAAAAGATGGAAAGAAAGTTCAAGCAAGTACTGGTGCTGAAAGTGGGTAATTAACTGTTTGTTTTGATTTGTTAATTTTCACTAGAGTGCCACAGAACTGCAGGTAGGTTCCTGTTTTAGGACCAGTATCTAATTGGTTAAAATATATAGCAAGAAAAATGCAGTGCCACAGAGAATTAACAATATAATCATGTATGTCTCTAATTTCTTGGAGCATAAAGAAAAGCAAAGATCAAGATACAGAATGGTATTTGCAGACTGTGATTGTGTATGGCTGTATAGTTCATTTAAATACTCACTGATGAGTTATTCCACAAGGTTACTTATTGTTGGTGCTATTGTGGCATAAAGGAGTCCTTCAGAGGAGCTGGGATAGGTAAGAATATTCTGTTCCTGTCTGAGTTTGGGAAGATGCTTCTGTAGTAGCATTTTGCATTTCCAATCCAAAAGATGCCCTCTGAGGGGAATCTTTGCTAATTCTTTATTTCTGAAAGAGATGAGCTAAGCTGAGACTAAGGAACTGAATGAATTCTACATTTTCTTATATTGATGAGTTTTCTTTCTTTGTATTAAGATTTACAATATCAAATATGGCTTTGCAGCTCTTGAACTAGGAGCTGTGCTGTGCTAAATGTATCGTATTCTAGAGTCTGTGAAGGACTGTCATTGTGTAAAAGATTGCAAGAGAATAACACTTGGTTATATTTTTACGTTTGAAATTATTCTCAGTTCTCATGAATGTAGACAGCTGATTCTCGGATCTTAACTACTTCATGGAGAGCTTCCTGAGTTCAGTTTTTCCTGACAATTTTAAGGAGTGTGTTTATTTGGAGGTGGAACGGAGGAAAGAGGATGTTTTTCAGATACACTCAAATTTTACAGTGTTTCTTTTAGATGTGCTCTAGCAGTTCTTTTGGTTGGTAATCCCATGCTGTAACCAAAAAGGCCTCGTGGTACTGATTGTCCTTGGCCATTTGAGTTGATGCACTTTCCTCATCTCACATTAAGCTTGTGTCATGTTCTATGATGTAATTTATACTGGGGGGTCATTCCATTACTAGTTCATATATATATATATACATACATATATATATATATACACACATATATATATGACAACAGCCTTTCTGAGTTCCATTCCACAGTACTGTTGTTGGGGCATAAAAGAAAGCTGGGTTCTGTTGCTCCTGATGTTGAGCCCACTGTATAAGAACATTGCTGCAGAGATCTGTATGTGATTGCATGATGGGGAAAGAGTTACACAAAGCAGACTGGATGTTCTACTCTCCTAAGCAGGATTTACAGGATTTAAGCAAATCTGCTGGAATTCCTTGATCTTGTTTGTGCACCTTATAGCTTGAGTATGTTACCAGTACTCTGTGTGATTGCTGTTAACTACCTTTATTCTCAGGCTTTCACTGAAGACCTTATATGGAGGAAGCAGTGATTTTTCTACATTTTCCTGAACTTCAGACCTCAGTATCTCTACTTAAGGGTAGGAAATTCTCAGACGTTATTAGTGAATACTTAGGTGTAAAGAGAGACCTTACATTTCATCCATTTGGTTAGTCATTTTGAATAATATTCAAAGAAATTGAAAAAGATGGTTTAATCCCACACTGTTTCTTTTTAGCCCCCACGGCTTCTAGTTTTATTTAGATTTGCAAAACAGCTGTGATTGTCCCAGATATTTTAGCATCCCTTTGCTCCCTGTTAGTTTCTCTGGTAGATATCCTTCAAGGTCTGCATAGTTGATGCCCCTAGAGGGACAGAATATAAGTTGTTCTCGTACTATTTGTAAATATTTTTCCAATCTGCAATTTAGTGAGTTAACAATTTAAAATGTATTTACTGTGCTTTTGTTATGAGTAGTCTGCAAGCAAAGCTGATCTACATTAGCAGTCTCTGTAGGCTACCAACGAGCACTCAGTAGGTGTATGAACAAGAGGATGGCCTATAGCACCTGCGTTTAGGTGACTTTCTTGATAAAAACACAGCATCACAGAATATTCTGAGTTGGAGAGAATCCATAGGGATCATTGAGTCCAACTCCTGGCTCCACAAAGGACTGCCCTAAACTCAAATCATAATGGTCACATGAGAAAGCAAAGGACAACCCCCTCTGAAGGACTTATAGTTAAAAGATTAGGAGCTGACATCTGATACATTGTCCTGCATTCTCTGCTGAGGAAATGGAACTATGAGAATAGCAAAAACACTAAGGTCTAGTGCTTGGCTCCAAGTCAGTCTTGGCACTGACTTGGACCTGTTCTTGTTCAGAATGCGACAAGCAGAATTACTTTCTTGCTTCATAGCCTAGAGAGATGGAGATACACCTTTTAATGGAAAGACATGGCAACTGTTTTTTGTTATTGTTTTTGAGGGGTTTTTGTTCGTTTGTTTTTGTTTAAAGGAATAGTAGCCCTGCCAGTTCAGGAGTAGTAAGTTTAATTCCTGAGAAGCAAGCTCATTTTAAAAGACAGTACTTTGGGTTTAGAAGGGTCTATGCAGAATAATCTGGAAAAAAATAAGACAGAGAGACTCTGTTGGGAATTGTAGACTGTTGTTATTGTATTATACTACGTTTATATCAGGGTGAGGAGGTGATACGTGTTAAATTGCGGACTTAGATAATTACAGTTGTTTCAAATTTGCAAACACAGGGAAGTTCTAAGTGTGTCATGTATCTAGAGAGAACTTAAAACATGTTTCAAGTACTGTAGTTATATTGGTGTAATTTCATTCTTAGTCAGTCTGAAACACACGAAGGTACTTTAGCTTGTGGTATCTTGAAAACTGTTAAGCCAGGATGGTCCAAGAGGGACTGTTGCCAGAATAATGAGCAGTAAAACTATGATAAATAGCAAAAATCCTTCAGTGTAGGCAACTCTTGATCTTTGAGTTGCAGCAGTATGTGAGCTAATAGGTAAGGAAGAGGAGAGGTGTGTAGTATGAGCTCTTTTTGAATCTGAAGTCTATCAGGGAAATGTCCTTCTGTGTGCCAGAAAACCAGGGGGAGCTCTTAGCAAGTAGGAAGTAATTACAGACTTGCCACAGAGGAGACTGTTGCAAAGGCCAAATATATGTTCACTTCCATTAGGAAGCTAAATCCCAAACTTGGGCTTCTGTTGCTTTTGATGCTCTGGGCTGTGTTTTCCTTTTCAGTAAATCACTTTAAAACACCTAGGAAAGCCTTGACTTAAGAGAGGGGGAAGCTACTGTGAGAGAGATCCAGTACAGACTTTTGCTAGAGGTTATAAAGCCTATTAGTACATGTCAGATAGAGGTTGAATTGAGCTTTTCTTTTCCAGTCCTGATGAGTTGAATAGGTGAGCTTCTTGGGAGTTTGGAAGCTGCATCAACAATCCCTCCAGACCTCAGTCAGGAGTGCTAGTGATTTTTCTGTTAGTGTTTCCAGTACATTCTTTCCTTATGTTTTCACTGAAGCAAGTGATTAGAAAATTCCAACACATTTCCGTCTTTGCTTTTTGTTTTGCTCCTTTTTGCCTGTACCACCTGAGAGTTAGAGAATGCTGTAGCTTCTAAGCTATTTCCATCTCCACTTGGCCTGATCATCTGCCTCATGTGCTACAGGGATATAGGAGATTTGCTTCTAATTAACTGAGTGTAATTCTTGGCCAAATCCACCATGTCCAGACTGCAATATGGTACGAATCCACTCAGACCTCTCCCTTCTGCCACTTAGCGACTCCTGTAAAGGATGTAGATGTAGTGGAATTTTGTTGCATTTGATGAGTGACTAAAGATGAGGCAACACAAAGCTGTCATGTGAAGTGACTGATGGGCAATAAGGGAGAAAAGAAAAAAAGAAGAAAAAAAAAAAGGTTTTCTTGTCAAGGCAATGGATTCATATCAGCCTGTTTTTATGCCGAAAGTCTCTTTAAAAATGCTTCTCGGCAAGCTTGACCAGAAATGAGCTCATTTCTTAAGGTGACCGTAATTCATGCTGCAGGACACTAAGAGTTAATCCCTTCATAATCAGAATGTAAATGTAGTAAGTGCCCATTAGACTGAGCTGCAGAGCAGTGTAGGGAACATGAGAAATTTCCAAAATTAAACTTTTTCAAATTGACCAAGTTCCCTACTTAGTTTTAATTAATAATATTTTAATTTTTGTTGCATTCTTTGTGAAGGAGCAGTAGTTCAAAATGAATTAACTTCAACAACGACAAACTAAAAACAGCCCACCAAAGCACTTCAGGATTAATTGATAGCAATACAATAATAACTCCACTCTGGAAATTGCCCTAGCCAGTCAAATGAAAATGTTACAGCCCCAAGGTCAAAGACACACTGGACAGATAAGAACCCTGGTGGCAATACGCTGGGAAGCAAGGTGCAGGGCTGAAAAGTGGGAATGCTCCCCTGAGAGTTGATTTTTCCTTGGGAGAGCACCTTAACATAGTTTTCTGGGCCCCATTTACCTGAGTTCAAATCTAAGGAGAGTCTGACCTCAGGAAGCTGCAAGCAGCTAATCAAGGAGGCAGCGGTGGGAGGATAAAGTCCAGATTCCTTCCAACAAGTATAATCTCTGGCGAGCGTGCATGCACAAGCCGTTTCCTTTTCCAGTTTTGCTGCTGGAGCTGTTGCAGAAGGAAGCCCCAGATCCTTGTTGCTGCTACATCTTTTCTACTTAAGGGGAGAGAAGGAAGAGTCAGCTGTGGAAAGAAGGAATTTCAGGAGAGGAGATTGCGGCTGGCCGGGCTGCCGGGCGGGCGGACTGTGTCGGGGAGGCGGATGCTGGCGGTCAGGAGAAATGCGTACCTAGAGCCAAGCGAGAGGCTGGGACAGCGAGCAAAAGGGAGGGGACAGCGGAGGTGCGGGAGCAGACTGAGGGCTGCGCCCTGCCCGTCTGCGCTTGCCTCCTGCAGGTTTTAAAGGTGATAGAAGAGATTCTGGGGCGCGATCTTCCTTCTGTCCCCTTCCTTTTCCCTTTCTGAAGAGAAGAATCAAGGAGAAGAGGTGGGGAGGGGACGGGGGGAGTGAGATTATAAGATGCTGCTGGGAACTTTGATCCCTTCCATCCCTTTCCCCACGCAGAAATGAAAGAAGCATCCCGCTCCCTCAAAGCGGCAAGCACCCGGCCCTCCGGGAAACCGAGCCGGAGAGGGAGAAGAGGAGGCAGCAGCTGAGCCCAGCAGCAGAATGAGACTGTGAAGCTTGAAGCTGCTGCCCACTTTGTACAGGAAGGATGAAGATCCCCAGAATACTTAGGCTGTTGGTAGAGCTCTCGAGTCTGTTATCGTGTCTCAGATGCAGGAAGGTAAGAAAAATTAATATTCTTCTATCTGTTTGTAAAAAATCACCTCAATTTATATATATGTATTTTTAATATCCTCACTGTGAGTGGATTGTGTTCCTACTGATATGTTTTCTGAAGTATCTAGGCAGCTGTGGTCTCAGGGAAGGGCTGGGGGCTCGGGGAGGGATTTATTTCATTGTGCATATGACATTAATAAGTGGAAACAAAGAAGGATGCACAAGGGCTTGCAGATGCTTTGGCTCAGGTTTCCCATGTTACTCAAGTACTGCAGTGACCCAGGCATGAGAGATCCTTTGTTTCTGTTCTTCACCAATGGGCTGGTGATCCCTATTGCTGTTATGGGCAGATGATTTATAGCTCATAAAGCTGGGGCAGCGACTCCAGCATGATCTGTTGCACAAAAATCTTGTGGTGTTGGAGGGTTTTGGAAACTGCTACAGGAACTGGCAGCACCTAGTTTTTCAATAGAAGGGAAGCATATTACTTGGACTGGAGTTCTGTCATTTATGGTCAGTCTCTAGGAAGAGTAGGTTTGGTCAGTTATTATAGCAACCCATCCCTCTATCTCATGTTAGCTCACAAGTACAAGTGCACACTAGAACATGGAAGTCGGGGATTTGGGTTGTGACTCACCTGTCCTGTGTATTATCTTGGGCAGTCACCAAAGTGCTACTAAACTCACTTTCGTCTCTTTGCAAAGCGCTTTTGAGATTCTCACGTGAGTCCTTCAGCATTGTTGGTTTACAGAACATTATGTGGTCTCAGAACAGCTGGATACATGCAGACAGATGGATTTTTGGCTGAAGAGGTTTTGTCAGTTAATTGCTGTCTTATCTATGCATCCTCTTGTGCATGTGCACCTGAGCTCTGATTTGCTCTTTCTGAACCGTGTCAGGAATTAATCTTCAATATGCAATGTCATATTCTGACTTCCAGAGGATGATGATGAAGTTTGGCCATAGCTCTGAACACCTGTTGACCATTATATATAAGCTTCATCTGTAAATTAAATCAGCCGTGAATAGGTGTCATATTCTTGTCTGGCACCTACGGGGACTATCCCTGTTTATTCCAGAAGTGGGTTCAGTTCAATTCTGAACGTCTTTCAGGGAGAGCTGAGACTGAGAGAAGCAAAATCAGTGTGTTTTGAAGAAAAACAGAACCATTTCTTTAGCTAATTATCTTCATATGCACACCTCTGCTCTGTGAATTACAACTCTTTGTTCGTATATATGGCTGTATTTAGAAATGAAACAACCTGCACGAAGCTAGCAGAAGCATGTACTCTGGGTCTGTGAAGGTCTTGCACCTGCTTGCATACCATGCAATGTGTTGAATTGGAGATCCCTATCTCTCAACCAGCAGTCAAGTTATAACCACCAAAAACACTGCCTACAAGAGGAAATATAATTTTGGGGATGGCCAAGATGCTAGAATGAGGGCTTTATTTCATATTCTTTGTTCTTAGCTACTTCACATGATTTGGGTGATAGTCTCATACAAAATCTTATACTCTCACTTATTTAAAAACAAAATCCTCAAAAAACCGTGCTAGATTTTCTTCTTCAGTTGTTTCCCACTTGGTACATGGATGTTTATTACTATTTTAACATGGAACCCTAGGGGCACCATCCCATCAGATAGATGTGTTTGCTCCTGTGGTCATGGATTGCTTATTCTTTGCACAGAAGGAGACTGAGTGGTTATTCATTATTTTTCCTTACTAATAACGTGATTTTTTTTCCCAGCTTTTCTTTCCATAGAGATCTCACTCTGGAGTCAGATTTTATTTGCTGAGAGCATTGGGGCTGAAACCTTGAAAAGAACAAGCAGAGCCCTGTTATGTGCTTAGATCAAGGGTAAATCTCTGCAGGCCAGCAATTATTCATTTTATTGTCAGTGGGCAGAGCTGTGATTGGATTTGAAGAAGAGCAATGGAGAGAGCAGGGAAGAGGCTGGTTACCAGGGTGTGTTTGCCTAAAGCAGCAAAAGGCCGAGCTGCTTTCAGGACATGCCCGTGTTTATTTCATTGGATAATCATCTCTGCTTTCGCTCTGTTTCTTTTCTCAGGCTCTCCTGGGATCCCAGCCCAGCCAAAACCATTTGCAGAGTGCAGGTAAGAACAAGAAGTTATTAATTCAGTCATCAGGCAGATTCTTTCCTGCAGTGGTGATCTGAGACCACAGGTACAATGAACCACTGCTATCTGGCTTTATTCCCTTCTTTCCATCATATCTTTTATCCTGCATGCCTCAATCCTTCACCAAACATGGCCAAACTGCTTTCTCTTCGTCATGTCTAATACTCTTGCACTTCTCTGTTCCTCCCCCGTGTTCTTTTCCTTTCATCTCTATTTCTGCCCTAGTCTTTTTTTGCATGCTCACTCCACCTAGTAAGTACTGAATTCTCGTGTTCTCCCTCTTAAGCTCACAGGTAATCCAAAGATCGCAGCGTGTTTTCCAGGCATCTAACTGACCTAACTGTAATTCCTTGACACTTTTGTACCTTGTAGCTAACCTTCAGCTGTTTGTCTCTGCTGTTTGTCCCACATGTCTTTGTAGCAGAAGAATTTCTCTGGTTTATTTTTGTTTGTGTGTGTGTGTGTGTGAATGGAGCTATAACTGTTGTCCATTTCTTCAGTTTACCTATTTTATACATTCTTAAAAAACACACCCTCACACAGAATCTTGTTCTGGTTTCTTTATTTCTTATTTCAGAGTCATGATTGAGACTTTTATGTAGATGCTGGCCTGGAACACTGGCATCTTTGCCCTACCTTGTGATATGCTAATGTGTGTAAAGGCATATGTACAATGAATGACAATGCCATTTCACATCTTTCTGATTTACAGAATGAAATTACGCCCAATTTTCAACTCTTCTCTGTCTCAGTCATTTAAGGCAGGCAAATGATCTTTCGAAGAGCTTAGAACCAAATTTAAGAGCATCATATTCAGATACCAAAGGAGGTAGAAAAGGGAAAAAGTCTGTGCCAGGCTCAAAAGCAAGCCCAGAGTAAGGGCATATGTCTACTGAAATTACTGCCAATGAGAACAAGTTCAAATTATTTGTATTTGAGTCCAATTAACAAATTTTAAAGACCCAATCTATGTATCTTCAGGGCTTTTTGTTTGTTTATTTTTTGTTTTTTCATAAGTTGTTCTGGAAATAATCATAGAATCATAAAATGGTTTGGGTTGGAAAGGACTTTCAAGACCATCGAGTTCCAACCCCCCTGCTATAGGCAGGGACACCTCCCTCTAGAGCAGGTTGCTCAAAGCCCCATCCAGCCTGGCCACGAGTACCTACAAAGAGGGGCATCTACAACCTGTCTGGGCAACCTGTTCTGGTATCTCACCACCCTCACAGTAAAGAATTCCTTCCCAATATCTAGTCTAAGTTTACCCTCTTCCAGTTTAAAAACATTTCCCCTTGTCTTATCGTTTTTGAAAAGTCCCTCCCCAGATTTCCTGCAGGCCCCCTTCATGTACTGGAAGGCTGCTGTGGGGTGTCCCCCAGTGCCTTCTCTTCTTCAGGCTGAAGAACCCCAGCTCTCTCAGCCTGTCCCTATAGGGCAGGTGTTCCAGCCTTCTGATCATCTTTGTGGCCTTCTTCTGGATGTGCTCATTGTCCTTCTTGTGCTGGGGGACCCAGAACTGGATGCAGTATTCCAGATGAGGTCTCGTGAAGAGCCTCAAGACCATAGACAGAGAAGGTGGTTCAAGAGATGGGCTCATATCTGATGTTGTCTGACCCTCCATGTGTGATGCCTTCAGTATAGCTAACAGCTTTCTTTCTGTGTCCAGTTTCCAGTGGGTGTGGCATCGGACCTCTTGGGTACTACAATGGCTCGTTGTCTGTCACTGAGGCTGGGGCAGAGTGCCTGAACTGGGCAGAGTTCCCTGATTATGTCCAGCAGTACCCAGAGCGTGGCTTAGGGAACCACAACCACTGCAGAAACCCAGATGGGGGAACTACACCCTGGTGCTTCTTCCGGCTTGCATCAGGGGCCATCAGTTGGGCTAACTGTGACTGTAACCAAGGTAAGACTGTTTCCTATCTGCCAGAGCCTGGGCTACTCTGTCTTAAGGGGTTAGGGCCAGAAATGATGCTACTCAGACCTGTAAGTAGCAGTTAGGACAACCTGTGGAAGAAGTGTCCCAGTTTGTCTAAAGAATTAGAACTAAAAGCTAACCTGTGTGGGAGAAGAACATCTGTATGTAGCAGGGGGTGGATTTAAGCTGCTGTAGCCATAATGTCTTTTATAGGTGCTTTTATTCTCATACAAGAGAATTCTTTCAACTTAGGTAATTCTGAAAGCAGTTTAAGTTATGTGGAAAACAACCCACTTCAACTCCTTAAGTCTTCGTATCAGAGCTCTCCTCATGTAATTGAAGCAGCTCAAATACAGAAAAATCTTCTGTGATTAGATTTGTAAGTCTTCTGTTGCAAAGTGTGTCCTAAGCTTCCTTTAGAAATCCTTGCAGCGCCAACAGAAGGACTACTGCTTATTTTGAGGCATGCAAGGAAGCTCTCAGTACACTGTTTTGTGCAATGCTTTTCTGTTGGTCCTCATTTGCTGACTTTAACTGCATTTTGCAGAATGGATCATAAATGAGACAACAAATGTCTTCCTTCAACAGTAAGCACATTCAAAGATAGCTCCATTAAAGTGAAGGGTACAACAAGCATAGGTGTGCTGTGTGCCTGCTGCACCCTTACACTACTTACGCAAGTCAGTGACAGCACCACAAAACAGGATGTGAGGAATTGGGTCCAATTCAGCTCAGCTACACTCAAAAGTCCAAGACTTGCTGATCAGAAATGTCCTTTTTTCTTCTTCTTTCTTTTTTCCTGGAAGGTGCTGTGCGGTTGGCTGAAGATAGCAGTGTGGAGCTGTACTTTGGTGGACTCTGGGGTACCATCTGTGCTGACCTCTGGACTGACTGGGATGCCAGTGTTGTCTGCAGGCAGCTCGGTCTCAGGTGGGAAACTCTGTGTGGCTTGAAGTGTTACGTGCTCATACGTTCTCTGAGAGAACAGCCTCATTAATTACTGTCATTCTGGAGTAATATGTAGGCTGTGGGAGAGGAGTTTGTTCTGTTGGCTGATTTCTCACTTGGTGGGATCCTTTGCACCTGTTTTCCTTCCATGGCTATGCCTAGCCACAGTCAGCATTTGCAAGAACAGTAGTTTCTAAAACTTGATGTTCAAGGCTGTGTTGAATGATTCAATTTTTAATATTATCATTCTAATATTACTGTACTGATCTTTTAGAATATGTTGTGACTATGAACCCTCTTAGGGAGTGTCTTATTTGGACCTTCAGTCTTCCATAGAAGAGATTAAGACTAAATGGCTACCCCTTTAAGATCTGACAATTTACTTGGCTCACAAGATGTGAATTGCCACAATTGGGCTGGAAAACAAGTGTGAGTTAAACGGTACAACAGTTTTGTTGTTCTGTTGCATTCTCCATAACAGTGAGATTGGCACAGCTGGAAAGAAGAATCGTCCCGGACTGTGGCCTATTCCCCTGCACCTGCAGTCAGCAAACTGTCATGGGGATGAGAAAACCCTTTTGCAGTGTGGCTATCAGGAAGCTGTGTCAGGAACATGTAACCAGGGAAGCGCCATGGTAACATGTGTCCCTCCAGAAGGTAAATCTCCAAATTCACTCCCTTTTTCTTGTGCCTAATTTACTTGAAATCTAGTGTTGCCGATAAGATATTAGATCTGAGATAGTGATGCTGTGGAGAGTAAATCTTTGGAGCATATTCTTGTTTCACCTGCTGTGAAGGTGATTGCTTTCCTTCCAGTGGAAAATAAGGTATTTTTTCCCAATCCCAAGTACTCAGTGGGCATACTTCTAAAATCACTGAAAGATGGCAGTTGCTTATGACCACATCCCTTTTCATTCAAAACAGGTTTTTGTTCACAGGCAGCAAAATGCTGGTCATTATAGCAGCCAGTTAATGAGCTGTCCCTGGACTAGTGGCACCTCCTGCTGTGGCTTGCAGTCATGGATGCTTCTAGAGGGTTTGGAGGGGGGAAAGTGGTAGAATGGAACAAGAGAGTCCCAGCAGTGGCACTGGCTAGCGAACAGTTCTATGCCCTTAACTGCTGGATGTGCTTTGTCTCTATTTTGCCTTGTTTTGTTCTTTTTTTCATTTTTTGAAACACAGGTATAGGTGCTCCATTGCGTTTAGTTGGGGGAAAGGAGAGCTTTGAAGGACGGGTGGAGGTTTACCACGATGGCAAGTGGGGTACCATCTGTGATGACCAATGGGACGACCGTGATGCTGAAGTAGTTTGTAGGCAGCTGGGACTCAGGTACTTTCCGTACTGTCCATCATAGAGTGGTAATAGAAGTAGTCTGAATAAAGAATGTGAGAGCATGTACCCTCACTATATAGCACCATTCCTTTCTATGGGAAGGGTAAGAAAATCTTGGAGAAGATAATTCCGGACTTAACATCCTATCATGGGATTTTGTACTTAAGTAAGTCAGCTTTATGTGTTTATGCTATGTGAAAAAGAGTTGGTATAACCCTATCCAATTTTTGTTTGTGTTTCTCCCTGTTCATTATTTTTACGTCCTTGTAATGTATATATTCATGACTGCGGTGTTAACTTGTCATGGTGACTTCTGCAGGTGAACTGCAGTCATTTATTTGTTTAAATTTAAACACCTTCAGTATCACTGGCTGTCTGTATCCCCTTCATTCAGGGAAAGCAATAGAGCACCTTATTCTCTATGCTATCCTGCATTTAATACAAGGAACTATTGTATACAAAATCAATTCAGCATAATTGCTCAAAATAGCTGAGTCAAGTTTGAGATCCTTCCTGCTTTGGGAGTTTTGCCTTTCACTGAGATTGAGACATCACTGTCCTCAAATCATACTGAAGAGCTTTCCAGTGAGATATGTTGGTTATCAGTTGACAACACCACTATGTAAGAAATACAGATCAGCTATGGAAGGACTAGTGTAGGAGAGACTCTGGGAAACGCAGAATCCAAGAGCACCAGACTGTGACCTTCCTTACTGAATTTTCATGTATCTATTGCAGTGGGAACCCAAAAGCCTTGTCGTGGGCTCACTATGGGCAGGGATCTGGCCCCATCCTGCTAGATGAAGTGGAGTGCTCAGGCAATGAACTCTCGCTTGACCAATGCAAGAAGAGTGACTGGGGGCAACAAAACTGTGACCATATTGAAGATGCTGGTGTCTCCTGTGACCCTTTCACAGGTACGTACTTAGAGTTCTGTGCCAGTCAGGTGCAGCCTTACTCCTGTATTACGTAGGTGGAAATGAATTAGAGTCAGACAAGGTGGTGTTCTCATTGCATTCCACAGGTGGCATGGAAAGGCTGAGGTATGTTTGTTTTTTGAGTATCCTTAGGTAACTGTCTTTGGTTTCTTCCTGTCATGGGCTGTAGAGAATCTTCAGCAGTGGGGCTTAGGCTGTTTATTCTCTCCCTTTCTGAGTGCTGATCTTTCCTTCTCCTACCCCTTGCAGAGGGCACTGTAAGGCTGACTGGTGGTCGCAGCCCCAGCGAAGGCAGGGTAGAAGTTTATTACAATGGAGACTGGGGCACAGTATGTGATGATGGCTGGACAGACCTCAGTGCCCAGGTGGTCTGCAGGCAGCTGGGCTTCAGGTAGGACTGAGAGCGTTTATAGTCTCTGTACTTCCTAATGTCAAGGTTTGGATTCTGTGTCCCTTTACTGGGATAGGCTGGATGTTACTTCCTTCGGTACTGTCTTTGTTATTATCATTACACAGTTTAATTCAGGAAAGAATAATAGGTGTCCACATCCTTTCCCAGGGAAAAAAATATGCATATCTACCTTAATTATTTCTTGCTTTGGCCTGTTTTGATCAGACTTAATACTGTCTTAATGAACCTCTCACCAAAATTAGACTTTTTTCTTATTATTTCTTAAATTTCCAGCTGTATCAGTTCAGCACTACCACCCTGCCTGCACTGTCAGCTAAGCTTTATCACCTGCTAAGCAGTATCAGCTGTCTGCACTGCTGCTGAACTGTATCACCTGCTTTGGTACTTGAAGGAAGACCATTAAGACAAACAAGAGTAGTTGTAGGGATTTCTTAATGGTCTCTGTGAAAGCTGAAGTTGATGAGGTGTGCAAGCTGATTGGCTGCTGTCCTATATATCACTGAATAGCTTAGGTAGAGAGACCACCAGTGCCACAGTAGATGTCTCCAGGTGAGTTTTCCTTTGGGTTTGAGTTTGGGACACTCTGTGTGATTGGTGAGTTACAATGACTTTGATGTTATGTTCTGTTTTTTTCCTCTAGTGGTCCTGCTACCCTGGCCTCTGAAGCGGACTATGCTGCTGGCCAAGGCTTTATCTTGCTGGATGATGTGGCTTGTGTGGGCACAGAGCTCTCCCTCCTGGACTGTCCCCATAGCAACTGGGGGCAGCACGACTGCTCACACGCTGAGGATGTGGGAGTCCGCTGTTCCCCTGAGAGCAGCACAATCGCTGGCAGCCTGGGTAACTTGACTTGTGCCTTGCTCTGGACAGAGGGAAAACATCACTTTCTAGTCTGATCCCTTGGAAACTCTGGCAGATGTGGGAGATTTCCCAGTGCTGCCTCAGTGAGAACTGCTTTTTGAAAAGGATTTATAGGAATAAGCCCTGACTGTTTTGGGGCAGAGCCATAGAGCTGTGGTTCTTCAAGATGTATATACAGACCTATAGAGAGATGGAAATTGAAGAGAACTATGTTGATGGTCTCTTTGTTTATATGCGGACTGGTACTCTGTTTTCTCTATTGCAGGAAACTTTCCAATTTGTCATCCTTTTTTTTTTTTTTTTTTAATTGGAATATATACCATCCAGTTTTTTTGTTGTTGTTTTTCCTGGACGTTGAACACTCTTCTTGCTTAGAATAATGTAATAGTTTTTCTAATTTAATGGATTTCTTTCCAAGGCATGTTTAAGCTTGTCAGCTCTTGGCTCAGCAGTTAATAACTTTCTTTCTGTTCTCGTTCTCCTCTTAGCTTTCAGAAATATGATCTAATGTTTTCCAGTGTGTATTTAATAAATTAATGTGCACCAATTTTGCAAGGAGTTGAAATGAGGGACATGGTTGTCATATAGATCACCGCTCTTCACCTTCTCATCTCCTCAGTTTCTATAAAAACTAAGTTCTGGGCACCACGTGCTCTTTGGTATTTTTGCTTGCAGCAGCCCCTGTTTTCTTTTCCTGTAGGACCTCCTGTGCGGCTGGTGGATGGAGAAAGCACCAAGGAGGGACGGGTCGAAGTATTCCTGAATGGACAATGGGGCAGCGTCTGTGATGATGGCTGGACAGACAGAGATGCTACAGTAGTTTGCAGGCAACTGGGGTTCAGGTAAGCTAATTGATACATGCATCTTACAAATAGAAATCACTCTCAGGAGGAATACTTTCTGAACCTGTTTCTGGGAGATTCATTTCTCTTGTAACTTCTCTTTAAAACATGTTGGTGCAGCAGTTTCACCTGCCTCTTGCTTATTGCACATTAGCCACTCTCTTTCTCATTGCAGTGGTGCAGCAAAAGCCAGGGCAATGGCTTATTTTGGTGAAGGCCAAGGGCCCATCCATCTGGACAGTATAGAGTGCAGAGGCACAGAGCATGCTCTGGGGCAGTGTGTCAGGCCTGACACCGGGATTCACAGCTGCTGGCACAGTGAAGATGCTGGTGTGATTTGTGACTATGTGGAAGAGAAGGTCCAAGATATCAGGAGAGCAGGTGATGTGTCCTTCTACACAGAAATCTGGGGCTCAAAGTTTAGGATTTCTGCATGCTTTTTCACTACAGTTTTTATCTTTTTTTTTTTTGGTTGAAACTTTAACTACAAAATAAGCATGTTCTCTCTTGCAGCTCCTAGTTACTCGTCCTTTGTTTTCACTGTCTCTTCTAGTCTAGACTAGTTGGAGGAGCTCTAACCATGACAGGTCTTTGAGCCTGCAGAACTTTCCTTGAGTCATATCATTATACGCTTTCTTAGAGCAGTAACCATAAGCAAACTTTGGGTTTTGGAGCACTGAGGAAATAGCTGTAGAGGTCCAATTCTTGCCACAGGACTGCAGATTCTGGAGGTAAGCACCTCCAGTAAAACTGAGGAAACCAC
The DNA here is from genome assembly GCF_039878825.1 of Excalfactoria chinensis. Lineage (NCBI taxonomy): Eukaryota > Metazoa > Chordata > Aves > Galliformes > Phasianidae > Excalfactoria > Excalfactoria chinensis. The sequence continues at coordinate 19,134,517 of NC_092830.1, read as the reverse complement.
CGGGGACAAATCTTATATAAATTCCTTTGTACAACACAATGCAGTCAACTACTGGGAGAATTAATGCTCTCAGTGGACAGGAGTGATATCTTGGCTCTGTGACAACAGTTGTTGATACTTAAGCTGAAGGTATCCATCCAACTGTGCTAACTTTGCTATGCAGGTCCAGAGTCCAGTGTGTGTGGCATGCGCCTGCTTCACCGTCGCAAGAAAAGGATCATAGGTGGAAACAAGTCTCTCAGGTAATTGCTGAGAAAGCCAGAACAGGTTCCAGCTTTCCTAACTTCATTTGAACCAATTGTCTGTCTAGGGGAGAATGCTTGCCAGCTGAGCTCAGATAGGGCAGAGTGAGCAGGAAAAGCAAACAGCTGCTGTGCATGTGATGCTTACTGTTCTTCTGTTTCTTCTTCAGAGGTGGTTGGCCATGGCAGGCCTCACTACGGTTGAAGGGTTTCCAGAGAGATACCCGTCTGCTGTGTGGGGCAACACTGATCAGCAGTTGCTGGGTAGTGACTGCAGCCCACTGCTTCAAAAGGTGTGTTTGTAAGTGGGGAGCTCTAGGGGATTCTCAAAGACAAAAAAGATAACCTCATATGAGGTTGTTCTCCCAGCCCAGTGAAAGCACATGAACAAAGTTTGTAAACCGAGACCTTCAGGTTATGATGTGTATGATTTTGAAGCACTTATGGGAATGACTCAATTTAGGCTTGCTTTATCCCTCCCTGCTTATACCGACCCTCTTAACTTTGAGGTTTTACACCTTAAAGGGAACCGGCATTTTGCTATTTATCATGGAATCAACTCACGGTACTTCAAGGAAATGTGAAAAGAGAAAGCCATAAACCTGTTACAACTGTTGTAGCCCTGTTTATAGAAAGGGTTCCTGTGTATGGTAAATAGTGACTGTAACAGCTGGCATTACCACATCTGTGGGAAAAGATCCCACAGTTTTGTAGCTGGCACTTCTTTATAAGTTTGTGAGGAGGTTGTTCGGTCTCAAAGCAGCTGAGACTTGCATGAGTCTAATTCTCTCTTCATAGAGATATCAAGGTATTGCATGCTCTTTTCTCTAGGTTTGGTGTTGATGTGCGACGCTACCTGCTGCGGGTAGGTGACTACCACACGGGTGTGAAGGATGAGTTTGAGAGAGAGCTGCCTGTGGAGCGGATTGTCCTCCACAGGAACTACTGGGCTGGCAGCAATGATAATGACATTGCCCTGGTCCGAATGCGAGGCAGAGAGGGGCACTGTCTCTCCTTCAATAGCCACGTTCTGCCTATCTGCCTTCCTGATAGGAAAGAGAAGTCTGACATAAACAGGCAAGCCTGCATCATCTCTGGCTGGGGAGACACAGGTAAGTGACACAGCTCTGAGGAGCAAGGTAGGGATGGGGAGAGTCTGGACTGAGGAATCTGTTTGCATCATTATTTTATGTCTGCTCAATTCATGGACATGTTTTTAATACTCCTATTAGTTGTGCCAAGTGCATGGTATTAAGGATCAGGAAATAAAGACATTTTTGTGCCACTGTTTTCTTCTGATATTGAGGTTGTCTTGAAGCCTGTCCGTGATGGAAGTTCTGGTTTCCATAGCAATCTTTTCAAACCCTGAGGGAGAGGAGTGCTGCCAGCTGATCACAGTTCTCTCCTTCTCTCCCCTTTCTACATGCATGTTTGCTCATAGCAGAGCTGTCAGGCAATGACCCGTGCAGAGCTGGTGCACAAAATCTGTATATTTGTTCAGGGAGGTCCCCATGTTTCTGTGGTCTCCTGCCTTCTTGATGTTATCACAGTAGTAAAGTGAGGGCTCAGAAGTGGAAGGAGTCTTCCTCATAAACCTTACTTGTAAAGAGCATGTGCCTGGGGAGCGACCTGAGACAAAGTGCTCTTCCTGTACAGTAGGTGACCCTTCTTGGAAGTCTGGCCATTGTGGTGAATCTCCATGGATATTGCTCCAGGGACAGCTGGGCTCTGACACTAGTCTCTGTATGAGCTTTGAGACAACCAGTACGTCCCATTTGCAAACATTGCTCTGAAACTTCTAGGTTAAAGGGAGCAGGGAATATTCTAGAAAGTATAAATGACTAAATCATAAACACTATCAAGGCAGTGCTTTAAAATGCTGGGCTTGGTGGTGTTGTGACATGGATGCATTAGTCTGCAGACAGACCTAAACTCTGAGTATGATGCTGTGACCAGTTGTGCAGTCCTTCCTCATTTGGGGTTCGTAGATGCAAAGCGGGGCTTAAGGAAAGGAGGCCTTTCTGGGCTGCTGTGACTGGAGAAAATCCATATGTTCAGAAAGACTTGCTGCCAAAACACAAATAGCCCCAGGAGCTTTTCTGTTGTTTTTGGACTTAATCATCCTTTCCAGCTGTTTCTAGCTGTTACTCGAGTGTTTGATTGAAAATATAGATTTGCCTTTGAAGTCTGTTATACCAGGTGCACATGTCACTTTGGGGTGTCTGCAGAGGATCAAAGAGCAGTTTAGCCATGTAACTCCATTAAGCTGTACTGGGACTTAATGGCTAGAATCTCTCCCACACACCAAACCCATCTTTCCAAATGAGCTAACGACTACCTTGTGAACTTACCCTGAGACTGTAAATTACTTTAAATCTTGAGCACCAGAAGTTTGCGCTTTAACACACGAACCTTAAATTCTGATTGAGTCTGTGGTAACCAAGATTTGAGCAAACAGAGATAAGTCTGGCCAAAGATGAAGTAAGCTCTCTTTGAATAATATTTGGATGCTTCTGAAACGTGTTCCAAAACTTCTCTGAGGACTGAGCATTTCACAGATGTTACTGCATTTATTCCTTTGTGAAAACACTGTCATTTAGAGAGAAATGAAGGCTCAAAGAGGTGAAATAAGCTGAACAAAGTTCAAGTTACTCGTTGGCAGAACCAGGAGTAAGACTCATCCTTTGATGTAACCCTTTTCTCCAACCTCTTCCCTGCTTCTTTGATCTTACAGCTCTTTTTTGTGGTCTGGTTTTGCAGTACTGTTCTCTGAAGTTCTGGTTGTTCAGAGATGCTGAGTTTGGCCTTATTCTGCACCATCATCTTGATGTGAAATGTACAAGTTTCTGTTTTTGTGCAGAGAACTGTTATTCCAGGTTGCTGCTGTTGTCTGTATGTGAATTGGTTTAGCTGGTCTGTTTTGTTCCAGGGAAGTCTTATTCAAGAACACTGCTGCAGGGGGTGGTGCCTCTTCTGCCACGGGAAGACTGTGAGGTTCGTTATGGGCAGAAGTTCACGAACCGCATGATTTGTGCTGGGAACCTCTCTGAAGATAAACGAGTGGACAGCTGCCAGGGTGACAGTGGAGGGCCCCTCATGTGTCAGAAGTCAAATGGACGCTGGATCATTTTGGGAATCACTTCCTGGGGTTATGGTTGTGGTCGGAAGGATTCCCCTGGTGTGTACACAAAGGTCAGCAGATACATACCCTGGATCAAGAAAGTGACCAAGCTAAAATGAAAATGTCTGAGCCCCAGGAACTTCAACGTATTGTCCTTCTCCCTGCAGCAGCTGAAGGCTGTGGCTTCTGGCCTGTGACTGGTGGAAATGTACATTGTCATTTGGACACTGGGAAAATAATTTAACATAGAACTGGGAGAAAAACAGCAATGATTGATTCTTTGGCCTCACTTTAGTTCTTAATCTCTGAGCAGACAAAGCAAGTGCACACTGGTAGGACGAATTAGCCTGTGTTGTTCTGACTATCTGAGTCCTGTAATGCAATCAGTGCTTATTCCTTTGGCCCAACACACAGAAATGGTAGAAATGAAAATATGCCTGTCTCTGTAAATCTGTTCACCAGTTTTTCTGTGTTCATGCACTTGAAAAACACTGCAAAGAGAGGTGAGATGCTTGGAAGCTGGTGCCAAGCTCTGGCATATTTTTTCATAACATGTCTCTCTGTGTTCCAGAAATGAGAAGATTTGACCTGGGCTGAGGAGCAGGCTAACAATTGGCCTTTTTTTTCCCCCCTGTTATGTCTCGGGGAGGGATCTTTACTGAATATTAGATTCTAAAAACATCTGTCCCTGCTAAGAGGAGCTTGTCCCTCCAGCTGTAATCCTTGTGCCACACAGTTCTGGTTGTCAGATGCTACGGCTTTATTGCTGCTTTCTCAATATAGTGGTTCTTCTGTGGTTTGTTTTTTGTTTCTCCATAAAGCAGCATCTCCTGGAATCAGTTGTTTGTGTGAGAGTAAATCTTCATTTTTAAGAGACAATAGTTTTCTTGCTCTCATGATTACTTTAAATGGCTTAAAAACGTGACTTCAATGTGACTGGAATAGACACCATTAATTTTCTTTAAATCCAAATGTAGTGTTAAACATTCAGGTGTTGATTCATAGTTTAACAGCACTGCAGGAAATTCATCTTGATATTTTATTCATCATTGTTATTAACTGTCCTTTGTGATTTTATTCTTTAATATCTCTGTGTTCATAGTTCTCCCATGAAGCATGGAAATACTCTGGAGTATAGACACCAATCAAACACCAGAGTGAGTAGTTTTCTTGAGGTACAAACCAGTTTCTTGCATTCCTGGAGTATGTGCAGCCTTTGGACACTTCCTCTCTTCTTTTTACAGTTTCTCTTTTCATTCCTCTCAGTGGAAGTGGATTAGGTTCACTTGACTTTAGTGTCTGCATGCATTGCCATCAAGCTAGTTCTGTTTTAGGGTCAGACCTTCTCAACCTAGATAGAAATAATACTGAGAGAATACAAGTTGTGTTGAGTGCTTCAGTTTCTTCCTTCTCTCTTTCAAACAAGTGGATGTAATTTTCTCCTCCAAGGCCTTAATTACTTTCTAGGTTAACTGATTATTTTTGAGTAGGTAGAAAAATACAAAAACAAAAGAGCTAAGTGCGTTAACAGTTGTGCACTCACAGTGGTGTGTTATAGCTACGTGCTGCCAAGCCAGAGAGAAGACAGGTCTGTTCATGAGCAGCCTCAGTGCATGACCAATGATCCAAACATGGAGTAATAATACAGTCTGAGACACGTGGAACTTGTGCCAAATGTGCATGTTTTGGGTTCACTCAGTCGCACACTGGCCTGCTGCCTGCAAGGTCTGTACTCAGGGCACTGAGTTGTTGGTACCTGGGAAATATCAAAGCAAGAATGGAAGACAGCACAGCCTGTGGATTGGCTATGTCATGTGAAAGGACAAGTGATGATAGTGTCTTAGAAATTGCCTTGTGTTGAAGAAGCAGTGACTGCCAGAAGTTTTAATTTGTCTTCTACAAAGCAGCTTAGTCTAGAAGTGCTGACCTGCGAAGGTGTCTGATTTTTGGGGTGTGAATGCTAAACTAAACAGTTAATTTACCCTCTCCAGTGATTACTGTACAGTTGGCCTACAAGTGCTTCAATGGACTTTGAAAATCATACATGGAAACTTTATTCTTAAAAAGAATTAAAGGAATCTTTGAAACATGTAATGTCAGTACATCTGCAAATTGCCCTTTGAGACAGATCTGATCTGTTATTGCCCCTTCTTGAGGGCCAAATATCTGCAGTGTGCTTGTGCTGATAACTCTGTTTGAAGAGCTAGGCTTGGTCCTTGTAGTGCTGTGCTTGGCTCCATGCTGGCTGTGTTGTCCTGTGACGGCTGACAGAGAGTACCTAAGGCACAAGCTGCAGACTGCTGGTTCTCTGTTAGGAATTAAAATGGGAGGAAATCTGAGGACACTTGTGTTACAGGCCTGAGTGGCAGTAGCAGTACCTGTCTGGGAAACGACGAGGGATTTGGCTTTTACTTTCAGCCTCCCCCGAGCCTGAATGCTACAGCAGCTCAAACACGGTGCTGTCACACCTCTAGTTTAACCTGGTTTGAACTTCTAGCTTATACTCGTAACGCCAGCAGGCTTAAAAATATAGAAAGGATTGAAGGTTTTTTCCTTAAGCCTACTTAACTTGTTGCCATTCAAGAGTTAGAAAAAATGCTTATGTGACACAAGTGAGACACAGACCTGGCGCTGTATTCTGTGATTCCCATGTTCCAATTGAAAATATTTCCCCTGGATTTTGTCACCACGAAAGCTGTGAGAATTACTGTAGTTAACATTCTGTGAGTCCTGCATGAGCCAGGAGGAAGGGAGGAAGCATCTCACCTGGTTTTACACCTTATTTGTGCTAAGCAAACTTGCAGACATGCTTCTGAGTTGTCCTAACCTGTTTCAGAACATCACTGTTTCTCTTTGCGGCCCAAACCAAACTCACATGCTTTGCCACCAGGGCTTACTGGAATCATCTGATCAGAAGACCAGCACTTGGCTGCTCCAGAGTTGCATTTTGTACCTGATGTTGGCCAGCAGCAGACATTTCAAAGGACAGTGCACGTGCGTTTGTACTGAACAAGTTTTAACAGCCTTTTTCTTTTTTTTTTTTTTCTGGGAAATTTTGTTCTCGGACCATTTGTGTTAATTACTTGCGTTACCATCGCTGTTCAAACTGAAGGTTCTGGTACTTGTCCCTCCAGGTGTTGCTCAAACTCTATATGCTATACTTTAATGATTTTTTTTTTTTCTGAAGTATCAGTGTTTATATCCCGAACCTAAAAAAACCAAGCACACTGTTTATTGTAAACATCCTTTGTCTTTCACATGAATGTTTAATCTATTATTTAATCCAGCTAAGCTCTGCAGCCTCAGTATTTTCTGACAACGAGAACTAATATAATTTCATTCTCCACAGGACATTTTTCTTCTTATAGATCCTGAATGAATTGCCTTTTTTTCCACCAAATCCCATCTATCCTTCTGTTCTCAACTATGAGAGGAAATAAGAGGCCTTGCTTTATATTGTTGTCCATTACACTACAAACAGTCTTTTGAAAACCATGGCTTCCCTGTCTCTCTTCAGTCCAAACTGCCTAGGTACCGGATAACATACGAGCTGTCTCTCCATGCCTTCCCTTTCTGCTGGGTCTTTAAGCTTTGGTAACCAGAACTGAAAACAGTTTGTGAGGGGAAGATGTGCCATCTGCTGATTACTTTCAGTATTTTCAGTAGTGGGCAATGCTGTAGGTATTCAGTGCTATATGTGTATTATGTGTATATGCTAGCTTTGAACTTGCCAATGTGGTTCTAGTGGCAGCCCATCTACAGCAAGGTGAAAACCGACTGAGGTTAATTCACCCAGTGTCTCTTGCAGGTGCAGCAGCCCCTCTGAGCTCAGTCAGCTGCTGTATGTATATCTGTGGAGCAGAACATGGCTCTGGGCAGGGGGTACCTGGTAAGCCCCCAGCAGCTTGTTGTCTGATTGAGGCTAATGCCCATACTTCCCTTCCAGGGACCAACAGGTTGGTTACTGGCATCTTTGGGGACACTTTGTGGGACAAGTTCCTGAAGTAGTGTGGTGCACGTGGGTTGAATGAGAAACAGCACCACTGTGACTGGGGAGCATTTGTTAAATAACTTGTTAAATAGTGTCTAAGGAGCACCTGTTAATGCTCCTCTTAGCCCTCTTCCTACAAGAATACCCTGGTGCTCTATGAAAGCTGACCCAGTCCTAGTGCCTTCCTGCCCTGTAGGGGCTGCATGGGAGCGCTCATCAGCCCTGTATTGACACCAGCCCATGCTTTGGCCAGTTGAAGCTGGATTAAAGATTTATCCCTCTCCCATAGCTGAATGCTTTTCAGATGATTTAGAAGAATTATGTTCCGTGCTGTAATTAATCAGGCAGATTACTCCTCTAATCCTTGTACCTTTGTAGCCGAGAATAACAAATCAGTTCCTCAAAGGTATTAGTGGAGGGATTGGTTAGGAACCACGAACGTGGGTATTTGCTGTCTCAGGGATAGGAAAACTGAGTCTGCTTTATGCATGTCTGCCTTATGTTCTGAAGCCAATTTTCTGAAGACTCTTCACTCCCAAAGTAAGTGTGGTGATCCATCAGCCACTTAAGGACACATTTTTTATGTATATGAGAGAAGGTTTTTAGTAGATGAACAGCATTGCCATACATAACATCATCTTGATAGCTTTTCTGGGAGCTCCTTGCAGCTCGAGGATGTGGGTATGGGAATAGAACACTCACTGGTGGTAACCAGCCTGGAACTGCTCCCAGTGGGACGAGGCACTGTGACCTGGAGCAATGGCTCAGGCTATGTTTTTACTTAATCAAGAAAATATTTAATTCCCCACATCAAGAAGGAACATTCATTCAGCCCACTCAGTCCTATTAAAACCTCTTTCTACTAACAAGGGCCTGAGTAGCTCTGAAATCAGTCTAGAGCCAAAACTGTCACGTCTCCTGGATCGAAACCAATGACTCACAAGATATGCTAATAAATTAATTGTGCTGTGACTGTGTGGGGCTCTGTTTTATTTTTGGTACAGGAACCTGTTCCAAGGGCAGGTTTTAGATTTTTTTTTTTAGCGCTGAATTATGCTAATTAAATTTTTGTATTAATGTTATTTCTAGAGGAGCTTTAATGTGTGAAAGAATGTTGCAAAGCCAGTGATCCTATTAGCTACCATTAAAATGCAACACAACAGCTCTTCAAATGCCACATTTTGTGGCCACTTGGAACAGGTGGAGGGCATCTGCAGATGAACTCATGCTCAAAACGAACAGGATTTGATATATCAGCTTCTTAATTCATTGCTATTATCGATCTGTACATGTTCCTTTTGAACAAACTTGTTCAGCATGGTTTTGTCTCATTTGACGCTAGGATTCATCTATCACCAAGTGAAAGACCAAAGCCAGATTTTGGATAAGTGGAAGCAGGAGGAATGAAACACAATCTGACTGAGAAACCAATGTGAGAACACTGTTCTTCTCTCCTTTTCCACCCTCTCCTCCAAGCTGAAATTGAATTGCTCTATAAAAGGTCTGTTTAGAAAAGCAACTCACTGACTGCTCCAGTGCCTTTCTCAAGTTGTTAGGGTTAGACTGGGGTTTGATGTGGTGATGGCTGCAGACATGAAATATTATAGCATATAATTTCTTGTGTATGCTGTCTCCAGCCTCCTGTTGAGAACCATTGTGCACTCGCTGAGGAGAGCTGTTTGTGGTTAACACCTCCCTTGCTTCATGTTTGACTTTGAGGTTTTCTACACCTACACGTTTCTGCTTCTGCTTGTGTGAAGCTTGAGAGCTCATGCCTGAGGTTTTGCAAGAGTGTCTAGTGTGCACATATCAGTGGGCAATGCAGAGTTATGGGCATTTTTGTGGCCTTAGGCACTGTTTCATCAAGTAAGCTCCAAAGCACATGCTTACCAAAAGAGATGTGGTGCTACTGTGACATCAGCCAAAGAAAAGGCCTTGTTTCTCCTGTTTGTATCTTTGCAGGCCTTCACACGGACATCAGGGCAGTTTTAGCTCAAAGGGCCAAGCAGGAAAGAGCTGTAACCCAGTGCTGTATTCACGGTGACTTGTTGCCCAACAGGAGAAACAAACCGACAGGAATTAAATATGCATTCAGTGAATCCTGCTGTGAAGTGTTAGTTAACATGCCAACATCTCACGGCCACATCAGCCCATGGATCAGGATCCAGCAGTGTGGAGCTGTCAGGTATTTCCATTAGAAGAGATCATGCAGAGAGTTGCTGTCACAGTTGCATGACATTCTAGCCTGGGCAGTGGACCCTCCTCACTGTGAAGGTAAAGACTGTGGGAGAGATTGGTGGTGGAAATGTAACTGGAGAGCTTGGCTGAAACCCATTAAAAAGTTTACATTTCTCTATTTCCTTCTCAAAAATAGAACAAAATCCCCTTGGAACAACAACAAAAAACAACCCAAAGCACCAAACTGCTTCTTTGCAGTTTAGTTAATCTGCTTTGTTTAAAATTGAGCTGTACGCAAAGAGGAAAATGTGCTATTTCTTTACTCTTTTCCCACTCCCCGCCTGCATGTACAGGCTTGCTAGAAGGAAAGTAGGATTACAACCACTGATTGTGGGATGCAGACCTGTTTAAGAGAGGGCAAGTGAACTATTCAGATGATTGTACATTTTGTGTTTGTGGAACCAAGCACACCAGAGAAAAGCTTTTACTTGAGTCTGACTATTTCACTATCTCTAGCTAGACTAAGGATAGGGAGCTTCTGTGATTCAGCACAACTTTTAAGATCTAAGAGAAACCCTTTAAACTCTCTAAATATTTAAGCCAAAGCTGGGTTGATTAAGACTTGAGAAATCTTTATTGTTATAACATGCCTTGTCTTTGCGATTACAGGGGCTTATCATTTCTATTTGGGCTGATGAAACTTTGCTTCCATGTGGTAGGCAGAGGGGATGCACCGTTTGTATTGGGTGGCTCTGCTCAGTTCTAGCAGGAGAGAGTCCTTTTGTACAAGATGCCAGATGAAATGCAGTGCATGCTTTTATTCATTAAATTCATACTATTTATTCTCAATAAATATAACTTGCTAGATTCAACATCAATTGAGAGAGCAATGGTCATGATAGAATTACACAAATCTATTTTTCTTACCCAGAGAAGATGTGAGGTTACTTAGGGAACTGCATTAAAGCTTTGGATAGCAAATACACAGGAATTTGTCACAGCCTTTTGCAGGTACATGACTGAAAATGGAGATCTGCCTAAAACAGAGAGCAGCCTCTGAGTCAGCTCATAGAACAAACAGCTGTCAGTACCTGTCACAGTCTGGCCACATACTCAGAGAAGAAAGCCAAAAATAGAAGCGGCTGATGTAGTCTAGGATCCCTAAATCTCCTAGAGGAGGAGGAGTCCAATTCAAATTGCTTCCTGGATGGATATGGTCTATGACATCTGCAGGATAAAAAAAAAGGATGAGAATCCACATTATTTTAACAGCCAACCAGTTTGTTTTATAGAGCACTCTACAGTAGACCTTACTTTGTCAGTTAGGTTTAAGACAAAGTACTTTCTCTCTTGCTTCCTACTGAAACAGCAAAGGGAGAGCCAGGTACAGCAGCCCACGTAATTCTCAGTCATTGCATCTTGCGTGGTATTTTTATTAGTGTCTCCTCCAAATGCACAAAGGAGACCAGTTAAACTTTACACAGTGTAAAATGCACTGACCCTCACCTGCACTTTGGCGTGCAAAACTTTTTTCTTAAATGGAGTGCTGGTGTGTGGTCATGGTGACAGTGCTTTTTGTAGGAGAAAATCACACATTATATAGCCTTCACATTGTTAGACTTCTGATGGGACAGAACATTAATTACATTTCTAAATAAAAATCCTCACATCTCTAACTCTGAAGTTGTATTACTGTTCTGAGGAATATCTGTGCAGGAACAGGCAGACTATTTTACTGTCCATTAAATGTTGTATAGTGTAGTAATTGCACCTCAGATTCATCTGTTATTCCTATATTTAAGCATTAATGTACCTCATCTTTATATTTTGAAAGACTGAAGTGTTAAGACACCTACAGTGCAAACGTTACTATGGCCAGTTATATGTGAAGCTGTGGGTTTTGTGGCATGTGGAAAGTTTCCTCTCCTGAAGATGCACAAAGCTTGTAAATGCAGCACAGCAAGGTTGCTCTAAGTGGCTGAATTATTTCAGCTAGCCAAGATCTGCTTACATGCTTTGTAGAATAGTGTCTATTGGTCTTGATGTGAAGAGATAGACATCCTTTTTTTTCCCCAGCACTGAGCACTCTCAACAACACCTACAGAAACTGGCTTCTACGGCAAAGGCATGGTGAGAGTCAGCTACAGTAACCCTCTTTTTTTCCCCCCTTTTCTATTGATTACCATTTTTTGATTGCTAAAACTGCAGATTGATAGAGAAGGAGTTCCATATTTAGAAGCTTTGCTTATGTATTTCTTGGCAGACCGAAACAAAACTAAGCTAGGGAATTAATAGCTCCTTTTCAGAATTTTTAGGAAGCGTTCAAGTCTGTAACATTGCTAGTTAGGGTAATAGTCCCTCTAAATGAACTGACTTAACAATTGCTCTGTTTCTGTAAATGCACAATCAAACATATTACCTACAAAACACAGATTATTGCTTTCATTTTTTTTTCCACTGTAGCTGTGGAGATGTCCAAATGTGGTCTCAACTTCAAAAGAAGAGCCAGCAGCGTAGCAGTTGCTTTCTCTGAGAACTGAAGGACATCATCCCTTTTCAGTTCCTTTTGTGTTAATTCTTCTCCTTTCATTTATCTGTGAATTTATATTGCATGTGAGATATCACTAGACAGCTTGGTAATGGCAGAAAGAGCAAAGCATGAGAAGGAAAACTTTTGGTCCTGTAGATTATTGCAAAGGGAATAAGAATCTGTAGCTGCAATCGGCAACATGCAGGAGGGCAGACTGATTATGCTCAGTGATCCTTATAGGCATTGTTATCTCTAAGCTGCATCTTATGCTTTCTGAGGCATAATTGTTGTGTTCATACATGAGATCTTAGCTGTAATTGTAGTCTCTTGCATTACAACAATAATTTTCACAGCTATTGCAAAGTGTTCCTTTAATGACCCCATTTTCCATATATGGACCAATGACTCATCTCACAAATAGTAAATTCATTATTTAATAAAGCTTCAATATCAGGCATATGGTCCAGTTATATAAGATTCCAAATAGAGAACCAGTGATGCTGCCAGTTCAGATTCTCCTCTGATAAGGATTAGCCCAAAACTGGAAACTACTCAATCCAAATGGACAAAGCTTTTTTTCTCCAGAGCTTTTGGTTCCTCAGGGTAGCTTTGTTTCAGCTTCATGGTATTCCATGTCTGGGGAAGCTATGTGCATTTTGCACAGGCACTTGTGCACTAGACACAGAGCAATGGAAACAAGCTGTGTGCTCTCTTTTCTAATGTGCTAAGACACTATCTGCTCCATCTCTTCTCTAATTCCAGTGCTGTGAAATAAGCATCAGTGGTAGCTGGTTGCGATTTATGTGGAGATATTTATTCTTAATAGCAATGGCTATATCATGAAACAGTAATCTTCTGGGAGAAGTGATTTTGCAAAACAGACCATCACTTTTCAAGGAACAGGAATTTAAGATACAAAATCGTATCAGCCATTTTCCATAGTGTCATAGAGTCTGAGCACAAGAATCTATTCTTCTGCACATTCTGTATTTTACTGGAAACAGAGCCATATGTGTGCTTTGAAAATGTGCCTTTGCTTGTCATTTCTGACTGCATTACTGCAAGCGAAAAGGCAACAAAATCTTGCAGAGTCAGAATGTTGCTGAACAGCTGGGCCCCCTTGCATTAGCAGTGATAAAATCTCATGAGTGCTTTATTTTGTTATTGAGTCTGTGTTAGATTCCAGCCATAGCAAGGATGTGTTTTACTTTCCATGTGATCAGAAATAAAAACACACTGGATCTGACTTGTAGAGTACCACATGACTCATCAGTGAAAAGCAGACACTTCTGGGGTGCAGCACAGACTCTTTGATTTCTAGTCCCTGGTGAGAGCTTAAAACTGGAAACAAATGTAAGTGTTGCAATCCGGCTTCAGGGTATTTATGAATTCTTGTCTTCCCAATATGAGAAATGCTGCTTTCTGAAAATTGTGTGTAATGCAGACAAAGGAATTTTGAACAGTAATTTCACTCCTCTAAAATAAAAGAGGAATGAAAAAAGTATATCCCTGTATGGGAGAAACCATCCTAGTGGCAGCCTTGTCATCTCTGCAGGATTCCTTATTGGATTTCTTTCTTCCCAGCAGAGCACTTTTGAAACTGTCAGATACTATTTTTCATGGCCTCTTCATCAGTGCCTATAGTTTCTGTCTGTTGGGAGATCCACAAGGGAACATACATGCCTGAATCATGCAGTAAGTTGGCTGGAAAAAGATGGATGGGTGTTGATGAGCTGTGCCTTTCCAAGCCATGGCCCCAAGGACAGAGAGAAACTCACAATCACACCTGCACTCCCTCATGTTGGCCAGAGAAAGAACACACCCAGGTCTGGCCTTTGTGAGCCAGAAGTCACAGTTTTTCAGTCTTCTGAAATGTGTTTTAAGACAGAAGTGCAGATTTTCACCCTGCTTTGTTTGCCTCACTACTTTCCTCACCTTTTCCATGCATTCAGCCTGTGATGTTTTACAAAATGAAAGCAAGATTTCTTTGGAAATTTCTTCAACTTGTGTTTTCCCAGAGCTGGAAGGGGAAGGAATATGAGTGAGGGCTGTTCCAGTTGAACAGAAGTAAACATAAAGAGCTGAAGCCCATTTGTAGGTTGAAAAATGTCATATTAGCAAAGCTCTCCTTCTGTCTTCTGTCTTTTCTTGAAGCAACTTGCATTTTCTACTGGATTCAGGTAAAGCCTATCTGCTGTGTTGCATGTGATGTTGACAAAAGATATCAGTATCAGGCACCACATCTACCTGCCTATTAACACCATTCCCGGTCCTACAACAGGTCATGTTGAGATGTAGAACCTTACCCATAGTTATTTTCTTCATCCCTTGACAAAATCTGTTTTGTTTCTTAGCGTGCACTTCTTTCATCTCATTTTTCCTATCAAAACACACTTCAAAACTCCAGCTGTATGTTTAGATTCTTTTAGACCACCACAGTATTCTGAACCATTTTTCCTCACCAGGAAAGCACTGTTCTTGCAGGTGAAAGCCTTCTTTCATGCAGCATTCCATAAGGCACTGTGAAACCTTCAGGTATTTCAGCTTTCTTACAGCTCATGACCTAGAATCCTATTGATGTGAACAGTCAAGACTCCCATGATCTGTGTGTGCCTCTCTCTAACTATTGCTGATGCTGTGCACTAACAGGTCACAGTACAAATGTGTGTGTGCGCAATAAATCCCTTGGAAAGAGATCCAATTGGACAGCAATGCAGGACAACTTTTCTGCCATATTAGCCAAAGTGTATGAGACAGAACTTATCATGCTGTGCTACAGCATATTGCCTGGTACCTGGTTTGTTTGCTGTCATGCACCTGCCCCTCAGCTGACTGCTCTACATGATGTTGGCTTTGTAGCACTGCAAGGATGTGTGTGGTAGATCCCTTGGAAGGAGAACCAGTTTTAGCCACTACCTGGGAAACTTGGGAGAAGCATCAAGCCCAGTATCAGTACGTCACTTATACACTGACCAGACACTAAAAGGGTGAAAAACAGGAAAAGCCTTTTTTATCTTCTTGTTTTCTGCCAGTGATCAGCCTGGAAGAAGCAGCAGCAACCAGTGGTAAAAGGCTTCATTTTGTTACATGAAATTCTGTGCCCACTGCAGAAATTCAGCCTGTCCTTATATCTGCTGATCTATTTCAGAGCTGTTGCCAGCTGCATCAGCCAGAGGAAGTCCAGTGGAAGGTGTATGAAGTACCTGGGGCAGGATAGTACTCTCTGCCACACTAAGGCTGGGGAGCAAGGACGGTGGGCACTCACTGCCAAGATGGCCAGGCCAGGGAGCTGTGGCTGTGGCACCAGTTTGGGAACACAAGTACACAGACAGAAGTGGTGGGAGTGGAGAGCCTGAGAGACTCTGCTTGGCATAGCGCCTGGCACTTGGCAGAACACCCAGAAACACTCCAAGAC
Source organism: Excalfactoria chinensis (assembly GCF_039878825.1). Classification (NCBI taxonomy): domain Eukaryota; kingdom Metazoa; phylum Chordata; class Aves; order Galliformes; family Phasianidae; genus Excalfactoria; species Excalfactoria chinensis. The sequence continues at coordinate 19,119,040 of NC_092830.1, read as the reverse complement.
AAAACAGAACAATTCCAAATCCCCAAATCAATGAAGGACCCACTATGCAAAGCTTTTATACCTGGAGTAGTGGCATGCATACTTTATAGGGGCAGCTTCTTGTAGCTTCTGACTTGGATAGTTGAGAAATATGGGGAGCATCATCCTGTTTCTTCATAGTCACTTCTGTCATGGTATTCTTGACTTCTTCCTTTCCATGGGAGGATTCAGATAGTCCTTCAACTTCAGGAGTCCCAAATGCTGCCCCAGAGGATCCTTGTTTCCTGAATTTAGGAATTATTTGTGCATCTTAGTTTAAGAAGTGCTAATCTTCCTCATGCCATGAAACAGAATAATCCACTATTGACAGTCCTTCTGTGAGCCTAGCTTAGAACCTGTGCTCTGTGTTGGTTCAAGTCCCTAAGGTCTCTATATGAGATTCTGCAGCAAACTGCATCTTTCTTCAAATTTCCTTGCTGTCCCAAGCACAGGAATTCCCTCCTCCCAGAATCAAACAACTCTCGTACCCCTGTCCCATAGGATGGCTGTGGATTGTGTCTGAGGAAAATTATCTTTTATCAGAAGGATAAAGAAAATGATCAGATTTGCATTCTTCACTGTGATCTACTGCTGTTTCCACCCCACCTATAACTTTGGGTCAGATTTGAGTTGATCGGCAGGTCAGTGCTTTTGTTTGTAATGGCAACTATTGCATTGCATTTTCAGGTAGTCTCAATTGAAGTCATTTGATAGGAGGTGAACAAAACCCAAACTCTGGTAAATTCTTAAGTGAGAAGGTACCACCTCTAAATCTGCTTTAAAAAATAAGAGATATTCAGGTTCCTAAGCTTCATCTCACTGATGAGGGGAAAAGGACAATAACCTCTGGGTGAGACTGAAATACCAAGCATGGAGAATGTTGGGGGTACCAGCTGGGGTCACAGTGATAAAGGTACTACTGCAGACCCCTCTGGAGAACTTTTCATCAGTAAGGTCAGCATGTGATGCCCTGCTGTGGTGCTTTTGAGGATATTAACTATCCAATCATTTCTGTCTTCGTGGAACCGTGGTCTAAACATTTTGATTTCACACAACTAGGGGCAGAGCAGTTTGCTGGAAGCTCTAAATCCCCTTCTACCTACTATCATTCTCTGCCTGCCCCTCTGCACACAGTAAAAAGGGACTGAGCACAGTAATTACCTAATTGCCTGACTAAGTGTTGTTATCTTACAGGGTAATTACATCTATTGTTAATTAATAGTAATTTTCACTTGCTGAAAAACAGGTTCTGTATGTCTGTGGGCTCCCCCCCTTCTCCCCAAAGGAAGAGTTTAAATTTCAGTGCTTCTGAATTGATTTTATAGGTATTAATACATATGTTCTTGTGTAACTGACTACATGACCCTTCTGATGCCATACGTACATATGCATGAGCATAAATTAGCTCTTCCTATAAAGTTCAAATGTATACAGCCAGCCTGCTCGCAAAAAATGATCTGAGGGAAAAACAACACCACCACAGGAAGCTTACTAATGTGAGAGTTTATTTAGCTAATAATGATTCCTGTAAAATGGCAGGCAGTGAGTACATTTCTCGCCTATCTGTTACCTCAGATATCTCCTCAGGAACATCCCTTAAAGGAATTGTGCAAGTATTTTAAGCCCAGCAGCTTTGGACAACAGCACATTAAATTAGATGAAGTCTTAGAGGAAGATTTGAGAATTAAGAAGCTGTGGAGTGCTCCCATTTTCCCTACTGGTAGGAAGCACTGAGGGATCCAACACTTATACAGGTAAAAAATGCAACTGATGCACATTTTATTGATATGTATTTTTGTGTTTGAGATCTTAAATACTAAAGCAGCAAGCGTTACATATGTAGGAACACATCATGTCAAAGTTTCCCCTAGGACAACATTATCTTTTAAGGCCCACTAAGAGGATCCATCACTAAACATAGGGGGATTTTTTGTTCCTGTTTGAGAGCTGAAGTGAACTACGCTGAATGACTGATTGATCTGAGACGCTTCATTTTCTCCCAGCCCTAGGATACCTGTTTCTTCATTCTGTTTTCCCTAGCTCTTCTTCCCCCCCCCCCCCCCTTTTTTTTTCCCCTATCATTTGCATGTTTCCCTCTGTACAGACAGGGAGACGCAGGTGCAGCCTGTGGTTGCTCAGCTGATGCTCACTCAGTTTACAGAAAGAACTCAGCCTTTGTTTTTTCACTCATCTACTCTCACAGCGGAACAGATCTCAAAATAAAATAGAACTTCAGAAAAAGCTGAAACAAAAGCTTTCAACACAGCCATAGGGAAACCTTGCGTGACTCCTTACGTAACGGGATGTGGAGTACTTTCTCATTAGTAACTTCAGAGTTGCTCAGGCTCCCCTGGCTCCCAACACCTGCCTGGTTTCCGAGTGCAGTGCATTTTGGCTGCTATTTCTGAAAGCTGCTCTTCCAGTTTATGGCTGCACGAGGAAATAAAGCAGGAGGGGAACGGTGCTTTCTCTTTACTTAGCCTCCTTTCCTAAACATCTTATAAAGGCAATAAGAGGAAATGGCACCGGGAAGCTTCCTGCTCTCTGACCTACTCTAGATGCGTGCAGCTGTTCTTTCCCCCTCGCACAACCTCTGTTCGCTCTGGGGCCCAGCGCTTCACTTCAGCACGAGCCGTGCTTTCCCGCTGTGGCTGTGCAGGGACGGCCGAAGCGCTGGGCCTTTTCCTCGTGACCCCGTTCGCTCTGCGGGAGCGTTCTGAGATAAGCCGGTCCCCTCTCAGCAGCAGCTCTCTCTCGCCGAGGCACGGCTGCCGCGCTACCGCCGCCCGTTCACGCGCTGTACGGCTCTGCCCCGGCCCGGCCCTGGCTGCCCGCGCGGCCACGGCGATCGGCGACGGCACGGGACGCCGCCCGCCTCCATCCCCTCCCGGCCGCCGCGGCCCGGCACGCCCCACGCGCCCGCCCGGCGGCGGAAGCCGGAAGCGCGGCGGCGGAAGCGGGTCTCAGCTGGCGGGGGGGTGTCGCAGGTGAAGCTGGGAAGCGCGGAGCCATCTTGGTGCCTGCGCCGGGCAGGGACTCGCCGCCGCCGCCGCGCCAGGACAGCGAACCGCCGCCGGGCCGGGCACGGGGGGGCGTCCGCGCGCGGGGCGCTGCCGGCCGCGGGCCCCGAGAGCCGCGGAGCTCCGGCCGCGACGGGAGCGGCACCGCGCCGCCTCTGCCCGCCCGCCGGCCCCCGGCGCCGGGCTCTCCCCGCCCGCGCCCCCATGAGGCCGAAGCCGCCGCCCGCCGCCCGCCCGCGCCGGTGACGAGCCGCCGGGAGGTCGCGCTGCCCCCAACGCGGGCGCCCCGGCCCCGCCGAGCCCCCTCCTTCCGTCGGCTGCTCGGGCTCACCGCCCCCGGGGGGCGTTCCTGAGGTGCGGCGGGCGGGGGGAGGCCCGGTCCCGGCGGGGCTTCGCCCTGAGAGTGAGACAAGCACCAGCGCGGGGAGCCCCGGCCGTTGTGCGGCCGCTGCGGGTCCGAACGTGGGGCTCCTGGCGCCGGGAGCGCCGGGCTGTGACAGACGCGCACCTTCCCGGGCTGGAAGCGCCTCTCTGCGTAGCGGCCGCCCGTCGGGGTCGGACACACTCTGTGGACATGAGCGTTTTTTAAACTTTTTTTAAGAACTCGTTCTCTGGGATTTTTACACGCAGCCCTTTCGCTTGCGTCGGTTTCCTGCTTCTCCCGCTTCAAGGCAGCGTTTGCTCTGTTCTTCCTGGTACCGTAGCACGGGGATCTGAACGGAACTGACAGGTACTCCAGGAGCCTTCCAGTCCATCCACCTGTTAAAGCCAGCAGCTCCTCTTCCTTCTTCTTCTTTTTTTCCCCGTGTCGCCCGTTGGATGTGATGGAACTCATGTTTGCCGAGTGGGAGGACGGGGAGAGGTTCTCCTTCGAGGACTCTGATCACTTCGAGGAGGACTCCCTTTGTTCCTTCATCTCAGAGGCAGAAAGCCTTTGCCAGAACTGGAGAGGATGGCGGAAGCAATCAGCCGGACCCAATTCTCCCACTGTCAAAATGAAAGGTGAGATCGCCTGCCGTCCTCGGGAGTGCTGAGGACACGTGGTGGCAGCGCTGCGAGGCGCTGGGGGCGAGGAGAGCGGAAGGTGCGAGGAGAAGGTGGTGTGGGGTGGCTGCGAGGGCAGCTCTGACCGCGGGCTGAGATGAGAGTTTACATGGGATCTTAATGCAAAGCGGCGTTTGGGATGAATTTTCACCTGTGCGATCTCAGTAATACCGTAATGCTGCTTTTCTGAGTGTGTTTGCTGAACTTGCTGTTGGAAATCTGAAAATAGCTTTGGTAACCAAAGCACAAACTTGTTCAGGAGTAGTTATACCCATGCTGAGTCCCAGATGCATTGATTAAATTAGAATAAGGTGTCATAAAGGTTCTTATAATTGTTATACAACTTCTCATGTTGAGGCGTATTTGTATAGAACAGTCTATTTTTCTTACCTGTTTTATTTCTATTAAAAAGAAAGCATTCTTTTGTAGTAGTAGAGCAAGAAGGCCTTGTGACTGTGACAGAGGGGCAAGCAAACCACCATGTGTCCGCTTCACAAGGGTTGCTTTATTTCCTTTCTTCTGATAGTTTTTTTTTAATAGTAGACAGGAAAAAGGCATTAGGAATTAAAAGAAATCATCTTTAAACCATTGTATAGCTGCTAATTCTCCCCCTGGTTATTTTATTTTATTTTTTAGCTGAAACACGGTTTCTCTTTTATCCTGATGCATCTTGTCCCTAAAATCCAGGTGGCGTTTGCAGAAAGAAGAGACAGGCACACAGTTAGTGGAAGTTGCACGAGTGCTCCCTACTCTTCCTTTCATCTCCTTTCTTTTCTTCCAGTCTGGTGTCAGTGCTTTTCCCATTACTGCTGGCCTTTGTGACCATAGCTGCCTTATTACTATCTCCCTGACTGAGCTGCAAAGCTTCGTTCTCTTCTGAGCAATGGCCTTATGCTGAGAGTTCAATGAATAATGAGTTGTGCTAAAATCTGACAGCGTTATGCTATGGACAGTTGACACTAGGTCGGGTCCAGAAAGTACACTGTGCATTAACCATAGGCTTTCCAGAACTGCTTAATTTTTAAACTTTTAGTGTAGGTATGTGAACTGTCTCTAGTCCCAGATATACAACTGTCTGCATCCCTTGACTAATCAGGTTTAGAGCTAAGGACAGCATGGGCATTTAAAAGAAATTAATGAAAGGAAGAAGATAGAGAAGTACTAAATGCACATCCACCTTGGATGGCTTTCGGTGTCCTGATCCCGCTGGCAGGATGTGTGGCTTTCCTATGAAACATCCTACTTGTGCAGAGGACAGACGGTGCTGCAACTGGCTTTTTGAAGCTGTGAATCCTGAGATGCTGAACTAAGGGTTGGGCACAGTAAACTTCACATTTTACTTTAAGTCTTGTGTTTGGCAACATGCTTGCAAGGAGCTGAGGTTTTGAAAACATGCTGCTGTGGAGAGACTCAAGTTCAGCAGAGGTGTATAAAACTGGTTGGTGTGAGATGTGCCGGTCAGACTGGTACTTGAACAGGTGATTGGTTTTTAGTTGCGTGATCTCCTAGGCTTTGGTATGTGATTTTGTGTTTCCTGGGCCCAGCCCAGTACCTTTGGCTCTCTTGACCAAACTGGAAAGCAAACAGCAATTGCTCCTCTATTGGCTTCCACTTGTTGCATATTAGAATGAAAAACTGCTTCAGTAGATTGTGCATTTCTGAAATTTTTGGTATCTCACTTGACGTGAGTAACAGAACTGCTGACATCCTTGTGATAACTGCAGTGATTTACACGGTACGGTGATGTTGCTGTTTGAGGTTCTGCAGACCTCTCAGCCTTCGTAGGCAAGGGTTGCATTGTTTGTACTTAATTCATATTTTTAGGCTGTATCTGTAGAGATCTAATGTGTTTGTACGAAGGTTTTGCTGTAACACAGGGAAATCTTGGGAAGTGCATCAGCGTGGATTTGTTACCTAAATAATTATTTATCCACTCTACAGATTCATGTATGATACCACTGACAGAGCACTTGCAGGTACTTTACTGTACGCAGTGTGTTGTCAGTGAGCCTGGGCTGACCTGGGACCTTTCATTGTCTGGGATCTGCTTGGATTTCAGAAAACTTGTGCAGATTTAATTATTTTTACCACCTCTTTGTGACAGAGTTTTTGTAGTCAGAAAAAGCAACATGGAGAACTTGCCAAATCCTGGGCTTGTTAGTCATACTGAGTCTTCTGAAGTGTGGTGGCTCTCAATTCGGCCTGCATGTATTTTTTTAATTGACACAGTTTACCATTTTGCAGTAGCCTGTGATGTAGCTTCCCGTGTGAACAAAAAGTGAGGTTAGGTGCAGAGTGCTTTGATTCAAAATGCTAAGGGAAACCAAGAGGAACTGCATTCTGTGAGCCTTTTCCTCCAGTCAGGCAACTCAGGCTGTGTTTTGATTTGGGATCAGTCGGGCGAGTTATGTAATAGAGAGGATTTCTAAGTTCTTCAGTTGTTTTGAGTTTGTCCTTGTGAGAGTCCAATTCGTCATTAATTAGTTGAAAGAGAATCCTCTTGAGACTGAGGGAATTGCCGCTGGCTGGGGATTGCTCTTCTTAAACAAACTAACAAACCACCATCCCCACCGCTTGCAGATTTTGTTAATTTTGCAGCTTTTTGCTTTGTGCTCAAGTGTTTCCAATATTGCCGTGTAAACTGTGGCTGGACTGGAGCTGGCTGTTTTTCTTTCATTTAATTTTCACTGAGTTTATTGTCAAGTCTTCTTATGTTACTTTCTATACAAGAGTATTCCCTTCTAATGTAGAACCGATAGTGTGAAGGAGAAGCCCATTGCGTCTCCTTTATGGGTGCCCTTGGATTTTTGACTCTTCTCAGTTTCCGCTGATTCACCTGTACTGAAATCCCAGAGCAAAGCATGTCAGTTCTGGGGAAACCAGGAGTCCTTTTGAGCTTAGCAGATAATTTTGAACTTTCATTTTAGAAATGGCTTGTTCTGATGCTGGTCTGCCTTCATTACTTGTTTTTACCTGTCTTTTCTTCTTTTTGAATGAGATAGCACTTGTAACCGATATTTGCCTGTATACATCATTGATGAGACGCACGATGTTGTACTTGCTGAAGTAAGTAATGGGCAGACATTACTCAAGTCAGTGTGAGTAGATGTCTTGAAGATCAATGTCTTCACGGTGTTTTCAGAGCCATCTGCTTCTTCAAGTTGGTTTATGGTTCCAACTCACTTTCTTCCAGTCAAGTTACATTCCACCAATGTATTACATTTCTACCAATGAAAACACCCACCTTATGTTATCTCCAATTTTCTAGATAGTCTTTTGTTTCCCAGAATCCATTATGAGAGTCAGTACGGTTCTCTGATTTTTCCTTCTCATTGTTTATAGTACTTAAATTTTTCATTGGCAATTGATGTAAACCTAGTGGTTGGGGGAGCTGGGCTTGTTTGGTTTGGAAAAGAGAAGGCTCTGGGGAGACCTGTTTGTGGCCTTCCAGTACTTGAAGGGAGGTTATAAACACGGGGTGAGGGTGGGGGAAGATGGTCTTCTTACATGGTCTGATAGTGATAGGGCAAGGGGGAATGACTTTAAATTAAAAGAGGGGATATTCAGGTTAGATGTTAGGTGGAAATTCTTTATTCAGACGGAGGGGAGACACTGGCACAGCTGCCCAGTGAGCTGTGGGTGCTTCATCCCTGAAGGTGCTCCAGGCCAGGCTGCATGGGGCCTTGAGCAGCTGATCAGGTGGGGGGCAGCCCTGCCCATGGCCATTGGTTCGAATCTAAGCTAGTCAATTATTGTGTACTTCCAAGAGTTTTGTTATCAGTTATCTTTAGATCTTCAAACTCACTACTGTGACTTTGTTTCTTCCTCAGAGCCTCCAAGTGTTTTCCCACCCTTAGTCTTTTGCAGTGTCTGGAGAATCAGTGTTTACCAAACACTTAAAAAGTTGCTGTGAATACTGTAGGATTGGTAAATAGTGTGTTCGCAACATTTTCTATTCAGTTTGAACTTATTCACTTCTACAGAAAGTGTGATGATGAGTTGCATTGATACACTCAATAGGCACCTAGTGGTAAGGCTTGATCTTTTTGTTCCATCCTTCAAGCACTATGTACTGTACTGCAAAAAAACACAAACTCTTAAGCTAAAGTAAGAATTGTTCAGGCAGTGATCTCCTAAAAATATTCTCATTATACAGCCCCAGGAAGTTTGTATTCTTCCAAACTGTTAGGAATGCCCACCGTGGTGACTAATGGGCACAGTGCCTCAAAACTACAAGCTGTAGTGAGGGAATGATTGGCAGAGAATGGATAGAGCCTGAGGTGGAGATGTGATCAGTTTAGAGACAATCTGGTAGAAGTCTGAATTGTGTCTTTGAGGTAAAGTGACAGTGGCTGATTTTCACTAGTTTATAAGGACAAACAATAAATGGCCCAGAAAGCAGCACTTCTTCCTCAAGGTTGCTACTTAGGACTAAATTAAAGTTAACCCTTGTTCAAAGACTTACTGCAGTAGGAGACATCAAGAGAAACAGGTTCTGGTTTATCTGATGTGATATCTTCAGACCAGGAAGAGAGTGTTGGTGTCATCCTGAGTGCTCACTCAGAGCCTGAGGAAGCTGGAAATGAACACTGTGGTTTGCTGTTTTCTTGCTATTACTGTGTATTGGACAGCTGCAATTGATTACTTTTTTTGTTTTCTGCTGCATTTGTGCCTCTGGTGTGGAAAGGGGGAGGTTATGTCTGTGTTTCTGGGAGATACAGATGTAATGCATCTTGTGTGGGGTTTTTTGGTGTGATGCAGTATAATCTGTTTTGGCCTAAATACCTCTTAAAGTATATATAAGTTCACTGATTATGTTAAAAAAGCCCCAAACATTATTGTACTATCTATTGTATTATCTGTTGTACTGAAGTCTTGTACCAGCTGCCTATTGAGTTCTTCATAGGAATTAAAAGTCTAAATGTTAGTGGCAGGATATAGCAAATGCTTTACGAAATGAGCAGAGCTCAGCTGTCCACTGAGGAAAGGTAATGTGACAGTGGAGGCTTAGCTGCTGGAAGGAAAAAGGTTTCTCTGTACTTTCTTACCCTAGTAAGTGGATTTCCCCTATTTTTGTACGGCATCCCATTATCCATAGTGATTGGCAGTATTGTCTCACTGCACAGCAGCAGCTGAAGCACAAGCTGAAGGTTGTGCAGAGGTTCTGCGAGTCAATTCATTAGAGCTGAAGGTACCGCAAAGAAGTTGGAGCTGGTCTGTCAGGACTGGTGGGCATCTTTAAATGTGGAGCTCCAGAGCAGCACTGTACATTTCAGAAGCTGTCCAGAAGTTTCTGTCAAACCCAAAGGCTGTGCCACGGTGCAGTGATACCTCTGCCTTCTGGGATGAATGCTTCTCACATGTGTCTCATTTCTGTTGTGTACTCCTGAGCCTGTTTGAGGTAACTGAATGTGTGCACCCCTCTCTTCAGGAATGGCACTGGAGAAAGCCCTTCAGGAAGCTGTCAGGAAAAATGCATTTTTGCTGCTGTGACTGGAAATGGCTGCTTCAGTTTTGACTCTGCTGCTGTCTTCTGACCTCTTCCTTTAAACAGGCTTCTCTTCCCCTCAGGAGAAGTCTTGCATGTTCTTTCCATGTTGTAACGTCTCCTCTTTGTACTGGGAGGCCTTCCTGGCTCCCATGGCTTTTTCTTTGTGTGATTTTTCTCCTTCCTTCCCCCTTGAGGACATCCCTGTATTTCTGAATGACCTGCAATCACGGATACTCTGTGTGTTTCAGATGTACTGAAGCCGGCGAGGCTGTTCTTTGGGGCGCGCTTGCTCATGAAGCAGTGGTAGGGGGGCAGGTTTGAGCCTAGCTGCTGGACTGGTGCTCTCCCTTTGTTTCCTATCCATTTCTCTATAACCTCCTTCCTTATTTTTCTTTGACCTGTTCTTTATTGTTAAAGGATAAAAATAAAATCTATCTATCTATCTATCTATTTTTTTTTTAACCTCTAGTTAACTAGCTCTTTCCCGAGATGAAAACATAATGAAGGCAAAGCACCTTGAGCTGCACTTCATGTTTGAGGTTTGTAGTTATCTATATGAGTGTAATTTGACAGTTAAATGCAAATGTCTTTTGTTTACTGAGTATTTTACCTAGGATAACGTGTGAAAGCAGTCCTTTGTTTTAACGCATGTGTGTTGTATATGTCACTTCTTTGAATGCTTACAGTAAAGTGTCTTTCTTCTTCGAGTACTTGAAGAAGATATTTTAATCTCTGTATGATTCGTTCACTCTTCCCACTTGCAGTAACAGGAGACACGTGTACAGGCACTGCAGAGCACTGTGCCTGGAGCTGTGCCCCCACTGTGTGCCTGGGGGCATTGAGGAGTGGAACCCATTGCTGCAAAAGAGAACACATGTGTTTATTTATTTATTTGTGATGGAAATAAGTAAAAGTACAGGAGAAAATGTAAGTTAGAGCTTAATCTATTCTCATTGCTAGGCAGGTTATTCAGTTTCAGAATCTGCTTTGCCCTGGGTCTCCTTTTGAAGGATTAACATCCTACAATGTGGGTGAATCTCTGTGACTCTTCTCTTGATCATTAGTGATTCTTTGCCAGTTGCCGAGTTCAGAAGGTGATGGAAGTTTCCAGAAGGTAGACAGAATTGTTCAGTGTGCAGAGGTGGTCTGGGAGCTTTGTGTATTGCACTGGGCTATTGTCAGCTTCATGCACTTAATGCTCTGTAGTATTGCTCCTACTATATAGCAGCGTGATCTGTGTGTTTGAAGAGCCATCAGTTAAATATGATTTAATATGGAAGTTTCCAAGTATGGAATTCCTGTTCATTTTGAGGAACAGCAATAAAGCCATAAAACAACCAATGTAAAGAAAAAATTACACTTTTTTACATTTTCTATTTCTTATAGCTTCAATGAGAAAAGAAGTGAGAACCAAACTTATCAGACCTATGAAAATCTGCTTTCTAATGTATTTTCTAACATATGCTGAGTAAAAATTCTTCTGCATACAAGTTGTGTAAGTAAAACTTCAGATGCATCTTGTGAACCGGCCTTTTTTTCCCCCTCTGATGTAGGACATTCTCAAATCAATGTCTTTCTTGCAGTGTTTGTATAATAACTGTGGTAAAGTTCATTTTTAAGCAAATGTAAATTTAGTAATTTCATCTGTGAAAAGTTGGTAGAGGTTTATAACTGTTTTAAGTACTCAAGTGGATGTTTTTGAGCAACTGAGAAAGCTGCTGCTTGTGTAGCATGGGTTATGAATCTTTGCTTGGTTATGATGCCCAGGATTGTTAAGTGGTGAAGTGACCCCCCAGGCTACTGAGTCTGACAAAGGTGTCCCTACATGTTTTTACATTAGTGCACAATTGAAGGGACAGGCGTATGCATCTCAATTCAGTGAACAGGAGAGTGCTTTTCTTGTCTGTATCAAGTTCTTGATAGTGCACAATAACAGAGTGACACAATTCATGCTAGTATGTTGAGAAAAAGATAACACAGTGAATTAAATATCAAGAAATATGAAACCAGAAATAATAAAGAAGTCAATATAAAAGTAAAGATCAAACGCCACAGGAAAGTCTTTTAATAAAACACTCCCTTCCCCCCCTACCCCCGCCATATACTTTTGAAGGAACAGAAATGGACATCAGTGATTAGATCAATGTCTGGTATGCCAGTTACAAAACTGGGAGCAGAAACCATCTCCTCTTAATTGTCTGGTGTCCCAGTTATTATACAGTACTTTGTTCCCAAGGAAGAAAGGAATGTGCGGTTTCAAAAGATGTTTTACATACTTTAATGAACTTTTGAAGTAAACATTTGTCTGTTTCAAATATCTGTAATTAATTTTGATATGGTTTGGGGCTTTGTATCTCTAATAGTGGAAGAGTCAAAACCAATTTGGCTCTTTAAAGTGCAGTCATCTCTTTAAGATTTTGTTGTGATTTCATAGATAACAGCTTTTTTTCCCCTGTCACATAAAATCATAGGTTTGTCTTGGGTTGGAAGGGACCCCAAAGATCACGTAGTTCTTACCCTGCTGCTGTGGGCAGGATTGCCAACCACTATATCAGGCATTAGATGAGGTTGCCCAGGGCCCCAACCAAATTGTAAGTCTGAAAAGCAGTTGTAAGAGTAATTTTATATAGTATAATGGCTAGAAGTTGATTTTTCAACTTTATTCTGATATACTTTATCTGTCATAAGCTCTTTCCTCCCTCTTTCTCTTTTGACCCTTTTCCAAACTCTTCAGAAGTAGAACTGAAGGCATATATGTTTCAACTCAATAATATATAGAGGCTAGAACTTTTTTTAAAGATTAAAGAGCAAAAATGCATAATGTACAAGATACTTAAAAAGCTGGCTCTAATTTTAAAATGCCACAAATCTTATTCATAGAATCAGTAAGGTCAGAAAAGACCTCCAAGATCATCCAGTCCAACCATCCACCTACCACCAATATTTCCTCACTAAACCACATCCCTCAGTACAACATCTGAACATTTCTTGAACACCGTCAGGGACAGTGACTTAGCCACCTCCCTGGGCAGCTCATTCCAGTGCCTGAACACTTTCAGAGAAGATGTTTTTCCTGATGTCCAACTTGAATCTTCTTTGGCATAATTTAAAGCCATTTCCTCTAGTCCTGTCATTAGTGGTGTGGGAAAAGAGGCCAACCCCCACCTCATCACAACCTCCCTTCAGGGAGTTGCGGAGTGATAAGTTCTGCTCTGAGACTTCTCTTCTGCAGACTGAACAATCCCAGCCCCATCAGCTGCTTCCCATAAACCTTGTGCTCCAAACCCTTCACAGCTTTGTTGCCCTTCTCTGAACATGCTCCAGGGCCTCACTGCCTTTCTTGTAGTGAGAGGCCCAAAACTGAACACAGTACTTGAGGTGCAGTTTCACCAGGGCTGAGTACAGAGGAATGACCACTTCCCCACTCCTGCTGGCCACACTATTCCTGATACAAGCCAGAATGCCATTGGCCTTCTTACTCACCTGGGCACACTGCTGGCTCATATTTAACCAAGTGTCTGTCAACACCCTCAGATCTCATTCTTCCAGCCACTCTGCCCCAGACCTGTAACATTGCCTGGGGTTGTTGCGACCAAAGCGCAGGACCTGGCACTTGATCTTGTTGAATTTCATCCCACTGGCTTCAGTCCAGCAATCCAGCCTGTCCAGGTCCCTCTGTTGGGCCTTCCTATCCTTAGACAGATTAACACTTCTCTCTTACTGAGGGTATGCTGAATCACTTTGTCCAGCTCATTAGTAAACATGGTGAACAGATCAGGCCCCAGTACCAATGCTGGGCAACAGCACCTGTGACAAGTTGCCAGCTGGATGTTACTCCATTCACTGCCACTCTCTGGCCCAGCACTCCAGCCCATTCTTTACCCAGCAGATTGTACCTCTCCAAGCCTTTCTAAGTTTCCTCCTCTGATGCTGTGTAGTGACTACTCAGGGTTACCAACAAGTAAATTCCCATGTTGCTTAGAATCTGTATTTTTTATTGATGCGCCTGTTTTTCTGTTTCTTCATCTATGGAAGGACAGTAACATTCCGGCGGGGCTTGTGTCACCTTCTAGTTGTCCAGCGTCAGAAAATGTTGATACTGATTTCTTTGACCATGCTTTTGTTGGTGCTTTTGGAGTTGATACATCTTACAGAAAGTGCTATTTTGGATACATTTCAGTCATGTGTGTTTGGAAACATAATATCTTCTCAGAAGAATGAAACAAAGGAACTTTGTCAGGCTGTGCTACACCCGTTACAGTTTTCTGGAGCTACATACTTTGAGATAAATGACGCTGTGAAAAGTGTCTGGTTTTAATCAAATATTGCTTTTATGAATCATTATTAGTGTTTCTAGATCACTCCAACAAAAACAAAAGAAAGGAGATAACGTCGGGACTAACTATGTTTGACCTCGTTTATTCTGTTAAGATGTACATTCATTTGGCAAATCTATGTGCTTATTTTTCTGTATTTGAATAAGAATCTATTGATAAGTGGGCAGCACTGAAAAAAAATTGGGAGTAGCATCTTTAAACAAATTCTTAACATCCTCAGATGACTGCTGCAAGGAGGGAGTATGAATGGTATTTCTTGGTGCTCCATTGGCTTTTTTGTCTTCCTTTTGACCATTAGTTTAGTTTGTTGCCGTGGAACAAACAGTGTAGCTTTTGAGCTCCTTTTTCATATGAGATGAGGGCTGGCATGTAGAAGAAAGGGAAAGGATAAATGGATGAAAAAAGGGGGAGATTAAAAAAGAAATCCCGTCTGCTCTTGGGAATAAAGCTGGGTGCTACAATGCAGGAGAGAGCAGCCTTAGAGAAGGTGAAAGAGGGAAGTCAGAGAAAAAAAAAAAGTCTTTTTTTTTTTTTTTTTTTTTTTTCCCAAAGATGTAGATGCGTAGTGTGATAAAGGAATTATTGCCATGAATTTTTGTGCAAGCAATGAGAAACTTTATGGGAAGGAATCCAGTTGTACTTCTTCATCGTGAGTTAAGACACTCAGAGGTGACTTGTTGAATCTGGTGAGTGCTTGGGCCAACTCTGGCTTCCTCTTCTGTTTGGAGAGGTGAAAAAAGTAGATGTTGGCCTTTATTTGCTATCTAGAAATACTGGTAAACAGCATTAATGCATTAGTGGAGTCCTGAAAAGAAAAGAGTTTTAAAATCTCATTTTCTATAATTCTTTATTTTATTTATTATTATTATTATTGTTTCAGATAATCTAGTGGAAAAAGTGAATTACGTCTTTTTTGTTTGTTAGGCTAAAGATCGGTAAAGATGCTTCTTTGAGTGTGCCTCCCCAGCCAGTGTTAAAGAATGGACGAAATGATGTAGCCTTGAAGCAAAGTTAGCCAGTTGCCACCTGGATTCTTTTTAGATATATTGACTGAAACAGTGCCTTGTAGTCAAGCCATTGTTACTGGCATCTTGTCCGTGTATGTGACAGATTCTTCCTTGAAACACAGAAAAGTTTGCTAAAGCTGTGAATATTGAGTATTGTATGACCTTCTGGAATCTGTCCATGCCTTGTTTCTTGTATTCGTAGCACTTTAGTTTTTACAGATCTCAATATGTGTTCGTGTTTGCCTGACTTCATGGATTTGACAAATTGTTGTTCTTAAGACTTACATTCTGGTCTTTTTTTTCTTTCCCCTGAATATTCCTATAATGGAATACTTACTTGGTAAGTTTATAACTGTCTTGTCTTCTGGACAGTGTACAAACATGCAGTCTTGTTAATCCATGTTGGAGGCTAATCGCATAGCTCGATGGTGACTTGAATGCCTAAGTTCTGTGTGTTTAAGAAGCACCGATTGTTGATGTGAATAATATTGTTAGGTATTTCACATTTAAACTTCATTACAGTCTTGCTGGTGAGTTAAGATGTAATTAATAGCTGTAAAAATGAAATTACTATTACTTACACAAATCTAATGCCTTTGTGTAATCTATACGGCATCACTTAATAATTCTCTTGAGCTGCTGATGGTTTCTGCTGCATGCTATGTGTAATTATGTTTGCTACCTCACGTTTAGGTCTGTAAATGCTGAAGTGGGACAAAAAGGGAGCTGCAGCTGTAAATTTGTTTACCAGAGCTGGATGGGCCAGGTGTGAAAATATTTGCAACTTACACTTCCATATGACTTTCATGCATGGCTTGGAGAGAAGGTGATCTAATGTGGATAAGTTAGTTGTTTGCCCCTGAATGCCTTTGGTAGTTTTCATTGCCTAATGGTCTGCATTTAGAGAAGCCGTGTGCAAGCTCAGCTAAGCTGCTTATGCTTCTCAAGGACAGGAGTTAGTTTTCCCTTGCTGGTTAATAGCAGGAAATGCTTCAAGACTTCTGGGGATGTTCTCAGAGGATGATTGACTTTGCTTCAGTCTTGTGATGTTGGAAATATTTTGGGAGATAGTATCCATTTGACTAAGTAAATTCATGCAATCAGTGCCTCACAGTTTTCTGTTGCTCCTTTTGTTATTGTATTTGCGCACCAGTAGTGATAGATGTACTTGTAATGGGTTCCTCCTCTGTAAACATTCTGCAGCTGCTGGCTTGTTCCATTTATCCTTGATACTCAGTTGTGTGTGGGGTGGCCACTCCTTTCTTTTGTTTACTATACGGGGGAACCAAGCAGCGATTGGGCACTTGCCTTATTTCCAGTGGAGGGGCAGAGAGCTGGAGGAAGGTTGGGGACTGCTGCCTTTGGGCCCCACAGCAGCAGCTGGGGCTGTGCTGGCACCTCTGAGCTGCACTGGGGAGTGCCACTGAGTGGGATGTTAGCCTCCTGTACAGACACACACCCGAGCTTACCCTGTGGGAGGTTTTTACAAAACCCAAGGTTGTAAAATCACGAGTCGGATGGGAATTTTCTTAGAAGCTCTTAGGTGTGCAACTTCGACTCCTGTCTCAGGAAATGGATTTTTAAATCTCTGGTGGTATTCCATTGGTGATACCAAAAGGCAGGGTCTTCTTTGAGTTGCTGACAGATGTTTAGGTATTTTTAATTATTTGTTTGTTTGTTTGTTTTTTCACCCTAGAGGTGAGAAAGCCTCATCCTTGATCTATTCTTTCCAGACAATCAATTTCCTATAAGCCCCACTAGAATGGGCTGGATCTCATTCTGATAATGCTCTGCAATGCAGCACCTCAGTGTTTTCCGGTGTGTTTGTTTGGAGGCTTGTGATACCACCCTGGGATGTGGGCATAGGATAAAGCTGGTTAGGGATTAACTGGGCATGCACAGCTTCAGAGTGGATACTAGTGGTAGAGAACAGCACATTAAATAGTGCAGGTTACATGGTGTTTTGTATGACATCCTTTCAGCATTTGAAAGCATGGTAATACATTTGGTCGAAATAGGTGCTCAGCTGTGATGCAGTCTGGATTTTTGATTTGTGTTTATCTTCCATTTGTCTGCATTCTGAACAGTATGTGATCCATGTTGATCTTTGTAATTTGTTTGCTTGTCCTTTACTGCTGCGGATAATTCTGAAGTCCGAGATGATAATATACTTTGCATGGGGCATGAGTGCAAATGAGCGGTAGCACGGAGCCTTCCCTGTAGGAAGCAGGAGCTGTTTGATCTCTGTGCTGTGTGTGCACGGTGTGTGTTACACAGAGAGAGCGCAGGGAGCAGCGGTGCCAGGAAAACGCCGAGCCTGCAGCTGATCTGCTTTGTCAGCTGTAGAGTTACTCTGAATGCAAGCTGCCCAATTTGTTGTGAAACCTTGGCCAGCACTGGCATGAATACACTGTTTTGTAGCACTGTCTGTCTTTCTTTACAGAAATCTGCTGCTCATTTTAGGTTTTCTAACAGCTGTCGGTTGCTTGCCCAGGCTGCTCTTTTTTTGAAATGAATTCCTTTTTTAGGGAGGGAAATTGAAGGGTGATTGGATAAAGAATTTCTTGTCTGCATTTCCAGGGGAGGTTGTCAAGTTGTGAATGCTGTATTGCCTGCCTAATGCTGGTGCTAGAGTTTTTTTGGATCTCGGTCATGTTACAGAGGGGGAGAGCTGAGGAAAGAGCTTACCAACATTTTTCTCTTGAGATTCAGAGCTCCTGAAGTGACAGATAAATCTTATCTCACATAAGGTGGCAGCAACGTATCAAACACTCATTTGCATCAGCACAGCGCAGTGCAGGCGTTCACAGTTGCTACACAGGTGAAGCAGTAGAACTGAGTGTAAAAACAGCTTTCCATTCTGAGCTGGACTGGACATGCATTGGGAGAGGTTCTGATATGTGTTCAAAGCAGATATTTACTGTAGATACTTTGTGTATGCTTGCAACAAAATCTTACGTGAACTGTGAGGCAGAATGTAAGTGACAGGGATCTTCTGCTGGGATCTTAGGAGTGTGAGTTCAGTGGTATAGGAAAGTGCAGATGTTTCTGTCCTAGAGTTCAGAAATCATGACATTTGGTTTCACCTGAATTTCCCTCCACCATCAAATATCTTTTTGGTTATTAAATGCTACCCGTAAGTTTCCACCTTTGCCTTGTCCTGAGGTTCTGAAGGCTGAAATCAAGTGTTCTTTCTAGAGATCTGGTTCCCAGTACATAAAGAATGTCCAGCTAGGATGTTGTAAGGGCATAAGGAGCACAGACTGGGGCGAGATGAAGGTAAATCTGCTCTTCAGCCAACTGACCTTTGGAGAGCAGGCGTTGCTTTCATATGTGTAGCTTTTCTTCAGCCTAGTAAGTGCAAGAGGCCTCAGGGATGGTCAGGTAGGGGGCTACCTGCTCGTCAATTAGAGGTCACTTGGGTGCAATTAAATCTTTAGTCATGCTCGTCAATGGTGAAAAAAGAATAACACAACAGTGTTGGCAATTTTTCTTCTTAATGTCATTCTGCTCTGAAGAGAGTGTTCCTTCTGATGTTGTGCCTCTGAAAGTATTCTTGCTGACATAGAAACTGCGGGTAAAATTGAGAGGGGTAGAAGCAAACAGATGCTCCTGTAAGAGAAGCCTGCCTCCCATCAGATGTACATTGTAGCCTCTTAATGTGAAGAGCTGTTTCTTGCATTATTTTCTAAGAAGTCCATCAGACTTCTGGTTTAGTTCTGTTCTGTAGTCCTAAGTTCCCCTGCTAATGCTGGTGCTACATTATGTGGTTAAATTGTAATTTCTTAATTATTACATTGTGGTTTAATTGTTGAGATGATTAACTAATGGACAATGTCCTCAATAATGTGCTTTAACTTTTGGTGAGCCCTCAATTGATCAGGCAGCTGGATTCAGTGACCTTTGTAGGTCCTTTCCAACTCTCCTGTTGTGTTCTGCACAGCTCTGTTCTAAGATGCTCTGTTCATTATCTGCGATTGCCTGTTCTTTTCAGTGTTGTTTTAAAAGGAAGGGCACTGGTAACTAGAGCATCTCAAGAAGGAAGTTTTTCTGAGGGTAGATCATGACCACTATATAAGCAGTGAATGGTTTTGCTGTTGGTGACATAGAACAGGAAGAAACAAAGAATTCTGTAGGGGAAACTGGGACATGGTTATGGGGTTTTCTGCATACTCCTGCTCATTTAAACTCCTGGTAGGTTTGTACTCTTGGACCTCACACACACAATGCATCTTCTAAGTTCTAGCTCTCTTATGAGGTATTGGATAGGATTATAAAGCCTTGCCAGTTTTCTTGTTGGAGGGCTTTTGTGTGCTTCCTGAAATCCTGTGGAAGCGCTATGAGGAGTAATGCTTGAACATTTTGTGACAGGAAAGATGTAACCTGAAAAACAATAACCTCAGGATAAAATACTTTTTAGCTCACTCAGATACTGAAACAGCTGCCAGGAGAAGTTGAGTGTGTGTTGTGCATGTACCCTCCTATGATAGGGGCTCGGCTTCCCTAGGAAAAATTGGTCTGAGTTGCACTCAGTGCTTGATCTTAGGACAATGGCAATGTTATTTCTGTGATGATGTGGAAAATTAAGTCTGCTGGTTTCCTTAGTTCAGTATACATGTAGAAAGTGAGTGTAAAAACCAACCGTGCAGTAGATTGCTCAGAAATGTGCTTTTTAAAATAATTCTGATGACCAGAAGAGGAACTGCAGGACTCGACATGTTTGAATTTACTGACACTTGAGAAAAACCCCAAAACACTTACCCACCACAAATCTGTAATGTAATTCAGTATTGCATTTTTCAAATCTACTAAGACTTGTGTACTAAACAAACAAAGAAAAGAATTAACTTTTGCTGTCTGTATGTGTTTTGGACGTGTTTTAAGGTCTGAGTTTAAAAACAAAACTTTCCTGTTTCCTAATTATGGAGACAGAAGACAGGGTGTCAAGATCTGTTTAGCCAAAAGATGTATGTGTTTGGTTTTGAAATGAAGTGTAAATACAGCAGCAAACAGGCAGTTTGAGCAAGCAAATACTTTTGCTATGTATATGAACTGTATGTGTTGCAGTGCTGGGCAATTTTCAGAAGCCAGATTGAGTTTACATTTGATTATGCTATGGCTTTTGCTTTAGATAGCTGAGACTTTGAGGATGAATTAGACACTCTCTTGTGAGAAAATTAGCTTTTTTTGCATTGGATAAAGTAATAAGTAGCCATTCTTAAAATATTACTGTGGTGGTTGCAATGGAATTTGTGTGGTAGTAGTTGCTGCAGATTTTCTCTTAAGTGGGAGGTTTCTAATTATGGACCATTATCTACCCATCTGGGCTTTGTCTTTTTTAAAGGCATTTGGCTATGAATCTTGTGAGTCTTGTCCAGTACACACAAATGAAAATGTTCTGTTGCTTATTCCACTTCTCAACTGTTCTGAACATAAAAATGTCATTCTGTGGGTTAGATCTGACGTAGGCTTACCCAAGTACTTCTTGCTTTCAGCTAGGTTTTATATATCTATGCACTTGCTACCTAGCCACGTTTGCTCTTAATGTAGTTTCATTGGTGAAAAATGGTAATGAAAAGCAGAGACAGTTGTGTAACTCTCGGTGAGGAAAATAAGAGGTAAATGCAAGTCTTGTGAATTTCAGTTCCATTATGTTTTGGAAACTTTGGCTGCACTTGGTAGTCTGGTCTGAGTATGTGAGCATCTTAAAAAATACAGAAGTGTTTGTGTAAAGGAGACGTCAAATCAGAATGTTCCCTTTGGCCACCATTTCTGAGCAAGCTTGATAAACAATCAGCAGCAGCGTTTGTAGCATCCTTCCTCCACCACTTACTATGTATTATTTTCTTATCCAGTCTTCTTGTTCTGTCTAGCATCTGAATAACTCACACAGATGAATTCCACCAAAGGATTTATTCCACAATCTGCTGTTTTCCATTTGTTATTGCAGCTGCTTTGTTAATGCTGAGAAGTTTTGCAGGGAATTGATTTGGAGTGGTAACTGAGAAAGAAATTGCTGAAACTTTGTTTTAACTTGGTAGAGAAGCTGTTCCAGGGTAAAGGAGCTGCTTAATTTCTGAAGACCGACACTGCTTAAGTAACTTAGGAGCCAGAACATGCACATGCATTTTCACATTTTTTTCCTTGATCTGTAGAATGAAGGAACCTCCTATTTTTAGAGATGCTGCGGTTTGCTTGTTTTCGACAAGAAAAATTGCCTTTTTTTTTTTTTTTTTTTTTCCCCCTTGGCTTGGCATGAAATGGAACATGGAATTCTTAATCTAAAACAGAAGAATACTAATTCAAGACAGCTGGGAATCACTGAAGATTACACTGACTCTTCAACCTTTCATTCAGTAGGTAGTCAAGTTGGATTAGAGTTGAGGGGGATTGCTTGTGTCCATTCACCTGTCAGGGTCTGACACTGATGCATCTATTTTCAGTCTTGGAGTCTGACTAGGCTATGGGGCGACTAGCACAGCTTCATTATTTCATGGCCTTCCAGTTTTGTTTTCTTCTCTTATATTGGTTGCTGTTGGGGCAAGAGTTCTTTCTTTGTGCCTGTTGTCTTTGGTACGTCTGCTGAGCTGCCCAGAGAACACCAATTTGCTCCAGTTGTGCCAGAGCAATGTGATAATGTGCGTATGTCCACTACAAGCTATACAGAGACCAACTGTGTGATCACAAAAGGTCATCTGCAACTCAGTGTGTGGTGACTTTCTTGGAAAGAGATGAGTTTCTAGTAGTAAGAATCACCATGCAAGCCTGAAAGAGTACATCAAGTGAGTTGGTTGCGTTTTTTTGTTGTTGGGTGTGTGGTTCTTTGTTTTTATTTGGTGTTTTTTTTTTTTTTTAAATCTAGTGTGCTTCCTTAGATAGTCTGCTCCAGGCACAGGTCTAGCTAATCCTTTTTCTATTATGGGATACAGTTTTCTAGCTACTCCTGTGGGTTGCCTGCTAGTCTGTACAATGGAAATTTTTCAAGCTGTTCTATTTAAACTCTTTTATCCTGAATCTCTCTCCTCCAACTTTGGCACAACAGGCTGTCCAGAGAAGCTGTGGATTGCAGAATCACAGGGGTTGGAAGGGACCTCAAAAGAGCATTGAGTCCACCCCCTGCTAAAGCAGATGTACTACAATAGGTCACACATGTAGGTATCAAGACAGATCTTGAATATCTCCATAGAAGGAGGCTCCACAATCTCTCTGGTCAACCTGTTTCAGTACTCTGTTACTCTTACTGTAAAAAAAGTTCTTCCATGCACTACTACAAAACTTCCTTTGTTCAAGTTTTAGGCCATTGCTCCTTGTTCTATTGCTACACATCACTGAGAAGAACCTGGCCTCACCCATTTGCATCCCACCTCCCTTTAGATATTTATAAACACTGATCAGATGCCCCCTCTCTGGAGGCACTCTTAAAGGACAGGTTGGATGGGGCCCTTGGCAGCCTGATCTGATGAGCAGCAAACTTGCCTGTGGCAGGAGGTTGGTACTGGATGATCTTTAAGGTCCCTTCTGAGTTAAGCAATTATATGATTCTGTGACAGAGTTATGATCTGCCTGTGTCAGTGTGACAGAAACGTAGGTGGTGGTGAGTTGGTGACCCGTTGAGTCAGCTCTGCTCTTACTGAATGCTTCTTCTTATGGGCCTTGTGGGAAGAGTTTTGTGTGGGAAATGCTTTTGAAGGAAGTGAAAATACCCTTTTTTCAGACATTTGCAATATACCGTGTGTATTATCCTCAGAGGTGAATTTCTTTTATGTTTAAATACATGTATCCTGCTTTTAAGAGCACACTGATTATGCAGCAAAATGGAAGAAGAATAGGGAAAGAGATGTAAGTAATGGCCTAAACATCTTGGAGTATAATTTATATTCAAAATGGAGATGAAATTTTTAATTAAAAATGTCATGATTCATTTGGCAATATTCACCTTGGATGACTGTGTAAAGTTCTCTCTTTACAGTATAACAGAATTCAAGGCAAAGGTAAAGTTTTCTGATGTGTGTTGCATAGTTGGAGACTGAAAGGAACATACTGCACTGACATGTACTTCTTCAACACATCAACATTGAGATTAAACTTTTGGAAAGATAAATGAAGAGAGATTAAAATAGAACCAAGTGCAGGAGTGTGCAGAAAACAACAAAAAGATAAGCATTTTTGAGGAGGTTTGATTTAAGTATGTTATAGCTCAGTGCCCAGCTTAGTCCGCTCTCCGATTAGCACTTTGGTTTCAAGAGATATTAGGGAGAAAATATGTCACTGCCTTAAGTTCAGGGCTTAACATATATATTTCTGCTTGATTTATTTTAGTTAAATGCTTAAGTGACATTGCACAGAGACAGATTTATCTTTCTACATGGCAAGCCCTGCCAAAAGAAATGTAATATTTACCATTTTTTAAATGACATTTGTAAAACAGGTTTTATAACACCCCTGCATACACCTTTACTGGTCAAGATCACACACTACGTATTTCTTGTTAGTTTTACTGATCTCATTTTCTCTTCTGATAGCAGAAGTGTTTCACTTCATTTTCTCCATCTCCTTGTTCTATCTATAGTTGTATTACTTTTTTCCACTCTGATGCATTTTGGATTGAGGCCAGTGGTAGAGGTGAGGAGAAATGTGAGATGTAGACTAGCGAGAGCTATAAAATCTAAGCTGTAGACATATCTCTTAAAAGATAGTGCAGTCTAAGATGTCTTACTGTATGGTTTACTTGCTCTGCTAACAAGCTTTTACCTTGTTTTCCTTAAGGTGTATAAAAACAATGTCTTATCTTTGCACTGTCTTATCTCATTCTGTGAGATTTTTTCCCTTGAATTCGTGTTTGTTCATATATATGTTGAATGTATAGTTTATTTTTAGGGACATGTGTCAACTGAAAGTAATCCAAGAGGAGTAATGTAATTAGATAACAAATACATTCAGTGTTTGGTCCAGCTGAATTTGTTTCAGTTCCATTTGATAACTCCTGGCCCCAATTTTGCTGTTTATTCAAGCAGAGTCTTCTCTCTCTCTCTTTATCTATCATGGAAACTCTGTTATTGTACTGAAGAGTTTATTGGAACATGATCTGTTTTTATGGATAATTGTTGGCTGCAACTTGCTACAGCCTGCCATGTGCTAGGAAAGGTTAAGAAATGTAGCACACCTATGTCAGTAAGCCCTGATGGCACGGAATTTGTTTCCACTGGTGAAGGCATGTGCATGTATGTGTGGCTTGCCCTAGCTGCTTGGGGCTGGGTTGGGTCTTTCTGTTGTTGCTGTTGTTCCTGCAGGAACAATTGTGTCTAAAATTATAGCTATTATAAAACTATTATAAAGCAATGATAAGATCAATTCACATGAAACAGTAAGAAAAAGTGTAGGATGGTCCTCATATAAGAGTTAGTGCATTCCACATGGCACTAGATAGATGGGACATGATTTATTCAGAATGGCTGAGAAGTGCTTGGTTCTGCCTGCTAGTAGGGTGTACTGATCAGATGATCTCTCAGATTCCCTTCTAGACCTGGGATTTGGGTTTTGCTGATCACTTAAAGTGTAGGTCAGAATTGTTGGGGTTGCTTATGCTTTGCCTTAATTTTATTCTTGGAAGACACGAGGAGTTTCCTTTGCTCTCTTTGGCTCATTCATGTCTGCTGTTCAAGAGGAAGCACAGTGTAAAATTGTTTTCTCCCTCAGATAGATATATCCTGCAGATTAGTTGATATTCTGTTACATCTTTGATTTTATTGCTACGTTGTTACTATTTTTTATACTTTCTGCAGTCTTCCTTAGTGTTCTTTATCTTTGCATTGAGGGGAAGCTGTGATGCCTTTTCCTTTTCTTCATTAGCACTTTTCTTTTTTGTTCTTTTTTCCCCTCAAAGTGTATTTTGTAGTGTTTGGGAGTACCTTTCATGTATTTCACTGATAATACCTTTTGATATAAGCAGATTTGTATATCTAGAGACAAACTTTTGGAGGGGATCTCTTTGTTTAGTATTCAAACTAAAACATTGTCTAATATAAGCCTATATGTGACCCTACTCAGGGTGTCCAACTGAATGTACAGAAGGCCTAATGGGGTAGTCCCTCTGTTCTGAATCCCATGCTCTATCACTGTGGCTGCACAGGGCACATCACCCTTGAAACTTAAGGCAGTTTAACTTCTTAATTTTAGTGTTTACGTTACATACCAGCTTGGCTACTGTGAATTCACTCATCCTTAAAGTATCATCCAAATAATATCTGCTTCTCAGTTATCTTCTACCATTTCTTTTCCACATCTTTTTTTATCTAGAAAATTAAACATTTTAGAGAAATCCTCATTTTATAGGTAAGATTATTGCATTTTAGATTATTTTTTCCACTTCAGATGTTACTGCTTTTGCCTTATTCTGACAATATCTAAACTATGTGCTGTCTGAATGTGTGCTGAAGACAGCTGTTCCGGTTAATTGGCTGCTGGCTCCTGCAGGCTACTATTAACGCAGTACAGCTGATGAAACTGAGTTCAATACAAACTCAACCAGTTACCTTAGTTCGCTGCAAATCTGGTAATATCACAGAATGAGTGTGCTGGAGCCTTCCTAACAGAGTAAATCCAAGAGGCTTCTTAAGTAGGGCTGACTTCAGTATATTTTTGGTGGATTTGTTTGTCCCAGGCTCATAGTCATCTCATAGTGGCAAGGGCTTTTGCAGCCATGTTATGGCTGTGTGGCCGAGCTGACACGACGTTGCTCATGTGACTCGTTTTCTCAATAAAACTGCAGTTTTATAGCAGGCTATGTGGAAGAGCTGATTCAATGGTCCCTGGCTCAAGAGGCTCCTGGGATCTTACTTCCTCCAAAGGATCCATGCTAACATGTTGTGTAATCATATGAGGGGGGCAGGGGTCTGTGGGTAGAAGTGGTGGCAGACAGCAGGGTCCTGCTTGTGTCAGGGCTGTTTACCCAGCTTGCTTCTGACTGGGGTCTGAAAAGCTCCCTGGGGTTCTCATTGAGTACTGCTGCCCAATTACTGGCTGAAGTCAGATCATCCTGAAAATTGTTAGATCAGGGCTTTGCAGTTGTTTGATTCATCAGGAAGCATAGATGTTCCTTATGTGTAGTAGCACTAACTCTTTCCCACTTGTTTTTTTTTTTCCAGGATAGGTAATTTCATCAGTGCTTGTCTTAGGGTTTTTTTTGAGCTAGTTTGTTTAGGCTTGAAGGAGAACACCTGTGCTGTATAACGAGTAGGTGGAGTGTAATTGCAGTGATCCTGCTGCTGCTGTTCTGCTAGTACTGTTGAGTCCTAGTCCATTGCAACTGTAAAGAAAAATATATGTAATAGTAAGATATGCTCATGGAATAATGGTTTGCTTTTGTTATTGCTGCTTTTCTGTCAACCCAGTGTGGCTTTGCTATTTCTGTGTGACCTTCATTACCCCACACCACATAGTTGTGAAAAGAAATACCATCCACTTGCAGCCTCTTTGGAAAGAATGCACAGGTGTTTCACCTCAGACTGAAGTCTTTTTCAGATCTTGTACCTTTAAGGATAGAGATTGCTTAGGTATCATCTCTTTTTTAAATGTTGTGTAATGAAAGATTTGGAAAAAGTGCGTCTACAAAAAGTGCAGTAAAAAACCCCAAGAAATACCTCTCCTTTCATTGCTCAGAGCAATTTTGAGTATTAATGTATCTTGGTTTGCACCTTCTGTGGTATCTATTGCTAATGTAGGAAATAACAGTGACATTTAAGTTGATTTTGCACTAACTAACAATAGTAGTTTTCTTTAGTTAGCTGTGTTGGCTGTCAGAAGGGGAAATAAGATGACTTTCCACTAAAATCTTGTGTATCTACTCACAGTAAAAATAGGGATAATTCACTTAACATCACTGTTCATTTTACAGTCTGTGCTCTCACATTTGTGGATGGGACAATAGCATGGCAAAACATAGGCTCCGTCTTTTATGTGGAATAAAAATCACTGGTGGTGGAGAAGTAATCCTGTGACAGTAAGAGACTGCTGAGAAGGGAATTCTGTCTAACGAATCTGTGGGGCTGAAAACAAACGTAAGGTTGGCAAGTAGTCAGTTTTTTTAGAAAATTTCTGTGCTGCCTTTCACCATACTATAAAATGGGTCTCTGAATTTGGTGAGTTAGGTGGGAAAGTGCTCTCTGCTCTGGTGCCTTTTGCTTCTCCTCAGTTTAGTTCCCTGAGTGGCTAATTGCAGTTTGTTTCTTGTCTTGCCAGATGGGCTGGTGATCCCATTGGTGGAACTGTCTGCAAAACAGGTTGCATTTCACATTCCATTTGAGGTCGTGGAAAAAGTTTATCCTCCAGTTCCTGAGCAGCTACAGCTTCGGATCGCCTTCTGGAGTTTCCCTGAAAATGAGGAAGATATTAGGTAATGCTTATGTAGTATTCTGTCCAGTTTGAATCTGTTGCTTCACTCAGAACTTAACTGAGCTCAGAAGATATAAGGGAGGGTTATCTCAAAATACTTTCCAAGTTTTTGATTGGTATAAGTAAAAGAATTGGAATTTGCTGAGTACATCAGTATCAGAGTGGATACAGACTGGTACTGTAACTGTATTTCTTATGTTTCCCCATTGATTGATTGAGTGCATAATCAGAACCTCAGTGCTATTAGATCTTTTACGGATGTATTTTGCCTGAACCTTTTGGTTTTTGTAGGTTGCCTATCTATGCAACCATGCATCTGGAATTTTGTAGGATAGTATTAGTATTTATAGCCTTTTAGATAGAATTGTCCTGACAATTCCTAAATGCTTTCATCTAACATTTTAGTATCAGTTTGGGAGTGAGTGCCTGAAGTGCTGGTACAGTTATTAAGATCACCTGTGATGGAGCAGAGCACATCAGCTGTTGGTTGCACATGCTCATTAGTCTGATGAGCACAGGTGTAAAAGAAATCTCACATGACCATGTGGGCAACTCATCTAGAAGTAAAAGGAGGTTTTACTGTGATGCTGAGGTTGGAATGTGATTGTTGGCTGTAAATGATTTTGTATTTCAGAGGAAAGTAATGTGAAGTTTCTCAGAAACTACCGATCTTGATTTGTTACGTTTGCCACTTGCAGATTGTACTCATGTTTGGCTAATGGCAGCGCAGACGAGTTCCAGAGAGGAGAGCAGCTGTTCCGAGTGAGGGCAGTCAAAGACCCTCTCCAGATAGGTAAGAACTCTGCAGTTTCATGTCTCCAGATTTCATTCAGCATCTCAAAACTAGTTTTTCTGTATCCTAGACTGAACTCCATGCTAGATGTGTTTTGTGTAATGTCTTAAGCTAAATGATGTATTTATTTCAGCCTTTGTCAGCTCAGCTGTGAAATTAAGTGAAAAGCCAGATAAGTTCTGCAAATTAGACCCTTACTCTGTCTTAACATTTTGGGAAAAACTTTATGGAGTACTTTTGTCTCCATAATGCTTGAACTCCTCATTAATGAAGAGAAATTGGCAATCAGCCTGATCCAATTAATGCCTTGCCTAAAGTGTTTCTATGGCAAAGATTAAGTTTACAGGCTTAAATGTTATTCTTTTAGCAAAGTAGTTATATTTATAATACAGGTACTCTGGTAGTATTAAGGCAGAATGTTGCTAGACAGTGAATTTATCCTCTCTTCTCCTCACTTACCTTGCTGTTTTAACATTTTACAGTTGTGAAAACTGACCTTATCTTAAACAAAAAACTGGACTCTGGATTTTTCACAAAATGAAAAATGAATACGTTTAATAAAGAATATAAAATGAATTCATGCTGTGAAAGTTGAGGGAGGAGACAGTCATGCAAATTGCAAGAGATTTATGAACTATTTTCTGAGTATGAGGGAAAGGGTGTGAAAGGGTTTTATCTAGACTGTTATCTACTGTAAATAACGATAGCAGGAATTATTTGAAATGGAAGTACTTCCTTATAGATAAGGTGTAAACAGTTGTTAGAGAGACTAGACAGTAATTTATGATCGTCAACAAAATCAAGCTAGAACTGAATTTTGAGTGCATATGTAATCTGCTGATTCAGGATTGTGATGCTGTAAGAGACCTCTAAGGCTGAACTTCAGGCAGGGAAATGTTTGAGTGGAAAAAAAATGAGTCAAAAGGAAACTTTCTGAAATTCAGTAATTCCTGTGACTTCAACAGTGGAAAAGAACATAAAATTTAATACACTGTGCTTAGATTGTGGTCATAACTTGTTTCAGTAATAAATTAAAAAGACAAGGAGGTGTGGAAAAATGTAAATTAACAAAGTCTGGGGATGTTAGTTGTAAACCAGTGCTTGGGGGAGGAGGAAAGGAAGAGGAGGTGGTGTACAATAGCACCAGGGAGAAACTTCTGCTGTACACATATAGCAACTGGGCTTCTTGACAAAGGATTATGTGTTTGGAAGGGAAGGAAGGAAATTTGTTTAAACAGTAATGTTGTTTCCTCCTGAGCAGAGAAACATCTAGTGGAAGGACTTTTTTTTTTTTTTTTTTTTTTTTCCCTAAGAATAGCAGCACAGAAGAAGGGTAGTGGGTGGATGTAAGTTCAGATGTTTGCTGTAAATGATTTTAGAGTGTTTGGCTGCAGTTTCAAGTTTCATATACTAACAAAGGTGCAAATAAATGCAAGAAATGAAGCAGCTTTTTGAGAGCAGATTTAGTTTTGAGGAAGAGCGAGCAGTGTACTGTGATATGGTGATCAATGGGACAAAGTTTGAACAGTGTTTTTGTGCTCTTCTGTCCCATTTCCTTTGCAGGGGCTGTCTGTATAAGGCCTATATTTTTCCTCTTCAATGTAGATAAGTAATCGTGGTCATCTTGTCCACGTGCAAATCCATATCCATAATTTCTGGACAATAGCACTTCTTCATTGCATTCCACAAAGCTGCTTCTTTACAGTGTTGTACTGTATATACACAAAGAATGGGCTTTTGTAGGCATTCTCCCACACATCCTTATTGTAGCAGTCATCTACCTGCCTTCTTGCACAGAGGAAGTTACTGATGTTCACAAATAGGTGTATTGTAGTCGCTAATTTCAGGGATTTAATTTCTATTTCATTCTTGTTAATGAGGAAGACAGCATCAGATTCACTCTTGATTCTTACATCTCAAGTAGAGTCACCAAGTCTCTGCTTTTTAGAGTTCCCTCTAACATGATTTAAAAAGAAAAAAAATAAAAATCCAGAATTGCCTTGCATTAGTTACTATTGAAAGGTTCAGCTATAGTTTTTCAATTTATGTTAATCCTAAGAAACCTGGAGGAAAAGCTCTTAAATTCCATGCAGAATAATAGAACTTGTTTGCTACCATTGCAATAGAGGCATCAGAATTGTCAAATATCAGATAAGAAATCCTGGAAACTATTACAAATAGCGTTCTTAGGAGGGTGGTGTTAATTCATAGGTGGCTTAAACTGTTTAATCTGTTTAATACCAATTGCTTACTGAGTGGTTTGGGGTATTTCAAATTTGTGTTTCCACCTGAAATTGTGAGGTCTAATAGAACCCCAGAAAAAGAAACAAACTAATGATTTCTCAATAAATGATTTTCATCTTTTAAAATAGGAGCAAGAGACATTGACACAGCCAACATAATTATCCTAAAATTCTGAAAACTGGGTTATATCCAATGGGAAGCATGTATTTCTCTTGGATGGTTTTCCTGAAAGATTGAGGTTTAGGGGCAGAGTAGTGAGAAGGATGGGTTGTGGACCAAAAAACAAGGCATCTCTACTTTGTGGGACCCAGTCCATGCAGCAGTTGATTAATTCCTGCTTTTCTGTTTGATAAAACCACAGGTATTATCACATACCTATTTACACTGTTACAAAAATCCTATTTCCATAAAACACATACTCAGAAAACAAAACAAAAAACCACTTGCTTAAACTAAAATAGACCAAGAAAAGGGAAAAATTCAAAAACAACACTTAAAAGCAGACTATTCCGTGAACAATTACACAAATTATAAATCTAATTTCAAGCAGAACAACAAAACACTTCACAAGACTCAGCTTTATGTAATCTTATGAGATGGCATGCATCCCAGTTGTACATGCAATGAGTCTTAGACTACAGCTGAGGGTTGCCCAAAGGCACACATATTACAAACAGGAAAAGGTCATCAGAAATATGAATCTTCTGTTTGTCTTTAAGGTTCCAATCACCAGTAAATCATCTTCTGCAGCAATGAGTGTCACCCTCAGACCCTTTTTGTTAGTCTCAAATTCATTTTTAAAGCAGCATAGAAAGCATAAAAGGTTATCAATGCCATAACCAAAATTCAGTCCAACAATCTACCTTAAGTGAAAAAATATGGCTTGTGATAGATGACTAAAAATTTCTCCCTCATCAGCAAAAACAAGTCCAAACTAATAAGCTTTTATTACACTATTGTGAGGTTATTATAAAGATGGCATTCAATATGCATATGTCCTACTAAATTCCATCTATAACAATGTGTAGTATTTCCTCCTCAAAATACAATCCCCATGCCAGTGCAAACTTAGTCTTACCTTACTTAACCTTTCTACTTCTCCTGTTCAACAGAATTCAAATCCTCTTCCTGAAGGAGGTGATTATTTTGATTAGTACACATAACACTCCCCCCCCCAAGTTCTTTAGCCATTTCAGCAATTGAAACGGAATCAAAACAAAAGAAGGCATTCACCACAAAATCACTGTGCAGCTTATTACTAGCTACAGTTCTAATTTATATTCCACACTTGGATAACACAACCCAAACAGTTCAGCCAGTCCTTCTAGTACACTGGAAGCACCTCAGACTAATGCCAAAATGCCCTAATTTTCACAAAAGTAAATTAAGCACTTCACAAACTGTAAGTGCAGCAATTCTATAGCACCGAGAAAAACAAGTATTCTAAAGATGCTAGAGAAGAACAGGTCACAGCTACTCACTCTTCTCAAGCTCCTACCATGCATATTTCATCTGTATATGAAGACAGCTAGCTGATTAAATGCAAAGAGGGAAGAATTGCTACAAAGAGAGAGAGGAAAAAAAAAACCAAAACAAAACAAAAAACCACCTTAAGGTCTTCAGCATGACATATCACAGCTTCAATACAGTTTGTAGTGGATGAATGCCTGTCCCTTGATGCTGATAATTCAAGCAGACCTGACTGATTCTTTTGCCCTGTCAACCTTGCTGCGCTGATAAAATGCAAGTGGAACGGCACAGGAAACCACACTAGGGAAAATACCTGGAATATATTAATGACTACCACAAATAATCAGGACAAATACCACAATTCAGTTCTCACTGCACAGCTAATCAAAGTCTGAACCTGCAGAGACAGAAAAGGTGACAGTGAGGGAGACCATTCAGTACTTCCTAGCCCAACACTACTGATAAATAAAATGGTCACCAAAGAGCACTTGTTTACAGTCTAGCTGCAACTGTTTTCTCACTGGCTGACCATAGCTCTATCCTACCTGCTTGAACATGAGGACAAGAGCCATGCCTACTGCACACATAAGTGACTCATGGGGATCACCAGAAGTGTTCTTTCCCTTCCATCCACCCCCTGCTCCCCACTACCTGATAACATCCTATCTGCTCCACACAAAGCAGCACGTTACAAAAAAAATCATTTACATGTACCAGCAGTATTAATTTTGCCACTGTATGCAGCCTAACAAAAAACTAAGATGTACATATTCTATTCTTGACAAGCTCCATTCCCATGAGGCCTCAAGAATGGGCTGAAGGCCAGAAGAATTGCTCTGTCAGGAGCCTCACTCCCCATGCCACCATTTTTTTCAGATGCTGTGTGCAGACCAAGTTTAGTGCTTCTGTGAAAACATTTAGACTTTCTACACAGAGAGTGTGAGCTTCTCACAAACAACAGATTTACTTCTTACACACAGAGCAGACTTGCCAAGCAGCCAGTAACGATGCTTTGGAGGATGTCTGGCCCACGAACACTACCAAGAGCTATCTACATCAAGCAGTGGTAGCACTACATTGTCCAGTGTGATACTCAATTAAGAGAAATTGATAGCTTCTGAAGTTAATAGTAAGTGCTGAGGCACAAGTGCTGCCTTTAGTGTCCTACAAAACTGTGACAATAGACAGAGTTAGAAGTAATTCTCAAGAAGTCACCATCTTCTGCACTGTTGCTGGAGCTAATTAATATGGAGGTCATGCCTGAAGTATATATAGCCAAACTTTGTGATCTAAAAGTCACACTTTTCAGTGGTGACTTTATCCAGTCCTGCTTTTCTTTGTAAAACATATATGAATATATTAAAATCTGTTTGGTTTTGTTTAACCTTTTACAATGTCTTATGTCTCTCTGGTAATACTCTACCATAACTGATAGCAAAGAAAGTGCTAGAGACTCTGAACTGATGTCCATCCCAGTGTAGATGTTGTTGCTAGACATATTATTTTGCTGTTTAAATGGCACATACTTAATTTTTCATGCTATCTGAATCTGTCTCCCAGGCATCACAATAGTAACTTTGTACTTTTGAATTTTTACAGGTTTCCATCTGAGTGCCACTGTGGTACCCCCACAGATGATGTCTCCCAAAGGTGCATACAATGTGGCAGTGATGTTTGACCGATGCAGGATCACATCATGCAGCTGTACCTGTGGAGCTGGGGCCAAGTGGTGTGCTCACGTCGTGGCGCTCTGTCTCTTCCGGATACACAATGTAGGCCTTTAAGGACAGACACTTCTGCCCTCCTCCAGCATCCTCTTCTCTGAGTTTCTTGTCGTTACATTTTTATGCAACATGAGCACCCTTTAGGGAAACTGTTCTTGGCGCTCCTTTTGGGTAAATATGGTGCAAATGTGCACCCACAGTTGCAGTCTACAGTGTGAATTGATTGAGTCTCTAAACTGCAGAATGTCCTTTGATAATGTGCAAATTGCTCAGAGTAGATACAGTCACTTTTGGGCCCTTCCTGTTTCTCTTTTAAATGCTAGTTACTCGTTCTTTCTCAGTTCTGCAAGGATTGGAAGATCCTTAGTTGGCCTTTTATTAAAATTCTCAGTAAATGTTGGATTTGAATGCTCTTTCTTTAGGTTGTAGGATCACTGAAAATGCAGAAGGAAAGTAATTTTGATCACTGCTGGCCTTTTTGGTCATCCATTAATTTTAACTCGTACTGAGACAGATAAGTGTCATTTTGACCTGTAGATTTCAATATTTAGTATGTTTGTAATTTTACTTGATTGCTACCATGCTGTATGGCCTTGTATAGAGGAAAAAGTAGGTGTTTCTTCTTCCAAAGATTTCAGGTGAAAACAGGTACAATCAACATGCAATCTACAAGTTGGGGGTTCAGACTTGCATATAGTGGTTTATTTCCTATTCATTACTATTTATGAAGCAATGACAAATTTATTGTAAGGGAGGATGAAGTGTGGATGAATAAAATAAACTGAAGGTTTTCTGGTGTTACAGAATATTTTATAGCTAATGTGGTTGTGATCAACTCCAGTTTCTTAAATGAGTGCTAATAACTTGATGAAACTTGATAACATTTCACAGTGAGCTATCTTAGTAATAGGCTTAAATTCATCCTTAGGTGTAATCATTGGAATATCAATTCACTTTCTGTATTAGAGCAGGAAAGTTGTCAAAAAAAAGAGTTCTGCTTCCAGATGGCTTCATTTTAAAAAAAGTGGGTATTGAAACTGAAAATTTTCAGTAACAGTATTTACACTCAAATTTTGAACCCTGTATAAGATAAAAATGACCACTTCCCCTCAGTCCTTTCTTCCACCTGAGAGGTAACAGCAAGAGCCTTCTCATGTTTGTGTATATTAGCTGCTGAGTAACAAGTTATAAGCCAAGGGATGTTGTTCTGGGTAGATAAATTCATATCAGAAACATCCTTATTAAAGTGCATTTTTCTGCTTCCAGGTTAAATTTTAGTTGGGTACCATTCAGGTACTCCTTACTCCATGTAGTGAACAAAGTTAAGAAACTGATACTTATTTTATGATTTGCTGCTTGAGGATACGGGAAGGGGCTGGTTTTAGGTGGAAAAAAAAGTCTGTAATCAGATAAACGAGGCAGTTGTGAGTGTGCAATGGCCCCCCACAGAGCTGGTTGCTTTGCCAGTCGCCTGAAGAATTATGTCCCATTTTAGAGGTTTGTTTGCAAAATCCCTGCCAGTATTTGTGCAATTGCTAGAAACAACAGATCTTCAGCACAGCTGCTAAGGCACTTTCTTTGACAGGCAGCTTTTAAAAACTGTTTTGATAAAATGTAGACAGCTCATTTGCATCTTATCTGCAGTGCTCTATGTAATGACAGAAAAAGACCGAGCATGATATGCATTAGCGTAGCCACTGTTCACGACACTTTGTCCGCTCAGTGGGCACTTCATTATGCCTGATCTGTTCATGGCAATTTATGTATTCTCTTCTTTATCCAGGCATCTGCGGTATGCTTACGAGCACCTGTTTCTGAGTCCTTGTCTCGACTACAAAGAGACCAATTGCAAAAATTTGCTCAGTACCTAATCAGTGAACTTCCACAACAGGTAAATGGGGACAATCAATAGGGATGGACTGACTTTTTGTTAAATTCACTTGCTGTTATCTTGAATGAATTTACGCAATGTTTTGTTACAAGATGACTGGTTTTTCTATGTGATTGTAAGTTGTAGGGAAGGCTTTTAGTTCTTGCTCTTTTCAAGCTTCTTGTTCTATTATTTGACGGTTGTCTACTGCTGAGTGAAAGATTAGAAGTGTCTTAAAAGAAGAAAGAGAAGGGTATTAGCTTGAGAAAGTAAAGTTCAAACACAGTAAAATAACTACAGGGTGGTGAAAAAGCTTGGTGAGAATAAATCAAGTTATGTCTCTTTTTGTGCTTTTTGGTTGATTAAATGGATAAAACTATCTAGGGGGGATGTGTTTTATATGCTCCATGTATCTACTTTCTAATGCACCCGAGTGGTGACCTTTTAACTTCCCCCAGTGCAATCTCTTGGCGATCTGCAAGAATCGTTTGGGTTATGGAAAGTAATAGACATCACGTATTGTTAGTTAAAGGCAAAATCTGCTCTATTATTCTTTAAATAACAGAGTAGTTCAAGGTCAGGTCATTTCTGTAATCTGTCTAAAATGCTTACACATATTGCGCAAATGTACCTAAGTGACTGTGAAATGTTTGTGTTAAAATTAAAAGTATAAGGGCTTGGCAACCTTTTTGTTTGTTCACCCAAAGGAGGTTGAGAGACGCTGCCCTGCACAAGTTTGTCTCATTTCAATATTGTGTGCATAATGTTTGAGACTTACATTACTGCCAGCATGTACTGACATTATGATAGTGTGCTTGGGACACTAAGATATTCTGATGATAAAACACCCTC
Organism: Excalfactoria chinensis; assembly: GCF_039878825.1. Lineage (NCBI taxonomy): Eukaryota > Metazoa > Chordata > Aves > Galliformes > Phasianidae > Excalfactoria > Excalfactoria chinensis. The sequence goes on along the minus strand of NC_092830.1, from coordinate 19,082,780 downwards.
TAAATTCCCTGCAGAAATACTAATCTTCTTAGGAAACAAAGAAATCATATAAAATAAAAATGATGAATTTTAAAAAAACCCAACAACTAAACTAAACCATCTTTTTTGATGCTGAGAGTTGAGCATCAATATTTTCTGCTTCTTGCTGTGTTAAATGAAAGACCACTTCTCTTCCCTCCTTAAGGGCTCAAAGCTTTATGTTACTAGTCTGATGTTTAATAAAGGAGAGCTTTAAAAAATTGATAGTGGTACTGCTAGTTTCCTGTGTAGCATGTGAGTTGTTTGTTATAATGCTTTTGTGTATTGTGTGCTTCTTTTTGCAGGGTTTATTTTTCCTTTCATGTGTACCAGCTGTGCATCCAGGCATCTGGACAATTTAATTATTACTATCTTGCCAGATAGTCTGATGCACTGCTGCCCAACAGAAGAGTTTAGGTTTTCTTGGCAGATGCATCTTAATCTTTGTTGTGTAATTCCCTTGAAAAAGGGAAGGCGTGCCCTAAAATCTTCCAGCAGTCTCATTGCTGGTCTCTGAGATTTCTGAGTGGAGATACTTCAGTATACTGGACTGAATCTTGACTATATGCTATAATATTAGTTTAGGGCATTCACATGATTTTATTTTGTAGAAATATGAAATGTTTGCAGCTGTTGTATGGAGAAAGATGAAGAAATATCAGATTTTCTGCTGCAAGTCATTTAAATCCTAAACTTTCTAAACTGCTCCTAAGTGCGTATGCCAAGGACCAAATGGGTCTAAGTTCTCAGCCCTGACTTAGATTGAAAGTAAGGGAGGAACAGCTTCTTGCTATGCATTTCTTTCTTTCAAAAAGGCCACCTTAAGGGTATGTCTACTCAGGACTCTCACGATCAGATGTGAACCTTCTCTGCTTATGCACTGAACTGACTAGAAGCTATGGCTGCATTCATTTAGTACTGACATTGCATTAGTTTACTGCTGACTTTAACTTAAAATATATATGGTCTCTCTGTGAAAAGCATGGTAAATGAGCTAAGGTCTTCCTGAAAAGTTATGTAGTTTGCATCCATGTTCCCATCATTTTGGTTTTGAGAAAAATGATATAGGAACAAGAAATGTGGAACATTCAAAAGTGCAGGAAAATGGTGACCTTGACTGTGTTCACTTCCATACCTCACAGCATTTGCTGCAGCATCGCTCTGTCTCCTCCTCAAGAAATGAGAAAGCAACTGATAACCTATGATTCTTTTGTGTGCTTCTTAGGGTGTGAACATAGGAAGTAAGCTTTGGATGTTATGTTTGCTTTGAGAAAGAAGAGGGAAGTGTAACAACTACTTTGCTGTTGTATAACTCTTAGCACCCTCTACCGTCCTTTCTGAAAACATGTCTATATTTGATACTTCAAATATTGTGGGTCCTTTAGTTAGGAAAATCTAGACAGATCTCTGTCTGTTTGTATTAGGGTAAGAACAACAGTTTATACTGAAATTTTGCTTCATGTTTGTAGATTCTTCCAACTGCTCAGCGTTTGCTGGATGAGCTGTTATCTTCTCAGTCAACTGCAATCAACACAGTGTGTGGAGCCCCAGGTAACCTTTTTATATGTTATTTTGGTAATCTGTGTTAAAGACAGAAAATAGATACGTTCCTATTGCCTTGAGTTTCTGAACTGATAGGTTACCAAGTGTCTGGGATTGGAAGTGAAGGTCTAGGAAAAGGGATAAGGTGCAAGCAAGCATGAAGTGCAACTGCAGGAAGTTGTTGCTGAAATGGACTCCTTGGAGTGAAGTCAGAGAAAGGAAGTATCAGACAATGCACTTTTCTAACAGAAGATTTTTCTGTTGAACTCCATTAGTTCCTAGAAGTGTTGGTTGAAATGAATCCTTTCAAGTAGCAGGTTGATTACTGGTAAAGCTCTACTGAGTTAGCTGTGGCTTGGGCTAGCTTAACCTGTCTTGGTCATCAGAGAAGTTATAGTGTATTCCTGTTTTAATGCTGCATTATCCTTCTGATCCAGAATTTTCCTAATATCCAATATTGAATACTCAATTTTTTATTATTTTTATTATCTTTCACTGCCGATAGGTGTTTGTGACTCCAAGTAGCTGTAGGCTGTTAATGATCACCCCTTACCCTCTTAGTCAAAACAAGCCCAGCTTTCTCAGTCTCTCCTCGTAGGTCAGTGTTCTGTGCCTCTGTATCCCTCTGTTATAATCCTATCTGGCTTGAGTTCAGCTTGGTGCCTACTGTAATCACTAAACCATTTCAACTAGTCAGCCATTTGACTTTCAGTCTGTACTGGTGCATGGGGTTTCTATCCCAAGTACAAAAGTTTATATATTTTCTCAGAAGTTCATGGATTTCTGTTGGCGCAGTCTGTATGTTTCTCCCAGTCTACCTGGCTGTAGTGCTGCTGTTTCAGCATGTCTCCCATTAAGTGTTACCATCTATTCAGATAATTATAAAATTTTGAGATCTGAATAGTGAGTTCTGCAGTGGGTGAAATAAACTGAGTAATACTGCTTCATACTCCCTATAATCCCTGTGGTTGGGCACACAGAGGAAAATCTCTTCAAAATCTGTGTATGTGTTCTTGTGTCAAGATCCCACTGCTGGACCCTCTGCATCAGATCAAAGCACCTGGTACCTAGATGAATCTACCCTGAGTGACAACATAAAGAAAACCCTTCATAAATTCTGTGGACCCTCTCCTGTTGTTTTCAGGTAAGTTATCTTTTCTTGAAGAGAAAAGGAAATGTTCATGTAATCTGTAAATTTGTTCAGTGTTTGATGTATACCCTTCCATGATGCTGTGGTATAAAGGATGCTTAGTTTCAAGGAAATAGTATTTTTGTGTAGCTTGTCCAGTGTTGCTGTGGTGGAGCACACTGTATCTGCACAATATCTTACTTGTGTGGTGTTCTCAGTCTTATTATACATCTCCTCTTTTAAGTTATGCGTGGCTGTGCCATTTAAGGTGCAAATGTGTTTCTGGATGTAGGATATACTCAGGATTTTGTGTGGCTGTGCTTGCCTTCATTTTTCTTTTCATCCCTGCACTTTTGTTTTATCCTCAGTGATGTAAATTCCATGTATCTCTCTTCCACGGAGCCGCCGGCTGCTGCTGAGTGGGCCTGTCTTCTGCGTCCCCTGCGAGGGAGAGAGCCTGAGGGAATCTGGAACCTACTTTCTATTGTGCGGGAGATGTTTAAGAGACGGGATAGCAATGCTGCTCCTTTGCTGGAGATTCTGACTGACCAGTGTCTGAACTATGAGCAGGTACCTGAGCATCTTTGCTGTGGAGGGAGAAATTCTGGGGAACCAGGCTGAGTGGGTGACTAATTCTTATGTATCTATAAATCTATTTCTGAATAATTTTCTTTTTCTTTTTTTCTTAAACAGTCTGTATACATTATGGGCGTTTGCTTCTTCCCTCTAAATTTGTTATACTTTGCTCATGTGGTAATTCAGTGTTCTCTCAGCAATGCTTTATCCCCAAAATACCTCAACTTTTTTACGTAGGAATACTCGGAGTCTGCAGTACTTTGTTCAGCACACTTGATTTGATTTCTGGCTAGTCAAGATGATTTATTGTAATGCCTTTTTTCTAAACTATGTATTTCACATACGAACTGTCATTTTGACACAACATAGAGAAATGTGTAGTCAAATCTCATGTTCTTTGGTTTTGATGTGTTTGAGTCATGATTTTTTTTTTCCATTTTTTAAAATATATATATATATATATAAATATATAAAGGTGTCCCTTTACAGTTCAGGATACTTTGTAACATAAAATGCAGTGCAGGTTTCCTTATTATGTATCACCTACCTCAGCTTCTAGCGGGGAAAGAAAATACTACATTTGTTCACTTATTTTCCTCCGGATGTGAATGCCTCTAGCAAGAGAACCTCTTGTGAGTGCTTTGTTCTGCAGATATGTGCAATCTAAACGAAAGTAAATATATAAAAATTGAGAGGTTCTTATGAAGCCGTACTGCTTTAATGCTCATAGTTATTTTGAGTCATATGAAAACATGGTACTAGCTACAGCTTCTTTTTTTTCTTGTGGGTGTGAAGTTAGGTGAAAGCGAGGATGTTAGCCACAACACTGCTCCACTGAACATTTTCTTCTGCAGATAACCGGCTGGTGGTACAGTGTGCGGACGTCTGCATCACACAGCAGTGCTAGCGGGCACACGGGACGCAGCAATGGCCAGTCAGAAGTAGCTGCTCATGCCTGTGCAAGTATGTGTGATGAGATGGTGGTTCTTTGGAGACTGGCTGTCCTTGACCCAACTATTAGTCCACAGAGGTGAGCAACAGAATCAGCTAGTGTATGGGAAGTAGGGCTCCTTAAGCAGTGGACTCCAATCTCTCATTTAGTTTTGTGATGTGTGCACAGAGCTTTTTCCTGTAGATATGTTGTTTGTATCGTTACCTGTTCAACCATTACACATCCTTCTGCACTGTGTGCTATGTACAGTTCAAGAGCAAATTGTGTTTAACTGCTATGGCTGCTTGCTTCTAGGAGTGGTGCATAATGTGAATAATATGTTGTTTTCTGGGCGTGTAGCTTTACACAGGAATGTATGTCTGCGTTTCAGTGTCTCAGTGGAGAACATGTCTTTGAATGGTAATACAGACTAACAATCGATTTTAATGCTTTTTAAATTTAACAACTCAGCAGTTCTGTTTAGCCCAGTAATTCATGATTTTCTATTTCAAGAGGAACCATTTCTTTACTTTCTGTGCTCTTAGGCAACTTATTCTCTACAGTGTGCTGACAAACACTGTCACCAGTGTATCTTGTTTTTTTAATCAGTGTTTTCAATTGTCTGAGGAAGAATTGTGAAGCTTAGGCAGGTTTCTAAATCACATCATGCCTTGGTAAATCACTGCCATCTTTAGGCAGTACAGCTTGATTAGTAGTTCGAGTTATTGATTGCTCAAGTTGAGATATGGTGATCAGAGTTAATAATTTTTTATTTTTATTTTTTAGAATACATAGTCTACAAAGTGTAAAGTGTAAAATATACTGAGTTAGTCTAATGTGATCTGTGTGGTCAGAAAATGTTTTTCAGTGCAAATGAAAAGAGGATGGTATTTTAAATTCAGTTACATGTGAACAGCATTTGCTTTTGTGAATTGTTGTGTAACATGAGTAAAATGCCTTATCTTTGGAAAGGTACACCAGGGATGCTAAAATGGGTGCAGTATCTGTCTTGTACAGTCTGCAGTATGAAATATCTGAGTATAGGAAATGAAGACAAGTCAAAAACTGTAGGAAACTGGGAATGAGGCTTAAAATAAACATCAATCGACTTGCATAGGGGAAAAAAAAACAACATAAAAGGTTTTAGCCTTTAATAAAGTGTTTAGAAGCGCTACCTGTATTCACATTCAAGTTATCTGGTGCAGTTCAAAATTGCTCAGATCTACTTGAATTCATGCATAATTGAAATACTTCTGCTTAATTTCCTGTTCTCTTGGCATTTGAATAGTCACCAGAAAGATCCCTCTTTTTTTCCATTGTTGCTGTCCTTTCCAGTGAATTGTAAGAGACTTGCTACTGCATCTTTAATTCATTGCAGGTGCTCATCCTCATGTTACCTTTTCTGAGGAATTCCCTCTCCTCCTTACTTCTGAAAATCCTTTCCTTGAGCTCCACCAGTCTGCTCCCTCGTAGTTAATTTCTTCAGACAAATGGCAGCAGTCTATGCTGTTGAGCTGACTTTTTTTTCCTTCTAGTCTTTGCACCCATTTGATGACATTGTTTTCTGTTTCTTTTGATAGGTAATTTGAGACGGTTATAGTGTTGGGCTTGTTCCTCAGATCTCTAAGATCTGTGGCAGGAACAGGATAGCTGTTTATTGAGACACTTGGCACACAGACTTTTCTAGAAACGTGTTGAATTAAATCACCTAAACAGAACTACCCATTCAGACTAACTAGCCTGCCCATTTAGGCCATTGATGTGAGATTTGGAGCTGCAGAATGCAGGAACATTTTGTCCTTCCTGTGTTAATACGGGACACGGGACTACCTGCTTGTATGGTATAGGGCAGAGGGTATAGCTGCCACTGACCAGTTTTCAGATCACCCAATAAAAGTGCTGGTCGCAATTCAGTAACAAAGATTCATCATAGAATGGTTTGTGTTGGAAGGAACCTTTAAGATCATCTGGTTCCAACCCCCTTCTGTAGGCTGGGACACCTCCCTCTAGACTAGGTTGCTCAATGCCCCATCCAGCCTGACCTTGAATGCTTCTAGGGAGGGGGCATCCACAACCTCACTGGGCAACCTGTTCCAGTGTCTCACCATTCCCACAGTAAAGAATTTCTTCCTGATATCTAGTCTATATCTACCCTCTTCCAGTTTATAACCATTTCCCCATTTCCTGTTGTGCTACATTCCCTTCTAAAACATCCCTCCCCAGCTTTCCTGTAGGCCCCCTTCAGGTGCCCCTTTCTGAGAATAAGGGCTTACTGGAAAACTCTCAAAGTAGGCTATTTCCAAGTAGAGATGTTTCTCTTTTGGCTGCCATCCCTTAAACGAGGCTAGGGAGGGGTGGACCTCTATCCCCCTCCGGTTGTGCAGGTGAATTGCTTGCATTTGTGTTCCCAGGGCTGGCTGTGCGCCTTCACCGGGTGCTCGATCACTGGTTCAGGCCATGACTTGACAGTTCCCATACACTGCTGTGCAATTTAGGTGGATTTAAGCCTACCAGCTTATTTAAGTGTCAATTATATTTTTGTCTTGCTTGTTCTGCAAGCAAACACTGGATTTGCAAATAGTTATGTCTCCTGAGGATAACCTGCTACAGCCTAAATTAAATTTTAGATAGGTGTATCAGGGTAGAAAGATTGATGCCTGAGAGGTAGATTGGGAGGTCCTGTGTGGCTTAGGGCTTCCCTGGGCAGGTTGTACTTGACTGGAGTTGTTAGCAGTGCCATTTCACAGCTCATACAAACTGTTTTATCATAGTATGAAAGGACCTATGAGGATCAAATCCAGCTCTGGGTGTTCACACAGCACTACCCAAAGTCCAAACCCTATGTCTGAGAGCTCTGTCCAAGTGCTCCCTGAACTCTGGCACTCAGGGCCATGCCCACTGCCCTGGGCAGCCCGTTCCATGCCCACTTTCCATGCAGAACCATTCCCTGATCCCCAGCTGCTGTTCCCTCAGGCCCTGTCACTGTCATACAGAGCAGAGCTCAGCGCTGCCTCTCCGCTCCCTGTGAGGAGCTGCAGCCACCGTGAGTGCTCCCCCCAGCTCCTCTGCTCTGGGCTGAGCAAACCCAGGCACCCCAGCTGCTCCTCACACACCTTGCCCACCCCTCACCAGACCCCTCACCATCTTCATAGACATCCTCTGGACGCTCTCTGATAACTTTCTGTCCTCATGTTGTGGCACTCAGACCTGCATGTGGTGCTGGAGGTGAGGGCACACAGAGCAGTTTTAATGCATAATTACAAGAGCATTTCCCCATGGCACTTTCTGGTCAGACTGCTGAGGCTCATATTGCCAACTCCTTATTGAGGCAAAGCAGACACTGTTTCAATTTAAACCTCCCAGTTTGTATCATGCTTTCCTGATGGTACTGTTCACATCTTGTTTCTGTGTTGTGGGCCCATCTAGGATTTGGTTGCTTTTAGTCCTGTTTCCTTTTTCTAGTCTGTTTTCTTACTACCGTTGTCTATACTTAATTCAACAAAAGAGCTTTCTGAACAGGAAGAGTTGTTTATGAGGAAATTCATTGTTGATGCATCTTATGTCTGCTCTCTAACCTATTGTTTTTATTCTTTTCTTAGGCGCAGGGACCTTTGTTCCCAGCTCAGGCAGTGGCAGCTAAAGGTCATAGATAACGTTAAGAGAGGTCAGCACAAGAAATCACTGGAGAAGCTATTCCAGGGTTTCAAACCAGCAGTGGAAGCCTGTTACTTCAACTGGGAGGAAGCTTATCCTATCCCTGGGATCACCTACAGCAGCACTGACAAGAAAAACTCATTCTGTTGGGTAAAGGCCATCCAACAGAGGAGCTGCCGGTTGCAGTGTGCAGAAACAGCTTGTGAGGCTGGTAGAGCCCATGGACAGGAGCCTGGGGGACCATGTCTGCAGCCTGGGGACAGGCTGCGTCCCTCACCCCAGGAGCCAGCGGTTCGTCCTAAGGAACTTAGTGGAAAGCGGAAAGTTGTCTCTGAAACACCCCAGAGAGTTCTGAGACGACTTTCAGCAGAAGGCGATAAAGCTGTGTATAAGACTGCAGTGGGCAAAGCTAAGTTGCCAGTGAGCAAAGGTTTGACCAGTAAGCATAGTGGGAAACGCCGCATGAGCAGTGAAGACAGCTCCCTGGAGCCAGACTTAGCAGAGATGAGCCTGGATGACAGCAGCTTGGCTCTGGGTGCAGAAGCCAGCAATACGTTCAGTTTTACAGAAAGCCCACTGAGCAGGAGCTACAGGGATGCCTTTGAGGAGGATGGTGGGGTGTACTTCTCTGAGGGACCTGAGCCCAGCGTCAGGAGCAGTTCCACAGCCAAGAAATCAACCAAGGATCCTGTGGGAGAGATGGGTAGTGGTGATGACGACCTGACTTCTGCAGATGAAAATAGTGGTGGTGTGAGTCTGAAACCAGAAGAAGTAGGAGAGAATGGTGCAGCAGGTGGAGGGGATGATGGGGAAGAGGAAGATGATTACCAGGTATACTATCTGAATCCACAAGAGGTAGCCAAGGAAGATGATGACAAAGCCGAAGGGGGAAATGAAGAGGAGCAGGATATATTTGCTGGAATAAAGCCTCTGGAGCAGGAGAACCGGATGGAGGTGAGCAGAATCTAGTTTAAAACACTGTTTTTCAGTTTTCTTCATGTATTATGAACCTCATGTTCTTTCCCAGGTGTCAGTTAACCTAGCATGTGATATATCAAGTGATTACTAAGCCATCATCACCCATTATATCATACAGTATCTGCAGTCTTAATGTGGTAGCATCATGCTTGCTTTCCCACAAACTTAATTCCCTTCTATTGTGCTCTCTTCAAGCATGTCCTAATTTTAGCTGGTCCCACATTGCAAATGTGGGCAAAATTGTATGTGGTTTTTTTGTTGTTTTTTTTTTTTTTCCTAGCCATTTAGAGAAGGCAAAATAATGAGCAGAATACTGCAGAGTCAGTACCAGGTCCTGTGCCATTTAACATCTTAATGATCTAGATGATGTGATAGAGTGCACCCTTAGCAAATTCACAGATGACATGAAATTGGGGTAGTGATGGGTACACAAGAGTGTTATGCTTCCATCCAGAGGGACCTTGTCAGACTGGAGATGTGAGCTGACAAGAATCTCTTTGCACAAAAAGTGCAAAGTCCTGCACCTGGGAAGCAATAACTCCAGGCACCAGTATGTGTCGGGGGCTACATAGTTGGAAAGCAACTTTGCAGAAAATGGCCTAAGAGTCCTAGTGAATTAAGTTGAACATGGGTTAGTGGTGTGCCCTTGTTGCTAAGAAAGCCAACAGTATTCTTGATGTCATTAGGCATTGTCAGCAGGTCAAGAGAGGTGATCCTTCCCTCTGCTCAGCATTGGTGAAGCCACATTTAGAGTACTGTATCCAGTTCTGGGTCCCCCCATACACGAGACCTGGACATGCTGGGAAGAATCTAGTGGAGGGCTACCAAGATGATTAAGGGACTGCATCATCATTCCTATGAGGAGATGCTGATAGAGCTGGGACTGTTCAGCCTGGAGAAGAAGAGGCTGAGGGGATCTTATCAGTGTCCTGAAATACCTGATGCAAAGAAGACAGAGCCAGGCTCTTTTCAGTGGTACCCAGCACCAGGGCAAAAGCAATGGGCACACAAGAGATTCCATGTGAACACCAGGAAGCACTTCTTCAGGACTTGTACCTATATAAACAAGCAGTGGCAAAGGAGATAACATGGAAATAGTTACAGTCAGTCAGTTTCCTTTGAGTTATTCTCTGATCACTTATAGCACTCGGAGGGAGGAAGGGAACTATTCATGCAATATAAACATTTTGGAGGTGCACTTAAAGGATTGGTGAAGGCTGAGGCAAAGAGTTCACTGAGTGTGCCTGCTGCTGACATTAATTGCGAATCATGTTTTACCAAGACCTTGAGAGAAGTGGTTTGAGCAGGCTATCTCTGGACTGCAGGTGTGTCGTTTGAATATGATTACCTGTTCTTTCTTACAGATCTTGTTTGCCTGTGCAGAAGCCCTGTATGCACATGGATACAGTAATGAAGCATGCCGCTTAACTGTAGAACTTGCCAGGGACCTATTAGCCAACCCTCCTGATCTCAAAGTGGAGCAGCCACCAACTAAGGTAGAGAATACTTACCTAGTTTTGGGGATGGAGTGTAAAGCTTAAGAAAGATGTGGAATGGGCACAACAGCGTTCCTAGGCATTTCTTATATATTGTGATTCAGGGCTCTTTGTTGATGTTGTCACTGAGTTGAACTTCTCTGGGTGTCATTAATGTACCTGATCACTGTGCACTTGTGGGCAGTATAAAGGGGAAAGAATGTAAGAGGCAGTTCAGCATGAGTTTGCATTTTTAAGGAACTCTAGTTGTGTTACAAGTTCCTCAGCCTGGTTTGTTAAGAGCTGCAGCTTTTTTAGGAATCTGTTTTGAAACTGGTTGAGCATCTGTTAAACAAAATTAAGCATCCTGTTTCACATTGATTTCAAACAATGTTTTGTTTAAGAAATACCTGCTACTATGTGCTATGAGATTATACAGCAACAAAGTCGTCATTTTTTTGTGTAGATTTGTGCAGGTGACCTGCATGTTTCATGTGTTTCTTTCTCAGCTTTTTCCTCATCTCCTGTTTCATAATGTGCACTGGAAGCGTTAGGAGCTTTGTTGTTTTAGAATGCAGGATTGGATAGGAAAGAAAAAAACAAACTTCTGGAAAATGGTTTGTAGTGACACTAAGCAATGTTTACTGTATGGAAGGATTCTCCTGGAAGGAATCAGGCATGCAGCATCTGTCTGCTCAGCATCAGTCCAACAGTGGACACGCATGTCATCAACAGGCCAACTCTTCATCATGTTGTGCTGAGATGAGATGGGGGAAGAGTGGTGATGGTTAATAACCACAGGGATTTGTTATTGCTCAGCAAAGGAAATCATTTTCAAGTATGTTTTGTAGTTCTGTTTCTTAATTATTGCAAAGAGTAGAAGGGCAGGCATAGCATCAGGTAGGATATTTAGGAAAGCATCCTGTTACAAATTCTTTGTCAAGCAGGGCAAAAAGAACAAGGTATCAACCAGCAAGCAAACATGGATGGCAACCAACACCTTGTCCAAAGCTGCTTTCCTGCTGACTGTGTTGAGTGAGCGACTTGAGTACCACAACCTGGCCTTCCGAATAGGAATGTTTGCTCTGGAGCTGCAGAGACCACCTGCCTCTACCAAGGCACTGGAGGTATAAAACATTTTAAAGGCAGTATCCATGGTTGACATTGTGCTGCTTGAATGCTTATGCTTGTGGTTCCCATTTAAATTCTCAAAGCTAGATCATGCTTTTATATATTCTCTAAGAATTGTTTATACTGAGACAGAATGTGCGTTGATTCACCAGAAACTTGATTAGAAATACCATTTCATTTAGGGGTTATCTTCACTGAAAGGACGACCAGATACCAGTGCCAAAAGGCTTATGATTTCACACGAAGCTAGAGTCTTGAAGGTGTTTAAATGTGAACAGCAAGTTTTAGGAGTATTTTATTTTAAATGGAGCAGTTTACTTCTTTGTATCTTAAGTATGTTTCCAGTTTGTTTGGCCAATTCAGGGGGAAAAAAAAAACAACCATTTGTAAACTGAATTGTCTATACTTGCATTGATGAAATGGTGTGAAATGTATTTCTTAGGCTGTACTGCTGCAGTTGTTTCATGTTTGAAAATCGTTGCTCTTGCTGGTATTTCATTTGTTGGCACATGAGCACATGTGCAGTGCAGATATATAGCTTTGGACACTGCCTAATTACTACTAGGATTCCTGTTTAGAAAAAAGTGCTCTGTTAAGACCTTGTCTGTGTGATTTGTAGTCGCACTGCTTTAAATGCAGTGTTGAGCAGTCCCTGGAGATGTGTATTATTGCTAGTAATCCACCAAGTACACTTGTTACACTGATTATCTGTTCTTCTTACAGTCTTATTACAAGATTAAGTGTGAGGTTGGCAGTCACTAGCTACCTACGCTGTTTCAGAGAAAACAATCATTTTCAAATGTTCAAACTGGAACTAATGCAGAAATTGCATAGAGTATTAAAATGAAGTAGGTCTTCATCTTGGAAAACTGTGCTTGCTGCCACCCCATGCTGCTATTCTCTAGTGAATCCCTCTTGTATCTAATTGTGTGTATTTCATAGCTTAGCATCCTTTTTTTTTTTCCCCTACAAGTCATCACTTTTATAGTGGCTTATCTAGTCAAACACTTCTCCTGATGTTCCTTTGATAGCAATAATCTGAGTGAAAAAGGAGGCTGTGTATAAATGTGAGTCAAGACCTGTATTAAACTTCAAAATCTGATCTGGTGGTTGGCAAGCCTGCTGTGGTGGAGGGACTGGAACTAGGTTTGAAGATTTGAAGGTTCCCTCCAATCTAAGCCAATCTATGATGATTCTGTGATGCGTGTTCACTGTGGAATGAATGGTAAAGATGGCTTGGGTGCTAAAAACTGCTGTAGCATAATGAACCAATAAAAACTATTGCCATACTTCAGCATACATATAGGGAGAAATGGTGCTGATGACAGCTTCTTCTGTTCCCTTGTGGATACTACCAGGTGAAGCTGGCGTATCAAGAGTCTGAGATTGCAGCCCTCTTGAAAAAGATTCCCTTGGTCACTAATGAGATGAATACTATTCGAGGAAGAGCTGAAGAACTGCGAGAAGGAACGTTATGTGATTATCGTCCTGTCCTGCCTCTCATGTTGGCTAGCTTTATATTTGATGTCCTATGCACTCCAGGTACTGTCTGCATTGGCTTCAATGTGCAAAGGGAATCTTCTGAGATTTCAGGTCTTGAGGGAGTTTTCAAACAGAAAATGTCCACTGGATAATAACAACTTAATCTTGATTCTTCCCACGCTTTTCTTGTTCTTGCTTCCGTGTTGCTCTGGAGATATAAATTCTCTCTCCTTTTTACATTTTGAAACAACTGGAAACTTATCAGATTCCAGCACTGCTCGTGTGCTTTTTTAAAAATGGTTAGAGTGATTGACTTTCCTGCTATTGTGATGGCTATATTCAGAGGAAGATAATATAAGTGCAAGACTTAAGAGAAAAAATGAACACCCTGAGATTAGATGACATACTTGGTGATGTTCCTGCCTGGTTAGGAGCCTTCTGAGTTTAGAGGGAGAAAAAGGGAAGAAAAACAATGTATTTTCGTGAAACTGATACAGAGATTAGGAATAGGAACATGGGAAGCTCTGCAAATTCAGAAAGCTCTCAGAAACAGCTGTTACCGTGAGATCCTAGTTCTGAAAGCTGAGCATTTATTCTCTTGTCTTCTTTCAGTGGTTTCTCCTACAGGCTGTAGACCCCCAAGTCGCAATTGGAATAATGAAATGCCTGGAGATGAAGAGCTTGGTTTTGAAGCAGCTGTTGCTGCTCTTGGTAAGAATTTTTTACAAGAAAAGCTTTTTCTCATCCATGTTCTGCATCTTCCCTCATTTTGGGTGGTAAAAGGTGATAGATTGTTCCTGTTTGGTACAGAAATGGCAGTGTTTGCATGGTTTGTCAGAACTAGATGCAGAAAGATTCTGCACGCCAGGTTTGAAGTGCCTTGGGAAAGCTGAAAAAAAAAAGGGTAATGTGGGACAGGAAATGAATGTTAAAGTAGTAATGGTATCTTAGTATTCTTTTTGAACTTTTGTGATAGAAGATGTCTTGCTTTAATGAAGAAGAGCAGTTTCAGTGTTAAAAAGAGGCAGTCATTTCAGAATGATGATGGTGAAAGACTTGCAGAAGTACTCTTGTGTTATCATGTAATTCAAGATCTTGGAATACTGGATTCCTACCTCTCATTTATAACAGCTTCAGCGACAAAGCAGTAGTTATATGTATTCTGTTGGCAGAAACGCATACCTGTTTTAAAGCTACATGCAAAATTAGGAATATAATGGGTTAAATAAGACCAGTCCTCTGTTGCCTCATCTGTGACAGGACAAAGATGAGTTCTGTATGGAGCAGAAATGATAGCTTTTTGTAGCATCTGCAGAAACTGGAAAAACTTGTTTCAAGATGAAGTTGTGGACATGTCTGGCCTCTTCTCTATGGCATGTTCTGATCATATTGCTCTGACAGTTGTACTGTGCTTGGTATTCTGGGGGCATACAGTAACTCCTGTTTATTCATGACCTATTTCTGAAGTCAACAGAAAAAAAAGAAAAATTCTTCTTTTGCCTGCCCATGAGGTGAATAAAATAGTCTGAGATGTTTATATGTCACTAAGGATGCGGTGTGGTCCCATGGGCTTGCTTGCCTTTTCATCCCTCTTTTTTCTGGCCTGCAGGCATGAAGACAACTGTCAGTGAAGCAGAACATCCTCTGTTGTGTGAAGGCACTCGAAGGGAGAAGGGAGATCTGGCACTAGCCCTGATGATTACTTACAAGGATGATCAATCGAAGCTGAAGAAGGTGAGCCTCCCTTTAAAAGCGGACATGGAGATGCAGAGTAAACTAGGGCTTTGATGGATTGCAATTTTCCCAGTGAGCATAAGTTGCTATGATGTGTGCTGATGATTTTGCAAGCATGTTGTTAGTATTTATATTCTCTCACTGAGGTGAACTCTGACTGCACATGATGCATTGCCCTGGAAGAGGCACTCTTACCAAAGGTTTCTTAAGTTCCAGCTGAGAGATGCTTTCTTACTGTAGTTAATGCTTTTACTTGGCAGCTAAAACAAGGCTTCTGTCCCAGGGGTTTTTGGTATGTTCTGTATCTGTTGCATGGGGATTAGTTCTGTTTTGATGCAGCATTTTTTTGTTGTTTTTTTTTTTATTAATCTCTCTCTTACATACAAGTTCAGTCCGCCTGTGCAAGAGAGAGTACGACTCTGCTCCCACTTCATGACCCAGAGGAAAAAAAGTTGAAGCTTCAAAGAAATTTTTATTCATCCTTTTTATTCAGAAACAATTCTCCCAGTAGGAATACTATTAATGTATTTCTCTCACCTAAAGCTGAAGCTTTTTTGTTATACTCTTCTCAGTTATTCAGATGAACAGGCAGGTTATGATATCAGTCATCTAAAAACTAAGTGCTCTGTGATGTTTGTTCCTTGTGTAGAACAAAGAGTAGAACTGGACAAACACAAAAAATGCAGTCAAGCTTTGTTCCCCAGTTCTGTAATAAATAAGGTGAAGAGGGTGTTATTGTAGGTTGATAGAAGGCAATTTCTCTTGTGTCTGAAAGTTTGAAGAGACTTTGCCAGTTTCTCAGTAATTGTGTGGTGGGTGGTTTGGATGTTGAGCATGGAAATTTAATGATTTAAACAAGAATATATAGTGACAGGCACTAAGTGTAGAGTCCTCTGTTCTGTCCTTGATGTGTCAGAACTGCTTCTGTAATGTCAGTTTAGGTGTTTTTTGAGTGAAGGCAGTGGCTTTTTTGAAGTAAAAATGGGGATATTACTGAGTACATATATATGTATATATATTTTTCTTGTTGTTAAAGATTTTAGACAAACTTCTGGACAGAGAGAGTCAGACTCACAAGCCACAGACTCTGAGTTCCTTCTACTCTTCCAGCAAGCCTACAGTAGCAAATCAAAAGTCTCCTTCCAAACATGCTGCCCAGTCCACTGCAGCTATCCAGCAGCTTCCAGGGACTTCAGTTGCTCAGCAGGCTGGTGTAAGCCCAGCAGTTCAGACCAGTCCCGAAACCTTCGTGGAGAAGAGTTCACAGGGTAAGAGGTGATTTATAATGGTTATGCCAAAACCCTTTGGTCATCCATGTAAAACCTGAACTGCAAATTCACATCTGTATTGAATAGTAGCCAGAGTGACTTGTATTACCACCTGGCTATTTGGTGGTTACTGGAATGTCATTTCCCCTGTTGTTTGAGTCCATTTCTGTATGTGTTGTTGCTTGGAAATTCAAGCTAATTTTCAGGCTTTCATGTCTTGAGCCAGCTGTGTTAGACAGTTACCTTAAAACCACTATAATTCCATCTTTTAGGTTTACATCAAAGGTGCAGTGTTCAAAAAGTTACAGACTAAGTCAGATGTATTCATGCAAGATAAGTAATTGAAACTGCTGGTCATTAGAGATGAACAGTATGGTTTTCTTCTACCTGTGCTTGCACTTTGGTTACAAGTGTTACACGCAGGAAAGTGGATGATCGCTTCACATAGAGATGAGCTGTAGCTGAGGATAAATACAACAAGGTTGTGCTGGAGCATTTTTACTGTAAATCTTTGTGCAAACATAGTTGCAGCAAATTCACAAACCTTGTGTTGTTAAGCTTCAGTGTTTTTAACCTACTATCTGATTCAGTGCTTAATGCCGAAAAAATTGTGATAATCATGCTCAGAAATACCCCAAATTTCTAAAGTTCTTGCATCCTTTAATGATTTTAAAGATGCAGAAGCAAATTGTAATGTTTAGTTTGTCACTGTCCTGTTTATGCAGAGAGCTCTCAGAGGTCCCCCTGTGAGCCAGCTGGGGAATCCACTGTCTTGAAACAGGAGGGAAAGGTGCCCAGTCGTCTGGCCCTTGGAAACCGAGGTGGATACAATGGGAGATGCTGGGGTTCACCCGTCAGGCAGAAGAAGAAACACACAGGTAGTAACTAACACCTAGTGCTCTGCTGGGCACCATGCTGAGGTTGCAGTTGTTCCCGTGGTCTTTCATTTAGCTTGTCAGCCTTTCCTGTACTACAGGAGCAGTTGATTATCTTTGAGGTGTTTGGCATGGAGAAAAAGATTTTGATCCACACATTTCCTCCCCAGCCTCTAATGAACTGCAGTTTACCACGTGCATGCGTTTCTCACAGCAGCTATGTTCAGGATAATGGACTAGATATCTGGAATAGAATGTTTGTTCTCAGGGAGCACAGCACTGTGCTCCTGGATCTGGAAACAAATTTAGAGGAGCTGCTGCCTGATGAACTTCTCTTCAGAAGGTTATAAGTTAGAGGCTGAGGATGTGGAAAACCTTTGTATAAATTGCACAGCCTATACCATGAGGGCATCTGTAGAACTTCAGTTTGTGCGTATATTTGCATCTTGTTATATTCTGCCATAAAGCTTAGCAGATGGAGTGAGTGGCTGAGATGTGGGAAAATAAGGGGAAAATAAAAGACACATTCTCACAATTCTCTGCTCTTTAATCCAAGAACTTCAAAGTGAGATCTGTGGTCAAATTAGCTGATTTCTTCCGTTCCAGATTGCTAAGTTAAATTCTTACTGACGTGACTGTCAGTGACGCATGAAGCATACCTGTTGACATTACTGTATGTGTTCTGGTGTTGTAGGCATGGCTAGTATTGACAGCAGTGCTCCTGAAACTACCTCTGACAGTTCTCCAACGCTCAGTCGGCGTCCCCTACGTGGGGGGTGGGCAACTACATCCTGGGGCAGAGGACAAGACAGTGACAGCATCAGCAGTTCTTCAAGTGATTCACTGGGATCTTCCTCTTCCAGTGGCAGTAGGAGAGCCAGTGGGGGAGCCCGTGCAAAAACTGTGGAAGTTGGCAGGTAATTAATAGTACATAATGCATAGAGGTGCTGTTCCCTGATGTCAGGGAACTAGCACGTGTGCATTAGAAAATACTTTCCTGGGAGAGTTTCTTTGTTTTCTGTGGACACTAAAGATGTAAACTTTGCTCCTGAGCTAGAGAACTTGGAGTACCATCACTCTCAGAAAATTTCTTCTTGTTTTCCCTAGGTATAAAGGGAGGCGGCTGGAGAGCCATGCTCCTCATGTCCCAAACCAGCCTTCAGAGGCAGCTGCCCACTTCTACTTTGAACTGGCCAAGACAGTCCTTATCAAAGCAGGTGGAAACAGCAGTACCTCCATCTTCACCCACCCTTCCTCCAGTGGTGGGCACCAGGGACCACACCGCAACCTTCACCTCTGCGCCTTTGAGATTGGACTGTATGCACTAGGGCTGCACAACTTTGTGTCTCCCAACTGGCTCTCTCGAACTTACTCCTCCCATGTCTCCTGGATCACAGGTTACAGCAGAACGTAATTGGGAGGCTGGCTTTTGGGCAGGAAGGGGCAGGGGGTGAGCTTATTCCCAAACCTGATGATGCTGTGGCAGTCATGTAAGGCACAGACGGCAGCAGCACAGGCTAAGCACCAGTGACTTGCACTGTGTTTTGTTTCAATTCTCAAGAGCCATAGATCCTTTCAAATTCCTCTCACTGCCTCAAATATATCTTTAGCTTCACTTCGATAATGATACCTTCACTCACTGCTTGCTTATCAAGCGCTCTTCCCTGTTCTGTGTTTTGAAAGGAAGAGCCTTACATTTGATTTGCAGCCTTAGGAGAGAAACAATGCTCTGATGCAGTAACTGAAGTGATGAGTGCACCTCACATTGAGGGAGAGCTGACAGGAATTCCTGTGGGCATGATCAGTAGTGTGAGAGTCTTCTCTTTTACTCTTAGGGCAGGCCATGGAGATTGGTAGTGCAGCCCTGAACATCTTAGTGGAGTGTTGGGATGGACATCTGACCCCCCCTGAGGTGGCATCATTGGCAGACAGGGCCTCGCGGGCCAGAGACTCCAACATGGTGCGGGCAGCTGCTGAACTGGCACTCAGCTGTCTGCCCCACGCCCATGCCCTGAACCCAAATGAGATCCAGAGGGCTCTGGTGCAGTGCAAGGAACAGGTGAGTGTCAAATGGTGACTAATTAGCTGACACAAGCTGGTTTCTAGCATCAGGGATGTACTGTTAGTTGTGGGATTGACACCTCTCTGTTACCAAACAGCCTTTAGTCTCAGTTGTGTAGGTTTGTCTTTTGTGAATAGCCCTGGCTGTTCTGCTGCATAGTTGTGATCTAGCTGCTTCCAATAGCATCACTCATTTTAGAGTGCCTTATACTTTTCTCTTGTTGTAGTTTGCCTCCTTGTCTTCCTGTTCCTTCATTCTTCACTTCTGTTTGTTTTTTCTTTTTCCTCTGCCTTCAGGACAATCTGATGCTGGAAAAGGCCTGTATGGCAGTAGAAGAGGCAGCCAAGGGAGGCGGCGTGTACCCCGAAGTTCTCTTTGAAGTAGCTCACCAGTGGTACTGGCTTTATGAACAGATTGTTGGTGGGACTCCAGCCCAGAGAGAAGGTGCCACTGGCTGTAGCGCCAGTGGTGCACGGGCTGCATCAGAAGCAGCACGTGGGTTGACAGACAACCGGGTGACCACTGAGCCAACCACCGTGACAGTGGCAGCTGCAGTAACTGCAGCAGCAACAGTCATGCCAGTGATCTCTATGGGGTCAACCATGTACCAGCAGCACACCATGGCAGGACCGGCAATGGCACATACACACACCCAGGGCCTCCACCCTTACACCACCCTTCAGACTCACATTCCCTGTAATCCCCAGTATATTGGACACACTATCCAGCACATGCCACGTCCAGCTGTCTTCCCAGTGCCTGGTTCAGCATACCCACAGGTGAGCTTTACCTCTAGCTTGCTCATTTACAGAAATCTTGTGTAACTGCTTCCAGAGGGAGTGTATCTAGCTGAGGAGAGTGTGGGGCTCTCCCCCACTATTCGGCTATGTTTTGAGTTCTAGGTTGTGTATTCATTTACTGGTTTGTGGTGCCTACTTTGGCTCTCCAGCTCAGCTTTTCAGCTGCTAAAGAGCCTTTGGCAGGTGCATGTAAAGTCTTGAAAGAATATAAAAGACATCAGTAGGCTTTAATTTTTATTACTCAGTAGTTTTTCAGAACACACACTTGACAGAAGCCTTGTCATCTTGAAACTAAATAGAGACTACAAAGGGAAAATTTAAGGTTATTTTAGCCTCTGCCTATTTGTGGAAGTTCTTGGAATGTTTTTGTGCAAAGTAATCAGATTTAAATGGAAGAGAAACAAGCAGTTGTAATAGTCATATGGTGCAAGGTACTTACTGCGCTGCTTCTTGCTATGCTTCCTCTTTGTAAATAGAGTACCCCTGCTTTGAGGCTAGTGTGGGGACATCGTATTTTGGACCTGGAAATGATGAGATACAGTAGGCATGACAGTTTTTTGTCATCTTCTATTGTAGAGTGTCCATCCAGCATTCATAGGAGCGCAGTACCCCTATTCAGTAACAACACCATCATTGGCAGCTACAGCGGTGTCGTTCCCTGGTGTGCCAGTCCCATCCATGACGCAGATAGCAGTGCATCCCTACCACAGTGAAACTGGACTGTCTCTGTCTTCCAACGTAGCGAGTAAGTATTTCAGCCCTGTACTGTGCATAGCTCCTGTGCCTCCTAGCTGTACTCCTTCAAGTCCTGCTCCTTACCTACATCATTTTGGACAAGAGTTCTTGCTCTAAACTCTCACCAAATCCACTACAGCCTAAAGATGTGCCTGATCAGTGATAATGGGATTTGTAATGGGGCCTGATTCAGCTAAGGGGGCTTTAATTGATGTCTGGATAAATCTCAGACTTCAATTCCATGGACCTCCTGGCCTTTTGACTTACCTCTACCTTACTTGACGTTTTAACCCTCAGTGTCCATTCCTTTGGGCAAAATGAACGCAGATGGTCTTGAGTAGACTCGTCATTCTTCTGGGAGAGCATGCAAGAAGCAGACAGTAGCACTGATAGGTATTTTTCCCTTCCTAAGAAATTGGAGGAATCCAGTATCTGAAATTTGGAACTTCTGTGGGGTGGGCAGGTGTTTTGGCAGAATCACATCAATAGCAGTCTGAATGGATTGCTTACATGTTATGTTGCAGCTAAAACAGTGGTGAAGACTCTGCCTGCAGCACTGGAATAGCAGATGTTGACTGAGCTGTTAACGGAACTGTTAACTCATGCTAGAGCATTTAAAACAACAAAAGGAAAAAACAACCCCACCCTTTCCAGTTGCCATTGTTTAAGGCTTTCAGAAACTTCTACTTTCAGTTCTTAAAATAGTGTCTTGCTGTTCCTGAAGAACATAGCCACATGGTAACAACTGAGCTCTGGAAACAATTCAGTTCATTCTTGTGGGTTGTTCTCCTTGGCCAAATGTCAAATGTAGCATGGATTATGCCCCACTTTGTGGATCATTTGGCTCTGTGTGTCTGCTTGGCTGAGGAGGTCGGACAGATCTGTCCTGGGAGGCATATTGTTCTCAGGTATTCAACTATTCACTAGTTAACATTTATTTAAAAAAAAGTAAAAATTCCTCTTCGTGCATTTCTTGAGAGGCAAAGATTAACTTGAGCCCCCTGTCAGAATACAGCTTACTGACATAATGTTAACTGCTGTCTATACAAGCTTATGTGGTATAATATAGTGGATTTTTCTGTGATTACCCTTAAATTTGCCTGTATTAGTTCAGTGTCTGAAGTGGGCAGAATCTTCTCAAGTTTCCTTGCTGTTTTTACTGTAGATACCTGCTGCTGAGGTGTACAGCAGTAGTTCTTCATGAGGGTCGATGGGCAGGAAAACTTCTCTTAGGCTTTGGTTGCTGAATCCTAATGCTGCTGTTTTGCTTTCTTCAGTAGGAAGTGTCCATGCAGGATCAACGTTCCCAGCAATTCAGGGGACTTCCTTGACATCTCTGTCCTCACAGCCCAACTCCCTCGTTACAGGGGGGTTTCCTGCTGAGGATGAGCAGCACAGTCAGCCTGTGAGCCCCCAGGGTCTGCACTACCTCCACTCCGCATACCAAGTTGGTAAGGATGGCCAAGTGGGTTTCTGTGGCCCCCTTGAGAAGGGCTCAGGGCAGGGCTACAGGTTTTAACTGTTTGGCAACTTGCTACTGCTCTTGTTGGGGAGGATGGTATCCTAGCTACATGGGTAAAGCCAATTCATGGTCTTATATGGAGGTTAGATGTTGAGTGCTGTGGGGTTTTTGTTGAAAGCTAGAGAAGAAAGTACTTGTCCAGTCAGGAAGGGGTGCAGATGTTCATGGGAAGCATCGTGGGGGTAAGTAGTAAGCTATGTAATTGTATTACATTGTAATAGCCTGAATAACAGACAGAGATGAAGGTAGAGGGTCTGGAAGATCAGAAGAGACTTTTTGCATTACATTGCTCCCGTTAGTGTTTTAAAATTATTTAAGTAGGAGAATTTCTTGAAGAGCTGTAGTGGAATTAGGGAAAAGTCTGCAAATTGATGCTGCTGCTGCTCGCTGTTGGCTTGTTGTCTTTGCAGCTAAGTACTTAAATTAGTTAGCCTCTCTGTTGCAAAATTTGAAGCTATCTGGATTTTTTCAGGATATCTTTTATCAGTCTTTGGGTCTTGATCCTGCTGTAGATCTATCACTGTCTCTATGGAGCTTAAGTGGGGTGGGGTATGATGGCTGTGCAGATTCCCCAGTCTGGAACACATCCAGCTGCTTCCTTTGGTGACAGCCTCTGAGATGGACCTTTTGTTTCACTGTGGGCGCTTTACAGCTAGACAGTTTTCTGCTGATGAAGGGCGGGCCAGTGAGGTAGTGTTGAGGTGAATGAATTCCTACAGGGCAGAAGTGCTGCTTGACTCTGACTGCCCTTCTCTCACAGGGATGCTGGCTCTGGAGATGCTTGGCCGAAGAACTCAGAGCGATCATCCCAACAATTTCTCCCGCAGCCCACCCTACACAGAGGATGTAAAATGGCTCCTTGGGTTGGCTGCAAAGCTAGGTAAGGCTTAGTATAGTACTTCAGCAGTACTTCAAAGACTGGGAGAGTCTGGTTCCTGATCTCTTTTCTTAGAGTTTTTTGAAAGATCCCTGCTGCTCTTTCATCCAGGCAGTTGTTCCGTTTCTGGGTTCTCTAAGCATGCTGTTGAATTTTGAGGCGCTTAAAGTGCATGGGATTGGACGGGACTCAGCCCTTCCATTCTATAACAATAACTTTTTCCCTTTCCACTACTTTGTGTGTATTCTTTCTACGAAGACCTTTTATAGGAAGAGGTGCTCACACCACCAAGTGTTTTTTTTTTTTGTTGTTGTTTTTTTGTTGTTGTTGTTTTTTTTTTTTTTTTTGAATGTTTTCTTTTAGTTACACTTTGATCTTTAGGTCTTTTTTTTGTCATCTCATGTTTAATTCTTTCACCAGTAGCAAGAGCTTAAAAACAATTCTGCAAACAGCCCATCTGGTGGCATGACTTCTGCTACTGTTAGCAAAGCTCCACTGTGGTGGGGAAGCCTTAATCTCCTGGTATCCACAAGACCTGGGTGCTGGGGCTGCAAATGCTTCCTAGATGAGCAGGCAGGAAGCAGTGAGAGGAGGTGTGGTGTATTCTCATCTCTGTAATTACTCTGTCCCATCAGTTTTCTTTCATATCCCTTTTAAAGACAGGTGAACAGGAAATATTGCTGACTGAGGTAGTACCTGGTCTCTTCTCAGACTTTGATGGATTTATCAGAATAACTGCTTGTCCCTGTATGTTTGCTAGACTCTTCCCAAAGCTGCTGGAGGATACGTTACAGTGAGAAGAAGATGCTATAAGTCCAGGTTCTTCCTGGAATATACCTAATTTCTTGAGTGTCTTTTACCTTAACACTGTTGTTCTGACTTTTTCCCGTGCAGGTGTAAACTATGTGCATCAATTTTGTGTTGGTGCAGCCAAGGGAGTGCTGAACCCTTTTGTGCTTCAGGATATCATCATGGAAGCTCTACAGAGGCTCAATCCCGCGCACGTGCACAACCACCTGCGCACCCCAGCCTTCCACCAGCTGGTGCAGAGGTGCCAGCAGGTCTACTTGCAGGTAACATGTGGTGTGTCTTCCTACCTGCTGGGTCACTGCCTGTGTTTGCATGTGTAGAGAGGGGAAGAACCTTTGATATAACAAGCTGAACTGGTCCATTGCCTGATGCACAAAGGAGTTGGAATAGGCACTGCTTGCTTGTGTGAAGGCTGCATATAAAATACCACATTGCACTAATTCTTCGAAGGCCTCTTGTCTCTGGTGCTCACTATACAGGATGGAGATGTTTTGTGCTCCCTATCCTCTTTCTTCCTCACTCTAAATGTTAACCCGTGCCTTTTAATTTCTGTACTGTTTCTTTGCTGTGTTTTCAAGCCATTTGTCCACCTCTCTTTCTGGCCTTTTTATTTTCTCCTTGTTTGTAGTCCGTCTCTACCTCATGACAAAGTCTTGGCATGACTGGCTGATGTGCCAATGCTGGCGTTTATAGTGGGAGTGGCTTGGTCACCCACCAGTACAGATGAGATGTCTCAGGATTTATTGAAAACTGGACAAGTGTGTTTCTGTGAGCCAGCTGCCTGTTTCTTAGAACAGCATAAACTGGACGCGCCTCATGTGCTTCTTTTGAATAAGCAACCAAAAGGGTGATTCTGTAAAGCTACTGTCCAGGTTAGGTTAACTGTCCCATCACCCAGATGATAGTTCTGGGAAATGACAGCTTCTTTACTTGAGCTGTTTTTCTGAGCTCCATGAGAGAAACTGATCTCTTGAAGACTGGACTTTAAATTTTTGGGCCTTAGTTGAGGGAAGTACTGATGGGAAGAGATGTGTGCTAGCCCTATGTTGTAGCAACTCAATGTAAGCCTTACTCCTACCTTACTTACTACCATACCCTTTAGTGAAGATGATGTCGGTGAATATGCTGGGTCCATGTGTACAACCTGCAGAATAAACAGTGTGAGGGTTCGATGCTGGTGGCTGATGGAGAAAGACTCTAGGTGACCCTCTTGCTCTGTGGCATGCCACTGTTTGGTGTTCACAGTGGAGAGAACACCTGCAGATGCTGGCAGTTGCTTAGGCCTGCTTTTTTTGAGCTAGCTGTCCTCTGTCAGTGTCTCTGAAACCTGGGACCTCTCCTGGGGTAGCAGAATCGTGTGATGTATTGCTGCTGAAGCTCGAGTCCTGCCAGAACTGTCACCAGCATGAAGGTGGTGAGCAAATACCTTAAGGCTTTTTCCCTGTTCCCATCCAGTACATCCATTACCGGCTGATCCATCTCGCTCCAGCTGACTACGATGACTTTGTGAATGCCATCCGCAGCGCCAGAAGCGCCTTCTGCCTGACTCCCGTGGGCATGATGCAGTTTAATGATATTCTCCAGAACCTGAAGCGTGGCAAGCAGACAAAGGATCTGTGGCAAAGGGTCTCTTTGGAAATGACCACCTTCTCTCCGTGACAGCAGGTGGAGCTCCACACAACCCTTTGCTCTGCATAGTTGTAGTTCCATTTACACCATCCTTCCTTCTGGTGTCTTTTTTTAGTTTTTACTTGTTGGAAACCACTGATCTGATGTATTTATACCATGACATTCCTCTCCAGCACTGTTGCGTGTTGGTGCTCTGCTTTGCTCGCTCTTCCTCCACCTTCCCAGTGGGCTGCAGGCTTCAGAAGCATCAGGAAATGAGAAGGAAGTCAAGCTGGCTGCCCTGTGGTGTAGTCATTGCTTTTTTCCCTGAGCCCTCGGAGACTGTCCTGCGAGCAGTTTGCAGGGTGATTGCGCATGTGTTTGCAGGGTGGGGAGTCTGTCTTAAATATTTATTTTGGCATTTATAAATATGTAAACTCTTTTTTTTTTTTTTTTTTTTTTAAATGTATGGGCTTCTTACTCCACATACCATCTCTTGTCGGGAGAGGCTGGGACTGCTGTGCACAGTCAGTGCTCCCTTCATTCCTTTCAGCACCTTCCTGCTGAGAGAAGCTGAGACTGGAGTAGCAGGGCCAGGGCCACCTCTGCACCTTTCTGCAGCTGCTGCCGAGGGCAGAGGCTGGAGCTTGGGCAAGGTCCAGGATCGCCCTGAGCTGCCTGATGACTGCCAGAAGTGCTTGGGCTCTTTCTCAAGTGTCTCTCGCTGGACACTGCTGGCTCGTAGGACGTTTTGATCCTGGTCGTTTGGAGTTGTACAATCGTGTTTCTTTTGGCTGGGGTATTACTCTCCTGTAATCAGTTTCTTATCCCTTGTCTCTTCTCGTTTCCTGATTAAACACTCGTTTTCTTAGACTGACTCTCTCTTCTCTCTGCTGTGATGTTGACATTCTGATGGAACTGGCCAGCCGTGTCAGTGGGAGCTCCTGTGAGTCATTTAGATAGTCTAAGACTCACAGGGGAATAGCAGCTAGCATGAGGCAGGTGGCCAGAGCTTTCACACAAGATGTGACCCAGAAGTTTCTTGTCTGGTTGTGCTCTGTGGATATCATACCTCTGTGGAGACTTAGGACTACACTGACTTGGAAGGCTGACAGGTATGAGAGGAGATGGTGGACAGCCTGGGGCATCCCAGACAGTGCTTATGCTGGCCACCAGTTCCTTTTGTGCACTGGACAGCAGGGATACCATGTGATAATGTGGAGCTTTGTATTTCCAGAGCTTTGTACAAGACCAGAGCTGCTCAAACTTGATGTAATTGCTAAAGGATGAGTGGTCTGGTCCTGGGAGTTGCAAGAGGTGTTTGGACTACCCAGTTTTCTGTTGCAGAAAATTAATTTTGGAAAGCTTTTATTTTTGTGCCATGCAATTTAAAGGGCCAACACCATGTGTTAGATAAAAGCACAGAATTCTCTTTTTTTTTTTTTTTTTTTTTTACGTCACACTTAGAGGTTTGATGTATGTTAAGAATCTTAACGTCTCAATAGTAATATATTTTGCTACTTGGGTTTAGACAATGACTATAGGAAGGTTTCCATTTTTGCAAGCTAAAAGTGTATGCTTGTTTGATATTTTCAATGATGTTCTTAAAAAAAAACAAATTAACACACAAGCATAGGACAAAGTAGATAAGCATACTCCTTTGATCTGACTCTGTGTGCTGCACAGGCCAAGGAGTGTCATTGGGTTCCTCTTACTGTGCAACAGTAACTACTTAAAGGCCTCCTTGCAGCCCTTTGTATACTTCCATCACGTGTTCCACTGTCTGGTTACGTGCTAATTATAAATGCCAGTGTGTGTAAGAGTGTGTGAAGTTATGTGGTTTTTAAACTAACTCTGTATTGGTTGTCAAGAAGTCCAGGCCTCACCTCTGGCAAGTCTGTGTTCCTGGAGCACTTTGTGCCCTTTGGTGCTCAGATGTTCAGGTCTGGGAAAGGAGTTGGTAGGAAAAAATGAATTTTCTAATGAAATTTAATCTTTTCCTTTCCGTTGTTTATGGAGAACAATTAAGGGTAGAGAAGAGAGCATCTCCTAGAAGGAAAGAAGCAGAAGGAAGTGGGCAAGAAAGCTGTATGCTTTCAATACCAGGACAGACCCCGTAAGCATTGTCTTCTAGCAGCTGCAGGGTCCAGACAGAGGAAGAACCAGGCAATCTCACCTCAGAGTGACGTTGATTGAACAAGCAGCTCAGTGGTCTGAG
The DNA here is from genome assembly GCF_039878825.1 of Excalfactoria chinensis. Taxonomy (NCBI): domain Eukaryota; kingdom Metazoa; phylum Chordata; class Aves; order Galliformes; family Phasianidae; genus Excalfactoria; species Excalfactoria chinensis. Next base: position 19,055,355 of record NC_092830.1, on the reverse strand, counting down.
GCACAGGTCAGTAGTTTTGCAAGTTTCCAGCCTTCTCTCTGAAAACTAGAGCACTCAGGGAGCTGTGTGGAGGGGCTGCCTTGTCATTTATTCAGACCTATCAGAACATTTCTTCATCCTGGATCTCTGGATTTATGTTTGTCGTTCCTGAGCCGTGGAAATGTATCTGAACAAGGACGGGAAGAGTGAGAAAGGTGATGTTTTTTTTCTGCGATGTGTCTGGAAGGTTATTGAGGTAATCTTTCTTTTCTAAGAGATGATGGTGAACAAAGAAGCATTAGTTTACTGCAATTTAGATAAACTAAAATCCCGTGCAGTTGTCTTAGTTTGGTCACTGTTCCAGGCACAGGGGAAGTGCTCAGGCTCAGAAATTCTGAAGACACTTCAGCAGGGAAACCTGTGAAAGAGCAGAGGTCACAACTGCCTCAAATTCCCTTTGAGTGTCAGCCTGTGTGTTTTTTCATTTGAAGTAAATGGTCTTCAGGGTACTCACCCTCATCAACAGCATGGCTGCTCGAGAGCCTGTCTAACACAGAATGGCTTTACATAGCTAAGAAAGCTGTTTTCTTGGGTTGGTGATTACCGTTTCTCAGCACTAATAGCGACAGCTACTTGTTGGATAAGGCCTCACCCTCAGTTGCACAAAGACGGATGAAATTCTGGAATGTGCAGCCTCACTTTGGGTGGTTACTGTCACATTTGCTGAAGTCTGATTCACTGTCTGTTCTCTGAAGGTAAGAGGAATGAGATCTTTAGACTGTACTTCTTCATGTGTCCTGTGTTCACAGTGACTGTCTCTGACTTGCTAGATTTATCTCCTCATGACCACAGGAAATACCTTTCTCCCCTGAAGAAGTTAATGGCCAGTTAGTGTCTTTTCCACCTGTATACACGTGGGCTTATAAATAAAGCTGTTTGTAGGACAGCAGTGTATCTAAACTTCATCTTTTGATTTCTGCATAGTTTCTCAGTCAGTAGAGGTAGTAGTATCTTGACTTAGTGAAGTTGATAGATGTGCCAAAAGAACATCTGGATTCTTGGCAGTTTGAGTCATCAGAAGGAATGGTTTGATTTACCTTTTATGCAGTGGATAAAATAAAGGCTTTAGTCATTGCTTGGAACACATCTCTTGATACAGATGCAACCTTTTTCTGTAAAAATCAGGCACATCACCCTCTGGGAGAGCCTGCTTTGTTTCTCTCCTCTGCAGGGAAATGCGTAGGGCATATTCACCTACCACCATCTTTCTTGCCTGCAAAGGTTTTCCTTTTGGAAGCCCTTTCCAGGAGTATGAGACAGGACGTTACCTGCCTTTGAACTTCAGCATCTTTACAGCCAGTGAAGAATCAGAGTTGTCATCTAACAAACAACGTGCCTAACAGGTAGGGCTGGAGTTAGCTGGAAAGAGTGGTTCTTTCTAATTTTTGTTTACTCTCATTAGAATTTACTTGGGATACGTATTTTCCTTCTCTGAGGAAACCCTGACAGAAACACCATCAGATGGAAACAACATCACTGAACCTGGATTGTTTGCATTTTTGGGGGGTGGGAGTTTGGCTTTTAATCAATCTTAGCACATTTAGAGTTGGCTTGGCCACTGCTTCATAGTGTTAAGAGTGTTAAGAACAGCATGAGCAGAAATGGAATCAGCAAGGTCTGTGTCTGTGAAATGTAATACTACATCCTGGTATAAATAAGGTAGCTGAAATGTGACATAAATGTGAAGTAGTTTTTGATAAAACTTGGGAAAGTTATTTCTTGGTTTTGTTTTCCTTGTCCAGGAATCAAGAAAAGGGCACAGTGTTAAAATGAAGTTTCCAGGGCTCACCTGGGGGATATATTGCAGAAGCATAAAGCTGTTGATAACTACAGCAGTATTGATGGGTTTGTTGGTGGCTTTTTTTAAATCTAAACCGAAACATTAAAAATGCAGGTTAGGCTACCAGAACTTCACTATAAAAATATGTACGTATTTTTAATGACCACAGCTGTTGTATGACGTTGCTTTCAATCCGTCCCTAGTGATAGCATGAACTGCTCTCAACTACAGTTTATCTAGAATGTATTGGTTTTTCTCTGTGCCCTAATTAGAGCTTCATATGATGTGATTATGATAAAACAACAACAGGGAGTCTTTCTTAGTATTACCATTTTTGTTTACTACCTCTCCTCTCACTCCTCAGCACAATTTAAACGTGGATTTTGATCTTCATTCTACTTCCTGCTCACGTTGTGCTTTGGGGGCAGGGTGGTCAACGGCTCCTGTCGAAGAGCATCATTAATCTGTGAAAACTGCGAGTGCAGTCTGGGGATATTCTGTGCTAGGGTTTCAGTTTGAGCCTACCATGAGTTAAAGCTTTTTCTCAGGGCTAACTGCCAAATGCAAGCTTTATGAGCTGTCACAAGGTAACTCCACTGCTGTATATTGTTAATTGTTGGTATAACAACAGTGTCTGTGCTCTGTAAGCAATTGTTTTCTTGTTGATGTTGCCTGTTTGCAGTTATAGCGCAACTGCTTAATGCTGTACAGTCTGCTCTGCATAATTACTCTGTTGCCACTAAGGGCGTGATGGACTATTTAAGGGACTGGGGGGAGAAATGCTAGCAATGCATTAAAATCTATTGTATATAGTAATTTGCACAGAGTTGGAATGGTCTTCCGTAACTTTCTCTTATTTCATACTTCAGTTTGCCTTGTTTAAGTCAACTGGGAGTACATCATTGTTAGGAATGCTGGGGCTACACGGGCAGCAGTTGTGCAAGCCTTACTGTCAACATGTTGCTATAAATCCTGACGTGCACCTTTTCCAATACTTGACTTGGCAGGGTTCTGAGAACAGCCTGATTTATGATCCTTTGTTGTTACTGCAAAGTAAACTTGAGCTGGATTTCAGCCTGCTATTGCAGTGTCAGAATTACAGACATATGGTTTGCGAGCACTTTGGGGAGAGACTAGAGAAGTCAATAAAGTGATATGGCTGACAATGAGGAGGATTTGAGTCTCGGAAGAAAAATGCTTTTTAAAGCTAAAAATAGATTGAATAGATCAATAAATTATTTCTACATATTCCACTACAGCACTGGAGATTAAAGTGTCAGGGATACATTGCTGGCTTTGCTACAACTTGTAAGGTGTATTTCAAAGATGAGAGTTAAATTAACAATTCTTAGTGTTTATGGGTGAAGGGGTTTTCTTTTTTTTTCTTTTTAATTCCATAAGGCATTAAGAAAGAAGGGGACAGAAACAAACAATAGTTGACGTCCTGATAACTGGAGGGGGGGCGGGGGGTGTACCACAACTCCAGATCCTACAGAGTGAATGGAACTTTTCTTCTTAGCTTGAGGCAGGCTGCTGAAACCCCTTGTGCTTGTTAGATTACACTCACCTGGTGGCTTACTCGCTGAGGGACAGGGTAAGTCAGGAGTCAGTGAAGGGATGAGCGACCACAGTCGTTTTCAGGTTGGTTTGTCATTACTTTTCTTGCCATATTACTATTGCTACAGCAAAAACATCAGCAAGGAATCAAAGCAGCCTCTTATCAATTGTATATGTGAACCTGCTGAAAAACAGTGGTAGCGGTGTGTTTGATCAAGATGCTCATTAGATTAATACACTCGTGTTTCTTTCTGACTTCCACTATCTGTACACTCCTGCCATGACTATGCTTTTGCAGTGCTGTCATCAATTTAGAAAACAAAGAAAAAACTGCAGTTTCAGGGATCAGATTTTAGGTAGAATTGGTCTGTGATGCAACCTACAGAGAAATTCTCCCAGAGCCTTTAAAACGCCGTCTCCCCTTCAGTGCATGTCCTTACCAGTTCCCTGTATTTTCTGTACAAACTAGAAAGTGGTTGACAAGTAAGTATCTTTCTAATTGATTGAATTTCAGAGGTTGTGAGTGAGTAAAAGTTCTGGCTTCATGTTGCTGAGCTTTCTTTGTTAAGGTTGGCATATATACTCTGCTGGCTTGCTTTTTATTTACATTTAATCTGTTTCTTAACATTGGTTTTGACAGTTCTCACCTTCTATGCACACTTCCAGTTCTGAAGTTTCCTGATCTGGCTACTATTAAAATCACGGTCCCTTCTGATACCTTTCTGATGGCTCAATTTCCTATGCCAAGAATAAGAAAACACTGATACATTACAAAACAATTTCAGGTAATGTCTTCTGTTTAACATTTCCCTTGTCTTGAAAGGTAACTACTTACCGTCAAGTTCCTCCTTTCTAAAAAGCGAGGCAAGAAGATAAAGCTTATTTGCTACTCATTTCCACTGTCAAATTGAGCTGTGAGGGTCATAGCAAGTAAGTGACTATGTCAGGATCAAGCAATCAGTGTGTCTGGCTAAATCAGATAAGGACATCTTACTTTGGATCTAGCCACAGCAGGTGATTTGTTTTTCCATTGCTGTAAGCAGTAAAAAACAAGCAGAGCAATGAAGAAATCAGTGAGGATGGAAGGCCAAATAATGAGAACGTAGAGCTACTCTTGGCTGCCTTGATTGAAGGAGCAGTGCCAGTTAACAGCCCCGACATTCAGTAAGCACCTTCCAAATTTGTTCCAGGTACCTTCACTTTTTTTTTCTTCTTCCAATGTTTGAATCCATCTACTTGAATATTTACCACAGCCCTGAGGTAAAGTGCGAAGTAATTGTGTGAGAGAGAACCTGTAATGGGTTAAGAGAAGGAAGGAAGCTGTGTGTGTAATGGAGCAGCAGTAGCAGCGGTCCTGGGATCCTCCTGTGGCAGCATGTAGAAAATACCTGTTTTGCTGAAGCTGTGTTTGTTTCTGAAGTGCTTGGTAAGGTGAGAGGTGAAAGGCTATTTTGCAATTCTGCCACAACTGTGGCTAAATAACGTTTTGCTCCGGCTTGAATGTAAGGTTCTGTTATCATAGATTACACATGGGCTGCTGGCCAAGGCCACGCAATGGCTGCACATCTGGACAGCAAGGACAGAGCAAAGCTCTGTTTCTGCAGCATAGCAGCTGGGAGTTACTGCAGTAGCTGCGAGTAGCTCAGAATTCATCACTTGTGCAACTCAGCAAGGGTGAGTATCCAACCACAGGTTCTCTGTGCTGTACTGGCTTCTGTGAGCCCCCAGTTGCACATACCAAGAAAGATGTTTTTACTGCACTGTTTGTTACAGTTGCAAAAAGACTTTTCAATTATAATTAAAGCAGACACCTTTGCTGCCCTCTCAAATATCAGCTGTGAGAACTGAACTATGTTTTCTAGGGTTTTTCTTTATCTTTCTACCGGCTTATGGTCCACGACATCACTCCAAATCATCACAAGGAAGAAAAATAAGTAGTACATTTATTGAATCCACTTACTACTACTTCTAGCCTTTATTCAGACACTTGTGCTCAGTTTTGAGAGCCAGGAATTTCTTCATTATCATTCAATGTGAATGATGCTATACATGATCCAGTGCAGGAAGTTGGGCTCTTCTCTCTAACAGGACTGAGAGAGGGGTTTCTAGTCTTTGTCCATTTTTTTTTTTTGGCTGCACAAAATAACCCTTTCCAAGGGCACATGAAATAAAATACTATATTGCATACTATATACATTTACATACAACGGTAAATGCACCATTCATTCAGAAATACACAATACCTAAGGCTCAATGGAAAAGCTTGGTTGAAGCAACTTTTCTCCTCTGATAGGCGAAAAGGAGCTCGTGACAGTTGTGGAAGTTTCCATAACCTGTGCTCACATGGATCCTGCCCCTCTGTGGAACTGCAGCAGTACAGGTCCATCTGTGCCCCAGGAGGGAGGGACAACAGCCCACACAACTTCAGAAGCCCGTGGCTCAGCAACAGAAAACATGTACAGCCATGATGGAGGATTTCCTCTGAGAAAAATTATCCAGCAACTGCACAAGGAGGCACAGCACCATAGTGTACTTAAATTATTGACTATGTGCAGAAATAGTATTCTAAACAAACAGCCCCTTTTGGATACAGAAAACCACATTCTTGCTTAAAATGCTAAGCCCTCTCTGCATCTGTATGTCTTCGTGGTACTTACTCTGGTTTGGGTTTTTTATTTCTCCTTGCACTGCTGGACTGCAGGGGGATTAAACAGGTATTAGCAGACATGGTAGGGGCCCTGGAGCTGTGAGAAGACAAAAAATGTTGCTTTTTTTTTTTTTTTTTTAGAGTTATTCAGACAGAGGGAACTGAACCGTCTGCTTTCAGCCTTATTTACAGTACCTGAGTTTTGCCTCCCCCAGGCTACTGCGCTCTGCTAAGATAGGCCTCCAAAGTGCTCCAAGGGGTCTGACTTACTTACCATTCCTTGGGCATCTTCTGAACTGGCTGAAGGCCCTATAGAGAAATACTTGCCATGTCATCTTTTCCCTAAGATAAGAAATTAATTTGGTGTCAGTGTCTGCAGCTTTGCCTTATCTCCCACTGCCCACTGTCCACTGTACTGCACCAGCAAGGCTGCAGATAAGGAGAGGCAATCTTATACCTGTTACATCTGTCTCCAAGACAGCACAGTCCCCAGCACACACGCACTGTGGCACTGTAAGAAATGGTAATGGCCACTGTACTCCACATGGGGAGGAAAGAGGTGTTCTTGTACCTTGCTGCTGCCAAATAACAGATTACTGGATAAAAGCTGAGGTTCACTGGACTAGATTCCCCTTTTCTTAGGCTGCTCTTTTCTCATGAGTGGGCTCTACATCTTACCTCTTACACCTTTTCTTCTGGACTCAGAGGTGAAAGACATTAACCCTCCAACTAGTGCCCGTTTCAGATACTGAGAAGAGTAATTTAAACATAAAGTGTTAACCGTGCTCTCGCTCCTGCTCAAAGTAGGGCAGGCATTACAAATCCTTCCTGTAAGTAAGAGTCAAAGTGTGACACACCATTAATACTCCAGAATGAGATTTGCACTCCATGCCCCAGGGCAGTGTCAGAAGCAGCAGCCCTTCCCAATGGTGGGGAAAGGCTCCACATGCACATTCTGCTACTGCTCATTTGTCCACTTGTTTTGGCTTGGTGAGAGATGGCATCACAGCACATGTTGGAGCACCACACATCCCAGTGGCACTGGGAACAGGGGAGTCCCTCTCAGCTCCAGCTGGAGTTCTGCAGTTCCTCTCGGAGCCAGGTTGGAAGGGGCTGTCCAAGTCTGTTCATCAGCTTGGATAATTCAATGTTGTGCTCCCGGTAGAAGTCTCTTAGGAACAGCCGTGACTGCATGGAAAAGAAAGACAAACTATATTAGTGTGAAAGAAAATGCTACCCTGTGCGTGTTTCTGTCACTGGTCCATGGGTCATTTCCTATCACTGGCAGTAGGAAAATCCAGGGGGGTTTGCTAAAGCATTTAACGTGTCGACATCTGATCTTCTGCTGCTAACAAATCTGAGAAAGTTACTCACCGAGGAATCCATGTCAGGGTATTTTCTTCCTTTACTCTTTCCCAGGCATTTGGTCTTTCCTCCATCTAACAGCTGGCACCAAAATCCTTTCGCTTCATCAAATCTGAAAAGGACAGCGGTATTTAGAAGATATGGCCACATACCCATTTAGTAGCTGCAGAAACTAAATAGCTCCACAGGTATATCCCAGTTCAATCTTTTGTTTATTATCGTGATTTATTTTTTTATCTGAGCAATTCAGGCTGCTGTTCTGTTGTTGTGTTCAGCACTTGGCTACTGTGATGTCCTTCTGCAAGTGAGGCTTCCGAGTAATCACATTTCCTTAAATCTGAACACCCCAGGGCAGCCACGTGCCACTCCTTCGGAAAATACCCCTAGGAGGAGGAGGCCTAAATTGGTACTCCTATCCTTACTGTTAAAGGAAGAGCAATTGCAGTGTGCCTACACAAATACACAGGCACACCTATTACCCTCAGCTAGCATAGGCTGAGATGGCAGAGCAGCTGTGAAAAGCCAGATTTCAGCAGTAAAGAACAATATTCCAGATTTCCAGTGGACTTGCCACTGAAGACTGATACCAACTCAGTTCACCTTCAGCTAGCACTTAATCAAATTGCACTGTGGAGAACATCATAGTAATGGCTGACTAATGGTCTTCAACTTGGTAGCAATGAGGTACTGCCTCTGATAACAATTCCTCAGACAGCACTCGGCTGGCAAGTCCACATCTTCTGTAATAACAGACTCTATCTCACAACTGTGTGATGTGTCCCTAAATCTCCACTGAGGTGAAGATAAGAGCAGCCCATCATTCATTTTTATCCCGCATTCTCTGCTTTCTGCCAGGTTCGAGGTGTAACAAACACAAAGCATAAGGAGCTTTAATAGTTTCAAGCACCTTTCCTGAAACCACAAAAACCAAATCAAAACCACTGTAATTACTTCTGTGAGCCACATCATGCCTCTCCACCATGTGCCAAAAAATAGCCCTTCCCTTCTTATTTCATTGGGCCAAGATATGAGTCCAATCTAGTGTCTCACGGCATTCAGACACAGCCACCTAAATTCATTTAAGGTTTAGACATACTTCTGAAACCTTGGCAGGCATTGTGGTGGGAGACAAGATATGTTGTTCCAATCAATTGCTTATTGTACCACACTTGGCTAAGAAAGTAGAAAATGACTTCCCTACCTTAGGGCCTGAGTGTAGTTGAAGAGTGGTGTAACTCCCAAGAACTTCTGGATGTTGTCCATCACAGAGGCAGGGTTGTGTCTCAGCTCCTGACCATCCACAATGAGAATCTGAAATAACAGCAGCCACCTTAACCTCCAACAGCTTGTGTTGAGCTTTCCAGCTCTCAGAACTGTCCGCTGCCTTCATTCATATGAGCAGGCTACTGCTGTCTGCTTATTCTGGAGCCACACAATAGAGGAGGATGTAGCAGAGAAGTTACAACAAGAGCCACAAGTACAACAGGATGGTAAATTCCAACAGAGTTTGTCTAATAATTTGTCTCTGTCCACCCTCCCCTGTAAGCCAGCACTGAGGCCCAGTAACAGCATTATTTACAGACTGCCTTGTGCGTCCTTTTTTCAGATGTCAACCATTATGTCCAGCATTCTTCCGTAACCAAAGCTTATTCTCCCGCTGCACATATAATAGACAATAAAGAACAGCACTTTGCTGAGATGCCAACTGTTCTAAAGAAAAATCATCACATGCACTGAAGTCTGGGGAAACGTAGAAGTCCCTGACCCTTAGCAAGTGTAGGAATGGTGTGCCAGTGCAAAGCTAACGCCACAAAGAGTGGCCATAGAATGCAATTTTCTTTCCCTTTTTCTTTTTTAAAGTGCCCACCCAGTTGGTGTCCCTGGCTCTATTATTCCACACATCAGTGACCTCCAGGATTAGTAAGGCAATGAGATTGAAGCCCAAGAACGTGACGGTACATTTTATGTAGGAACAGTCAACGTCTGTTTGCCTGCTCCAGCTCCACAGACATGGAGGAACACACACAGTAAGCAGCTCCTGCATTAGTTTTATGAAAGAGGCAGGCTGAGCTATTGATTTAATTCTTAATTCTCACACAAAGGAGGCACGGGTTGCAGAATTAATACAATAACTTCTGGCTACACATCGTGCTGTCTTGAAGGATCTACTCACCACAACTTCTCCTTGCAATGTGGCACCAATCAGTTATTCTTCCTGCTAATTATTCCATGACGAATAGCTGAACTGCAGTAGTCTTACTCTGACAGTAACCAGAGATATAGGTCTCTGATTTATTTTCCCTTCTCTCTAATTTTAGTCTTGGCAGATCTATCATGTACAGTTACTGACTGCCAAGGCAGCAATCTCAAGAGACTAATGGGCATTGTGAGGCTGCTGGAATATAGACTGAGGATAACTGCAGGATCAGAAAGAAATTGAGAAAATATTTTCTGACTCATAATGTCTTGGTTTATAAACGTCTTGGGAATTTTGAGACAGAAATGGTCTGTAGCGTATATTAACTGACCTTTTGCAAAGTTAAACCTCTGCAGACAGCTAAAGGCTTCACAACATGGAAGCTAACAAGTGGCAGAGGCCAAGAGCTTCTCTTTAAAGCTATGAAACCAGAGCAAGTGGATGAACACCAGCTGGGCCTGTAGGGGGTCCCAGGGCTGCAAGCTGCCCAGATGAAAGGAAGGGAGCTCCGATACGGCTGTTCTGAACCTCTCAAGCCCGTGGGGCTGTCTGAGAGATCACAGAATCATCTTGTAGTCATTTACATTTACAAATACAGTAAAGGGCAAAATTGAAGTATTTAAGCCTGATTTCTTACTAGTTTGTAGTAGGAAAAGCAAACGGTGGTTCTTGTTCCAAAAGATAAGAGAAAAAGTGAAATGAAAAGAATATAAAGGGACTGAGGAGAAGGGATCTGGGAAAAGAGAAGGAGCAGGGGAGGAAGAGAGAGAGATTTGTTCTCTGCTTCTCTGCACTAAACCTAGAAAGGACTCCTCGAGACCAGTTTCTGCTTTGTCACCTTAGTTCTGAGGCCAGACAGCAGTGTTCATCCCCTCCACTCAGAAGTTTTGCATGCTCTCTTCCAAAGTCAGCGTTGTCAAAGCATTATTAATCTATTTCACTCTGCAGCTAAACCTCCTACCTGCCCAGAGGGGAAGTATGTTAGCCAGCGCTCTAGGTGAGTTGAATACCAGCCAGGGAGCAGGCATCGGCTCTGCAGGTTGCGCAGCTCCTGAGGGGCCTGGGATTTTGCAGAGATCACTTGGTAAAAGGTGTAATTGAGTGCCACGGGGTCATTGTGAGCTCGCTGGTGCTGAAAAACATAAGCTGAATTAAGGAGAAGGAAAACAAAGTTCCTCCCTCCCCGTGCTATCTCTGTGCAGACTCCATGGACTCAATACAAGCAGCCACCACTGCCTTTGTATGTAACTCTGTCCATGTCTCCAGCCTGCTTCATCTTTCCTGGCTTCTCTACAGAAATAGAACCGTGGATTTCTGCCCCCAGGCTTTTTGCCTCACCCTACTGGGATATTTCTCGAGTGCTCACCCACAGAACAGTACAGAAAAGTTACCTGATACCATGAGTAGGCTCGGTCTGCAGGGTTGATCAGAACAGTAATGATTTTGGCTCGAGGAAGCAGGGCTGCACCACGTTTTGGTACTACCTCTGTGTCAAAGTAGTTGGCACTCTTCTCAAACATGAAGTCTGTGCTGGCATTGGAGGGGATTGGAAAGAATTCCATGTACCTGCCAAATGGACAAGGACATCGGTGAGCTGAGTGGCACAGCAAAGAAATGGCACACAGCAAAATGATGTCTTTGCTTCTCCTCAAGAGAGGAGTAGCAGCATAGTAAGTGCCACAGTGGCTTGTACTCCCTGCCAGATGGAAACACTTTATCATAATTGCATACGTGTACAGGTAAAGGGGAGGGCATGCATGTGGCTGAAAAGAAACTGCAGTCAATGTATGGCATGTAGCGATATTTCTGTAAATCTGAAGGGCTAAGAACAGCAGTATAGAGATCCTCCTTTCTGTCCTGCATGCCCTAACTCAGAAACCACAAAGAACTTTTAAACAAGCACACTGTTGCCTGTTTTGCTTGTCAAAGGAGAAGAAATCTCGTGATAGCAGTGGATTCAACAAAGGCCCTCCAATTTGTAAAGCTACATCATGCCCCGAGGTATCTGCTGGGGAGCAGACATTAAGATCAAAACCTACCTGGCCTACTCTTGCAAGCAAGCATTTGGGTTTGGCAAACAGAGAACATGTGCTGAGCAGTTGCAATGAAAACAGTAATGGAGAAGCTACTCAGAGGGCTGAGGTGGACATACAGGCACATTCAGGGCAAGACAATACGGGTGCAACTTATGACAGAAGAACACACGTCAGGATTCTTACCAATCAATTCCTTTATGATAGTTGGGTCCATTAAAAAACTGGATCTCCTCAAAAGTGGATGGGCTTGGGAAGTTACTGGTGACAGCTGGATGCATGGTCAAGAAGAAATGCACAGCTGTTGTGCCTGCAACAGGAAGAATTTAGCAGGACCTATCACACATACTGTTTGGCTGAATTTAAAGCTTTATCTACACTGCAAAGCGCAGACCCCCAATGGACACACACCTACCATACACAGCTAACCCCACTCCTCATGCAGGCTACAATAGCAGAGACAACAAGCACTTTGAGCATGGCTCAATAGTTCAGTCTCAGACTTCAACTCATGCAGCTGCTTTAAGTCACCTTGGTAGCACAACTGTCACCCATGTCAGCTACGTTGTGCTCTTGACGCAGTTGGGCTGTTCCCATCCTTCTCCTCTCAGTAGTGCAGCCACACCGCTGTGTGGCAGAACTCATACCTGCCAACCAGAAGGTGGCATGGGAACTGCAGGATAATATCACACATTCGGGGAGGAGATGCACTGGGGACATTAATTTCCTCAAATAGGAATTCAGCTAGAGATAGCATGGCCTGAATCTGCTGTGGATGTTTTCCCTTTGCCCAGTCAAGCCTGATAATCCTGCTCTGCCCCCAGCTGCAGGGCTTCCACAGGTCAATAAATCAGATGCCAGGACAAGGTTTTCTTACTGTGCAATTGCAAGCAGCCTGGGCCATGATCCAGAGGCCCCATGCTGCACACACACCAACAGAGCTTCACAGTGACACAAGCCAGAGACAGCAGTTTGCCTGGGACAAGCCTCTTGCTGTCAGGATCACTGCTGGGCTGGTGCCTGCTCTTTCACTGCACTACAGAGAAAGCCAAGGTCTGAAGACCTGGCTTTGGCTGAAGAGATTTTGCTCTCTTCAGGCTAGAAGGGACTCCTTGGACAGTACACACAGATAGTCATGTCACTGCCAAGCACTACGCTGCAGCAGTTAAGGGGTGGTGACAGAGGTCGGACAAAAGAGGATCTCAGCCTCCTACTGACAGTGACATGGAGTGTGCAGCCAGTACGGGGATCTGTCACAATAAAGGCACCAGGGGACATTCACTGTAACCTTTGCTAAGCATGTGTTTAGTCCTGCTGACAGCTTATGTTTTGTGGCAGACTAGGAAAGGTCACAGTTTCTTTACGCTTGTGTGGGAAAGCCAGAACACAACTCTGCAGGTAGGGCTTTTCCCTGCAAATAAGGACTGGTGCAAAGAAAGTGTCAAGGCTCGAAGCAACAGACCTGCCAGATTTTGTTTAGAACAAATCTGAGATTCTCTGAAATGTCCTCTGTGGACATTTGGCAGATTGTGTGAAGGGCAACAACACGGATCTACAACATCTACAACACAGACCTTTCCAGCTCTCCTCTCTGGAGGAAGGAGATGAAAGACGCAATCTATTTTTAGATAAAGTATTCACATACCAGTTTTCTGAGGTCCCACAATGAGGAACTTGGGGAGACGATCACATGTTTTCTCTTTGGACCAGATATCCTTGTGCCTCTTATCATCACAGGGATTCTGCAGCGTAAGTGATGGGATTAAGCATTAGTGCCGGAGCTAATGAAAAGGGGAGGAGAAGCTGGAAGGCAACCCTCTAGGGAAGATGCTATTAGCATAGGAGGAACACTTCACAGCCACACTGCTGCTCTGCCAAGCAGCGAGAAGAGTCAGATAAAAGCAGGAGGGAACATTTTTCAAAAGCCCAACGCGACCCAGAAGCCAAAGTCCCTCCGAGAGCATTAACCACTGGACTTGCCCTGTGTAGCCACACTGGGCTGGGCCACCACGATAGTACAGCTCAGCACCTGTGAACTGCTGGCTGGCAGACAACTCTATCGCCTTCGGTTAATTTCATCTGCTCATTATCAGGCAGAGAGCTGCTGCTCTGGGATAAAGCGGAATAAACATGTTTTTATTTAATGAACATGAATTCTGTGGTGTGAGATTACTTTAAGATTAATCATGTTAACATGCCTGCAAGCTTTTCCAGCAACAAACAGGGCTATTCCTCATACGCTTAGCATTTCACAGCACTTGGCTCTATTGAAGCCCTTTAATGACCCAAATGTCTGCAACCCTCCTTCCAGTCATTATCACCAGCCGTCCCTGTCCCTAAGCTCACACCATTACCCCCATCCCTTCCGCTCTGTAATTTGCCCCTTGCAGCCTGAATTCACAAAAGTGATTAGGTGACCTAAAACCTTTGTGCATTACCGCTCCATGCTCTGGATCAGCAGTTTCTCTGCTTTATAGATGGCACACAGCTCTAGGAAAACCAGCAGGAGCGATTAAAACAGTTTTCTCACCTGCCACAAGGGATTCTTCTCCTGGGGAAAGATTTCAAAGTACTTCTTTGCAAGCTGGACTGGGGGCAGCGTCTGCAGGCGAAGGTTGGTCCAGCACTGCACAAACTTGACCAGGCTCTCAAAAGTGTACAGTCCCAGGCGGTCGTTCCCATAGTTAGACAAGTGGGTCATGAAGATGCTGATCTGAAAATAAGGACACGGGATACTGCTCAATCATGTAACAGTATTGTTTCCTCTTGACTTGACTGTAGTGTCAAGGAAGAGGCTGTTCACACCTCAGACTGCCCTGACTTCTGGGCTGACAAACACAGCGTCTGCGCTGATGAAAAACAACAGAAATTCAGTGCTTGCAGAGCAGCAGAAACTGAGAAGGGACACGCACTTATCAGTACCCCCTGGGAATGGTGGTAGAGGCTGAGCCCTGTCTGAGAGTCCAGAATAGACTCAAAATCCCATTCTAATGGCTCTGGGACACTGAGGGGAACCAAAGGTTAATCAGTTACCCTCTCCTAGTCAAAAACTTCCAAAGCCTGTCTTATCACAGTCATATCATAGAATCATAGAATGGCCTGGGTTGAAAAGGACCATAATGACCATCCTGTTTCAACCCCCCTGCTATGTGCAGGGTCACATGGAAGAATGGGAGCTTCCCCGTCCATCTCCAAGCACCCACTGCTGAACCCTGATGGTGCCAGATGATGTCAGCAGGCAACACCACAGTGCACTGGCAGGGAACAGGAGTGGCCTTCCCTCTCACAGTATGGAAGAACAGAAGGAAGGAGGATACAGATGCCACTGGATGAATACAACTGCTGGCAGTCCAGATGCCTGAATTCAGTCTCCTGCCCAGTGGTACATGGAGTGGTCTCAGTGCAAACAGGGGTACTTCTGCTATTTTGTGCCAAAGCATCCCCAAGGCACTGAAAAATAATCCTACCCAAGAAGTGCTCACACACCAAGGCCTTTGAATAGGCAACAGCAAACAGTGGTAGCACTAACACACAAGGAAGCTGAGCAGAGTTAAAGATTTATCACATTTGTTTGCCTGTGAATCTTTCACTTCTGGTTTCCCACTGAGCTGACAGAGGAGCCTGCCAGGCAGGTTCTGGTACATACCCTTCAAAGAGCAGTGCATGCACTTGGTGCTGCTGTGTTAAAAGGACATGCTGCAGGATTGAGTCCAGAGAGTGGTGGTGAATGGCTTAGTGTCTGCATGGAGACCAGTGACGAGTGGCGTCTCCCACGGGTCAGTACTGGGATCAATACTCTTTAGTATCTTCATCACTGACACTGACAGTGGGGTCAAGTGTACCCTCAGCAAGTTGGCCAATGACACCAAGCTGTGGGGTGCAGTGAGCACGCCAGGCAGATGGGATACCATTCAGAGGGCCCTGGACAGACTTGAGGAGTGGGCCCAGGAGAACATCACAAGGTTCAACAAGTTCAAGTGCAAGACCTTACACCTGGATCGAGGCAACCCTCATTATCAACACAAGCTGAGGGATGAAAGGATTGAACACAGCCCTACTGAAAAGGACCCGTGGATACTGGCAGATGGCAAATGGACATGAGCCAGCAGCGTGCCCTCACAGCCCAGAAAGTCAGCCCCATCCTGGGCTGCATCAGAAGAAGTGTGGCCAGAAGGGAGGAGGAGGTGATCCTGCCCTTCTACTGTGCACTGGTGAGGCTTCACCTGGAGTGCTGTGTCCAGATGTGATATCCTCAGCACAGGAGAGACACGGATCTGTTGGAATGCATCCAGAGGAGGGTCACAGAAATGATTCAAGGGATGGAACACCTCTCCTAAAAGGGCAGGCTGAGAGCTGGGGCTGTGCAGCCTGGAGAAGAGAAGGCTGTGATGTGACCTGATAGCAGCCTTTTAGCCTTTTAAAGGGAAGCTACAGGAAAGAAGGGGACAGACTCTTTAGCAGGGTCTGTTCTGACAGAGCAAGGGGAAATGGCTTCAGGCTTAAAGAGGGTAGGTTTAGGTTGGATGTAAGGAAAAAGTCTTTTACAGTGGGAGTGGTGGGGCACTGGAACAGGTTGCCTACAGGTGTGGTTGATGCCAAATCCCTGGAGACTGTCGAAGTGAGGCTGGGTCAGATTCTGAGCAACCTGATGGAGCTGTGCATGTCCCTGTTCATTGCAGGGCAGTTGGGACTAGATGGCCTTTAAAAGTCCCTTCCCACTCTAAGGACTCTATGATTCTTCAGTTCTAAATACAAGACAGCAAAACACAGAAAGATCTGGGCCACATTGTGGGGAGAATCAGAAGACAAACTGATGTATACCATGTTGTCTTTTGCCCATTTCTGAGAGACACCAGGGAGGTGGTGTGACTGCAAAGGGTTGCTCATTCCTTTGGCTTGCTGGTAAAACACTTAGAGGAAAAGTTTGCTGCATAAAGCATCTTTCTCACTGGCATAATCCAAGCAGGGAGGACACCTGGGACACTTGTAGGGTTTTCAGAATAAAAAAACACTTGCACATGACCAAGGCTAGCAATCACATCTCAAGACTAATTGCATTCAGTAACATCTTTATGCCAACCATGCTCACACAGACAATGCTGTCATTTGCAAAGAGCCTCCAGCAACACGACTTACAAGAAGACAAGCCCAACCATTTCCCCGTATTTCTGAGTGTTCAGTCATGCCCTGTAACATATGCACTGGTAAACAAGGCTTGGAAGCTCACAGTGCATTGCCACAGCTACCGTTAGCAAAACAGCTCCAAGTAATACTCCTGACATAACCTACATTCAGTTCCTGTCTCTTCCTCCCTCCCATCCACACTCAGTAACACAAGACTAGCTCAATGGTCACACAGCTTTCCTCTCTCACTCCCTTTCACGATCAAGAATGGCATGGAAATGATCAGAAATGTCCTTTGCTTCTGGGAAACAGACTGGGCACAAGGCAGCCTGTCCATTAAACATCAACAACTATTCTCTTTACTGACAGATCTTGTTCGCTAGTCAGAAGATCAAACATCATCTGTTTGCACTGTGGAGTTAATCACATGCACACAGGCTTAGAGACTCCTGCGTGTGTACACCCACTCAAAGAGAGCTGGAAGCACCAGAAAGGATTGAGAGACACTGGTCCAAGTCTGCTGCGGATCACTGCTGGGGCTGCGGGGCTGGCCAGCTTTCTATCAACTCTCTGAGATGGCTCTATCAGAGTGGGAGGAATACGAGAGTCTGAATCACTGTACAATGAGAAGGAGCTTACAGCACGGTCCTCCACTGCTGACAGAGACAGAAATGCTGCACTGCCAAAAGGAAGGGAAAGCGTAAACATACAAAATGTCTGAAGGCATCCGAGTTTTGAAAGTCAAACAGCCAACAGTGTAACTGGCAAGTAAGCCAACCCTGTTCCACAGCATGATCCTCCCAAACTTTTTTGGATCACAAATCACTCTGTGATGCAGCCAGAATACATTGCAAGGGTTTTCTCACTACCAGGGTTCCAAGGACTGGAGAAGCACAAAGCTCTAGGAAAAACAGAAAACAAAAAAAAAAATAAGCTCACTGAGAGAAGTTTGATTTCCTGATCCAGCGGGACACTGCAGCTCCAACCAAAAGAGGCTGAAGCTCCATATTCAGCCCCACAGTCAAGATCCAAAGGAAGCGTGAATGAAAGAAAATATCGTGGTAAGTGCAGTCACTGATGTTGCATGACAAATCCTACAAAACAAGTACTCAACGACTGTGACCAATACTCCATGGCTCACACCTAATCAGAAACAATCTGCTCTCTCTTGGATTGACTTGCACAGTTTCTTCCCCAAACTTGGGCACTGCTGGAGAAGATATATAAAGGAGAAGAAAGAAGGCAGAAACTTGGAAATTCTATGAAAGGAGAAGATTAAACATCAGGAATGACTATGGAAGTAGACATTCCAAAAATCACTATCTAAACATGGCAGGGTAGAGCTCATTCAGATAAATGGATGACAATAGGTGCCAAATCAGCTTTAAAAAGAAACAATTTCGGGAGAATTGAGAAGGCTATCATAGATATGATCAGACAAAAAGAACAGCAGCCAATAAGCATGGAAGTGAGGGAGTGTGATCTGCAGTTGGACAGGGCTACAAAGCTTAATCTCCTACCCAATTAGGATTTAAAAGAATGACTGAGTTTTTTGGGTTGTTTTTTTCTTGTCTTTTGACACCTAGCACATTGTCCTAGCTTCAATGGGAAGTGAGGAATATGTCATTTGCCTTCCACTGCTGAGAATTAAGAAGGGGCTGCGTAGTGTTGAAGGTACTACAGCAGCTCAGTGTCTTGATGGAACCGATAGGCATTAAATGATAAACAGCTGCATCAGACAAAGATATCCCAAAAATGCCTTAGGGTGACAGCTATATCACAAAAAACAGCACGCACTAATTGCTTCCAGTATATACATTCTGAAAGCATGGGACGTACACTGCTTATGAAAAGCCCAGAGAAAGCACTTATTCAGAATGAAAATTCATCAGTGAGCCTGGGACAAGCCAACAGGAATCAGATGCGTGTGGGACAGGAGGCACATCTCACTGGTAATTCTAGAAGGTGCAGCAGTGTAGGTAACACCCACTTCATGCTGGGCCACGCTCAGCACATCACCTTGGCTCATTTCTACATGTGGCCCATTGCACTTGCCAACACTCAATACTTCCTCCTTAGCAGTGAGTAAAGCAAAGCAACCTTAAGTAGCCACGACTTCCTCAGCCCCCTTTTTCACATCTCTTTAGCCTCACACTGGAGATACCCACACTGCAATATGTTATTACACTGAATCCCCTCTAGGATCCACTACTTTCCCACATCATGTGAATAAGCTGAGACACTGACACATTGATCCCCCTTGCAGATGAGCTTACCGGGTTCAGGAGCACTGTCAGGAAGAGTTCACCCCCACGAATGCTCTTGTCCAACTCCTTTGAGCCACCAGGATATTCGTTATAGAAGATAGTGTGAGTAAAAAGGCCACAGGTCTGTCGAGGCAAAACCTGACAATATAGAAGACAAGTTAGGTATGAGGCAGATGCAGTAGAAATCCATATGTGAATGTGTCTAAGCAGTTCTTTAAAGATCAGTATGAAGAATAAGGGATATAAGTAACATAGTTTCAGGACTCTTTGATATTCTTTCCAGACATTTACTTAGCACAGTGCAAACAAATAAGCGAGTGGGACATAAATTTAATCTTGTCATGATTAATTTTGCTGTCTGTTCAGTACTGACCTCTGAATTCTACCAAGAAACAACAGCAAAAAACCTGTCTGTAGCCAAGTTCCTTCTCTTTATTTCAGTTAATAATTTTGGAAATACGGATCATACTGAGATTAATGTTTTTGCTGCAGGTCATTAGATGAGCATCCCCTGGGAAGGAAATGTGTGCTGCTCAGGAGCCCGTGGGCTCTGCTCCCCCAGCTGTGCTCACCATGATTCCATTATGAATGAATCCACGTCGGTACCGGGCAGGTCGCAGGTGTGGGTATTCCTCTGTGCTTGTTACTTGGATGCTCCAAACAGATTTCCATGCCTCATAGAGTTGTGTGTGGACAGGATAAACCCCAGAATGATGGGGGGCTACAGCATAGCCCAAGTCTGTGGGGATTCCATGCTCCTGGAAGCAGAATACGCAGCTTGATCATTCAGTATTTAACTATTATCTTTACTAAGGATCATTCAGCAACAGTGTCCAAGGTGGAGTGTCAAGAGGACAGAGTAAAAAGAAGTCTCCCTAGACTGGGAAACTTGAGATACTTTTTGCATTATGTATCTATAGAAATAGGAAGGGTGATTCTGTGCCAACAAGAATGTTCAGCATTTGGAACAGCTGCTGCAAGAACAGTCTTGTAGCTTTGCAGGTGTGCCAAGTCAGATTTTCAAAGCCTCAGGTCAGGCTCCTTGGTTACTACAAATGAACTAATCAATGCTGTTAAGTCACACATCTCACATCCACAACACCTAGGTCTGAGTCACTGGAGCAGGAAAACAAAATTTCTTTAACTGACACAGAAGGGAAGAAGGCAACAGCTGGGGCCTGCCTTGAAGATAGCAATTCAAAGAAAAGCAGGCACGAAACTGGTGGTTGTTGAGGCTGAAGCTGCGGGGCTCAGAGCTACACTAAAATTACAAGAGATAGCTGAATGCCATGGTTCTTAATTCCACTATGTGGTTCTGGTAACAGTGTGAATGATGACAGCTCTGCCCTGGTGGTACACAATAAAACCAGAGCCCCTAAATGAAGCAACAGCCTTCCCTTTCCACTGCTAGCTTGTTTTATGTTAAATATGTATAATTGTGTTCTGTGCTTTTTCTCTCTTAGCAATAGACTACAATGTTACTTAAGCACAAAAAGAAGATTAAATTGTTTCTATAATGCTGCAACTGTACTCTGAATTCAGGATCATTCCAACTCTGCATGTGTCATGGGAACGCGAGACAGCAGCTTGCTATTCCCAAGGGGATTACTATCAACAGAACCAAACTAGGGGTGAAAAGGACACATCTTTTCAGACAAACACACACGCTGTATTCAACTCTGCTGTAAGCATGAAGCAGACATTGTCTATGTAATGCAACTGTCTATGTAATGTTCAAGGTTTCCCTCCTCCTCTGCCAAAACCAGAGATTTTCCCCTGGACTTCCTAGATAAGTGAGGGGGGTGTTCTGGTAACGGGGGATGCTGAGAAGGCGGAAATACTGAACGCCTTCTTTGCCTCTGTCTTTAGTGAAAGGGCTCTCCCCCAGGAATCCCAGTCCCCGGTGGTTGATGAGAGAATCTGGGGAATGGGAGATTTCCCTTTAGTCAGGGAAGAGGTGGTCCATGAGTGCTTAGGAAACATTAATGTCCATAAATCCATGGGACCTGATGGGGTGCACCCGCGGGTGCTGAGAGAGCTGGCGGAGGTTATTGCTAAGCCGCTCTCTGTAATTTTTCAAAGGTCTTGGAGAACTGGGGAGGTGCCTGAAGACTGGAGGATGGCCAATGTCACCCCAGTCTTCAAAAAGGGCAAGAAGGATGACCCGGGTAATTATAGGCCAGTCAGCCTCACCTCTGTCCCAGGGAAGGTGATGGAACAGCTTGTGCTGGATGCCATCTCCAGACAACTGGGAGAAAAGGAGGTTATCAGGAGTACTCAGCATGGGTTCACCAAGGGGAGGTCGTGCTCGACCAACCTGGTGGCCTTTTATGAAGATGTCACTAGCTGGGTGGACGGGGGGAGAGCGGTAGATGTAGTCTACCTTGATTTCAGTAAGGCTTTTGATACGGTCCCCCATGACATCCTTATAACAAAGCTGAGGAAGTATGGGATAGATGAGTGGACGGTGAAGTGGATCGAGAATTGGCTGACTGGCAGAGTGCAGAGGGTTGTCGTTGGCGGTGCGGTGTCTGGCTGGAGGCCTGTGACTAGTGGTGTCCCCCAGGGGTCTGTGCTGGGTCCAGTCTTGTTCAACATCTTCATCAACGACCTTGATGAGGGGATAGTGGCCACCCTCAGCAAGTTTGCTGATGACACGAAGCTGGGAGGATTGGCTGACACGCCTGAAGGCTGTGCGGCCATTCAGAGAGACCTGGACAGGCTGGAGAGCTGGGCAGTAAGAAACCGGATGAGGTTTAACATAAGCAAGTGTAGAGTCTTGCATCTCGGTAGAAATAATTGCATACACCAGTACAGGTTGGGGGAAGACCTGCTGGAAAGGAGCTCTGCTGAGAGGGACCTGGGCGTCCTGGTGGACGACAGGTTGGCCATGAGCCAGCAGTGTGCCCTTGTAGCCAAAAAGGCCAATGGCATTCTGGGGTGCATTAAAAAGAGCGTAGCCAGCAGGTCAAGGGAGGTGATCCTCCCCCTCTTCTCTGCCCTGGTGAGGCCTCATCTGGAATACTGTGTCCAGTTCTGGGCTCCCCAGTACAAAAAAGACAGGGATCTCTTGGAAAGAGTCCAGCGGAGGGCCACAAAGATGGTGAAGGGCCTGGACCATCTCCCCTACGAGGAGAGACTTAGGGAACTGGGTCTGTTTAGCCTTGAGAAAAGAAGGCTGAGAGGGGACTTGATCCAGGTTTATAAATACCTGGGGTGTGGGAGCTATAGTGGCGAGGCTGGTCTCTTTTCAGTAGTGCGTGGGGACAGGACTAGGGGCAACGGGCTGAAACTCCAGCATAGGAAGTTCCGCATGAATGTGCGCAAGAACTTCTTTACGGTGAGGGTGACGGAGCACTGGAACAGGCTGCCCAGGGAGGTGGTGGAGTCTCCTTCTCTGGAGATATTCAAGACACGCCTGGACGCCTACCTGTGCGACGTGGTGTAGGCAGCCTGCTTTGGCAGGGGGGTTGGACTCGATGATCTCTAGAGGTCCCTTCCAACCCCTATAATTCTGTGATTCTGTGATTCTGTGATAAAAGCCTCCCTCCAGCATTGTCTGAGGAGGCCAGAGCCAGGACACAGAGCATTTTATACCACTGACTAGATAACTTCCTACAAAACCACTGTGAATAAGGATTGAACAGGAAATGCCTTCTCACTGCCTGTTTATACAATAATTGGATTTGGAAGGTAATGCTACAACAAATTCACACCTCAGCAAACTAGAGCCTTGGGATTTGCACCCTGGAATGTGTCAGAGCTGCCTGGGGCCATGCAGGTGCCAGGAAACACTGCATAGGCAGGCATGCGAATTCTGTTTCTTGCCTGAAGACAGCAGGAGGCATGCACCAATTTAAACTTTCAGGGCTTGCTTTCTTAAATGCTGTTGTGTTACTTGACTAGTATTTATCTTCAGCGGGGTCTGAACAGCTATTCCAGGGGAAGAACAGTTTAGGATTAGTACTGTAAAGGAATGCGATGCCCCTTACCACAGCAAACTGTTTGTTGAGCTTCATCTGCTCAGCCAGCACAGTGACATTGTGGAAAAGATGAGGCTGCATGTGACTCCACATGTGGGGGAACCACCAGAACTCCTTCCTATGCTTGAGCAGCATGTCATCACCTTCATCTTCCTCATCTGTACCTACAGAGAGCAGACAAGGAGATAACACAAAGCAGAAGAGAGGCTCAATGTTTCTAAGCAGTGGCCAATCCCCTGTAATGGCAAGTTGTCCCATGTCCCAGAGCAAGGATCAAGCTCTATCTAATGTGTTACACAGACATGCATCCGCACAAAGAGTGAGGCAGGGAGCTGACAAAAGCTGCAAGTGGTAGAAGAGATGCATCAGTTCTGCCAAGAGCCACAACAGAACGGTACACTGTCAGGGTACCACAAAGCTCCTGCAAATGTGTGGGCCATATGCAGGAGCTGGGACAAAGGGGTGCCAGAGGCTTACCTGTGTGGTAGAATTTCCCTGAGAAGCCCAGGTTGAAGGTGAAATTTGGGACTAAAGTTCTCAGCTTATTCTGGGTGCTCAGTAAAGCCTGTTTGAATGAAAGGAAAAAGAAATGTTCATACTCAGTTGTTCTGTAAGATTCCTCTGTTCTGCTGATGCCAGTTCAGTCTGAAGAGGTGTCACAGGATATGGAGCTAAGGCACTGTTACCTGTGAAGTGAGGTAGCCAAGGGTTTCACATATGGAGCCTTTATGTCAAGTACCATCTTGCCTTACTGAATGATGTCACTTTAAAAACACAGTCACATCCATCTCTCATACATCCTCTCCACCTCGCTGTAAAGTACCCACAGTGCCTGTGCTAAGGCAAAGGGACAAATCTCACCTCCAAGCAATAGGTGCGTTAGTCTTCCCAGGCTCAACCTCAACACTCCCTTACCTTCTCAGGTCAGCTGGGACCTGTCACCTTTCTCTGAGTCTATGGGTTAAAGAAAATCAAGATAGAGCTGGACATGGTGCACAGTCTGAGGAAAAGACACTGGAGAAAGCATACAGAGTTCTTGGAACTTAGGAGATGGGCAGATCTTCCTTCTCCAGCTGTCCTTCCCTTGCCTTAAGGGGCACAACTGAGCACAACAAGGCTGCCTTCACATGCCTCTTGCTCTATAGGGATTGTTTAGGCACACATACAACAGCAAGAACAAATGCCAGCCTAGGATAATTTCTAACAGCGATCCCAGCTCCTCCATGACCACATGCCTACCATGCCTTTATCCCAGCTTCCACTCAAGGGTGATATTTTGAGAGATGTATGGCACATGACATCTCCAGAACCCACCACACATGCAAGTAGGGCTTAGCAAGGTGACATGGCAGCAGCACTGATGGCTGAAGCCTTTTCTGCTGCACAAGTTCCTGAATAGGCAACAGGAATTCAAGTTCCCTTCACATAAAGCACAGGGACTTATCCCATAGCAAGCAGCAATAAGAGCTGTGCATCTCTCTCCAGAGAAGAGCCTGTTTGCCCAGCAAGGTGACAGCACCACTCCCAGCATGGAACCAGCACTTGGAACACTTAGGTAGGAAAGTGCCACTTCCTCATATTGCCCTGAGCTGTCCCACACCCTTCCACTTCTCTCTGTTGCCCTGAAAGGCACATCTTCTTCCTCAAGCTTGAGTGGGAAGGTAGAGGGAGGAAAGACAGCAGCTAAGAGGCTTAGCATTTCTCTGGGCTGAGGGAGATTTAAAGCCTGGCTGGGGTTACCATGACGACACATCTGTCTGATGATAAATCCCCAAAAGCTGTGCTCCTGCAGGCAGCAATCCTTTGTGGCTGGGGAGGGACCCAGGGAGAGTCTGTGGGGGCCCCAGCAATTCTGAGACTGTGGAGCCCCACAGAGCCAAGCAGAGCCCTGCCTTCATGGAGGGTTTACTGCTCATCATGTGCCATCCCTGCACTGATGCCCAGTCTTTCTCACAGCTGTAAGGTGGCACAGTGTATGTCTGCATAAATACTTCTCACTTGCACAGGATCAAAGAGAGTAAGGTAACAAGCAAAATATTTGGAGATTCATTCAAATAAGCCTATCATTCACTGTTCCCTAGCATACGGTTCCAAGGGATCCATGAGCTGCAATAAGGCAAGACAATACATACAGCTGAGGGAATGGGCAGGAAAGATGGTGTTTCTCTCTTCTGACACCTCTGCACTCTGTTTCTCTTTTACTTAACTAGCCAGATGCAAACAGATCTTCAAGTCCATATTTAAGGAATTTCACTGGACGCAGAGCTTGTATTTTAGCTGTTCCCCATCTCCATAGAAGAAAGTTTCTTACCTCTGAAAATCACTCTTCACAAACTTCTATTTTCTAAATGCCTTCCTTCCAAAAAATCCTTCCAAGATGTACACCTGTCTACTACCCAGCCCAAAAGGCCCCTTCCCTACCTCTGCTTTCTACTAGAAGCTCAGCAAGGCTCATCCCAGAATGAGTGGGAACTCAACTCTGCTTTTTTAGCTATGAATATACATATTTGTTAATCTTCTAAAAGCTTTTCCAGACATTTTAGCTGCTTCGCACAAACCCCGAATATTATCTCTTCTACCTTGGGTGTCTCTAACAAGGCAGCAAAAGAAATGTGGGAAACAAGATCGAAAGGTATTCAACCTTGGATGAGAGGATACCATAACGACTGGAAAACAGTTCATAGTCAAATGATAAAGAACATAATAAATACATATGCCAAGTATACTGGGAGCATCCAAAGCAAAGCATCCAAAGCACACTGCTGAAGAAACACCCCCTTCAGTGGAACTGCCCATCACAGAGCAGCACATTCTTAAAAGGATCTTCTGCAGTTTTCTCATTGCCTGGTGGTTGGCATAGCTCAAAACAGAGCTGTCAAAAGAGAAAGCACTCACAGCGCTGGTATTCCCAGCTCCCCTACAATGCCAGAACCAGGGATTTAGAATCGCTGGGTATTGTGATTTCAGCTAAGATCATCACACGCGATTTAGAAAGGCAAGAGCTGACTGATAGCTGTCTTTACTAGATTCTCTCCCACCCTCAGCATTCAATAACCCAGAGTCCTTGATTTTCACTTAACTTGCTCTCCAAATCAGGAGCAATGATTGCTTGCTATGTATGCCCTTGTAGAGATTACCACCAGAGAGGCAAAAACTCATCTGCTTAATCTTCTTTCCTCATACCTAAAGCAGACCAGGAAAGGATCACAAAAGCCAGATCCTTCTGCATTAGTCTTTGTTGGCCAGTTCCGTGGAGGTTTGGTAAATTCAGAGGATTACGATTTTATAAGAGAATGAATGTGGACTTGTTGATAAGAGAAAGGATTCTCTGAGATTCTGTCTTGTTAATAACGTGCAGTTCAATCCCTGGTAAACTTTACAAGGGAAAAACATTTTCCTTGAGCAGCTTCCAAGGGCTTCGCTTCAGTAGAGGACCACAAGTTCTTGCTCCAGCCCTTAGCAGAAACAGGAACTCAAAAGGTGAACAGCTTTAAAGTAAAAACAAACAAAATTGCTTTTTCTTTTTTTTTTTTTTCTCTTTTCTTTTTAAAGATAAAAAGCTGACCAGGCCTCTAAACATCACGAACAAAAACATCTCTCCTTTCATGCAGGACATTTATGCATTCAATCAAATTATATTCAGCATTTCCTTTTAATAGTCATTTTGTCTGGGAAGCTGTTTAAACGGGCACCTGCATATGGCAAATGAGCTCACTGGGATAGC
The DNA here is from genome assembly GCF_039878825.1 of Excalfactoria chinensis. NCBI lineage: Eukaryota > Metazoa > Chordata > Aves > Galliformes > Phasianidae > Excalfactoria > Excalfactoria chinensis. Next base: position 19,028,639 of record NC_092830.1, on the reverse strand, counting down.
AGAGTCAATTTTATACCTTCACACAACATCCAATCTTCAAACCACTACCCCGACCGCTGTAATCTAAGCTTCAAGATAAGGAACTGCGTGTCGAGATAGCAGCCTTGAAACACAGCTTTTATATAAAAGGCCAAAGAAAATGCCAGCTGTTTTGTCACCATTACATTCCCCTCTCCCCACAGCGAGAGGCTATCAACAAATCCATGTTGTTATTTCTCGCTTTTAAAAAATAAAAATTCATTAACCTCTCATGGCTCTGCAATCAGAGAACTTCTTTTAAATGGATAAATCTGGGCTTTATCTGCTTTGCCTGAGATTCTCTGCTTACTGATCGCAGATTATTCCTCCATTTTACTGTTAAAACCCAAACAAAGCATCTTTTGGAATTATCTTGTCTGGGTTTGTTTTTATCATCACTGGAACAGCCCTCGCCTTCAAAAGCTTTGGTCAACTATCCTCTGCTTTCTCACATCAGTCTGTAACCCACACGGACACCACAGAACTGGGAATCTCCATGAGTCTGAACTAGAGGTGCAAGACAAGACTGTGATCACTCAGAAAATTCACTTTCAGAGCACTTCAGCATCTCAAAACGAAGGGATACTGCAGTGAAATGAAGAAAATGTTAGCATTTTCTTTAAAGAAGTGTTACATGCAATGGTTCCATTTTTTTTTATAACTCCCAGTTAGTTATGATCAAGGATAGTTGTAAAAGGATTATTAAAGAATTAAGCAAGTAAACTAAACAATGATATGCAATTAGAGCTGTGTCAAGTATGCAGCTTCAAATGAATTAAAAAGACAAAACTAGCTCTAAACAGCAAGATCTAAGCAGATCCCAAGCTAAAGTGGTATCAGAACCGTGATTTAAGATCTCACACCTGAAAAAACTGAGATGAGCTGAAAGATGCATCCTGCACGGACGCATACAAACCTACAAGGTGCTAAAACTCCCAGTGAGGAGGGAGGGTGCTCCTGGAAACATGTTAAGAATGAGGTTTAGTTCACAAGAGAGGATACGTATGCAGAAAATTATTTTCTTTTATATCTTTGCCCCACATATTCTCTACCTTTGGGTGAAAGAACATCATGCCCTTCTTTTTAGCATGTTTCCAAAACAACTTAAAGACAGTTGCTGTCATAGGATTACTGCCATCATAGCTGGTACTCAACCCTTCCCTTATAGCTTAACAGATTTCAATATAGGCTTATTTCCTATGTAAGAAAGGAGATAGGACAGACCACCAAAGACATCCTTCTTTTTAAATTCAGAGATGCCAGATCCTACAAAGCACATGCTCGATTTAAACCTGAAAAAAACTTGTTGAGAGCACTGCACACTGTGCCTTAGTATCTTTGCAGGTGATTTCTCAGTGTTTAGGGTGAGAAAAATTGTAGCAATCAACTCCTTCACTCAAATTAAATGCAATCTTGACAACCCTGGCCTACCGCGCACAAGGGAATTTTATCTGGGGCCTATGATTTTCTAGGGACTTTACCTCAACATCAGACACTTTCATGCGAGTGCCCTCTTTTCCCACAAATATATCATCTATGTCGACGAGGATATAGCGATCAAGCGTGAGACACAGGCGCTTGCCAGTCAGGTAGGCAATGGCATCCACGAAAATCAGTTTGTGCAGCCAGAAATTGAGGTTATTGCCAAAGAGAACCCGCTGGATCCCGTCATGCAGACCCAGATCCTGCACCACCGTGGCATGCAATGCTTTGTGGGTGGCCAGGTGAGGAATGGACTCTGAGGACTTCGTGCTGGCCAACAGCACCGGTTCGTAGGTGCTGTGGTTTGACTGGAATACGGTCCAGTCATCGCCAGGCAGGGGACCTTGCTCCACCTCATTGGCCCGTGTAACATAGAGTAGAGGAGCACTGGGGTTGATGTGATAGTCCCGCAGCCCCAAGTTGGAATGTAGGAAAAGGGGGAAACCCTTGAGCTGCGCACTGAGTAAGCTGTTCTCGTTGGCTTTGAAAAAGCCTATAATCCCCACTCCGTACTCTACACAGTATTTGTCCAGCAGCTCTCGGTTCCAAGCGTCTAGATTCACATATTTGAGGATATTCTCATAGATAATAAGAGCATAGCGTCCCCTATCTTTGTCTGTCAACGTCGGCATATCCCCTTTGCCAGGGGCGATCTCTGTCCTGTATTTAAACCGACTAGATTCCAGGATAGCCACTATTTCCTGCCCCAGCTGGGAGTAGATGCTTTCCACAAAGACTAGCACCACAGGATCTGTGCGTGAGGTGTCCACAGATTTTGTAAGCCTCCAGCTGGCTTGTGGTGGGATTGAGATGCGGTGCTGGTTGCTGCAGTCACTGAAAGGCAGGGGTGGTGGCTCCTTGATTTTGGGACTGTTCGTGACGTAGTAAGCCAGGATGCACATGGAGATCAGGCTGAAGGCAATGAGCAGCAGGATCAACCTGTGGAGCTCTAGCTGTCGCACATGCCGCACTACTTTCCACAACTGAATCATGGTGAGGCGGGCTGCCCACCCCCTCCTCACACCCTGCAGCCACGTCGCTTCTGAAATCTCCAGTGCCACCGCAGCAGTAACCAGCAGCAGCTTTCAAAGAAGTAACAGCAGCTGCAGAGAGAGACAAAGCAAAAGCAAACAGCTAACAGGCTAAACTCCCAGGGATGTGCCATTTATCTCAAGTAACCATGGCCCTCAATTCCCATCGCTCTTTTGTGCGCTTCCTCCTGTTCCTCTTCTCTCGCTCAGAAGGTCTTTTGGAGGAGGGGGGTTTCCTGAGTGTTGTCTCCAACAGCAAATCAGTCTGTCATTCTGTGCACAAGCACTTTCAGCTCAGTCTTCCCAGGTGTCCTGTTTCTCATTTAGCAATTTTGCATTCACATGATGGCACTGTCTCTTTGCATCCTGCAATTTAAAAAGAAAAAGTCAATTCTTAGTATGAATTCATGGTATTTAACGGCTTTGAAATGAAATGGCAGGACCAGCAGGTGCTAAGGGGGCAGTATTGCTAGCCTGTCACCAGGCAGACCTGCTCCCAGGGAAATGACACACATGCTTTGTACAGGAGCTTGGCAGAGCCGCAGAACCACCATCACATCCTTTGGAAGAGAAATCCTGGCAATGTGCAGGGGTGCAACGCTCACCCTGGGGGAGGTTCTCACACCTCGCAGCAAATGGAGCTGGGGTATCTAGCCTCCCTTCACTCATCTTCACGCCACTGAACATGATAAAAAATGCTTTTATTTTAGCCTTGGTTGCCATATTGACAGGAGGAGGACAGAGCCTCACAGTGCCTTTCTTGTCCTGTTCTATACTAACAATATGTCCACTCCATGCCAGTGACTTCCTGGGACCTTGGGATATGGATGTCCTGAACTCAGCAGGCTGCTTCGAATTCCTGCCACCTCTCCTGTTCTGTAGCTCCTGATTTCCTTGGTTCTCAGCCCTGTCTACAAGGCTGTCTCACTTCTCCTGGGATCACATGTTCTTTCAAGGCTCCTGGAATACTGCTCCATGAAGGCAGCATGCCTTGGGCATCACTGGAGCCAGGGGGCACGGGCCAGCCCTACACTGTGTGGCTCATTGCTGCCAACTGATTCAGACGCAGTTGGAGAAGAAACGCCTCTTGAAACCTTCCTCACCTTCTCTCATATGCCACTCATGTGAAGGCTTCACGTTGTGAAACTCTCTCACCTCCCGCGATGTGTTTATGACAACAGACTATTTCACCGTATGTTGTTATTTTTCCAGGATAAAATGCTCAGCAAAGCCAACCACACCAACACATCTAAAACACAAACACCACGGAAAGCAACTATGCTGCCTCTTGGTTTAAAAATTATATTAAACCACTGTGTAGGTTTCTCTCCCTTACCAGAAATGTGACCGCCTACAGCAACAACACGAGTGTGGATACCAGCATATTTTTGGGGAGCATCTGCTGCCCATCTGAGCACAGCAGGAACGCCCTGAAAACCACATGCAGCTCACCCAGCCGTGCTCACAATGTGCCTTCCATAGCAGTTAAAAACTTCTCTCAGAATCTTTCTTATTTGTGCACCCACACTCCTGCAGACATGCTCCACCACATTCAGCCCTTCTAACCACCTACGTGGCTGGCACAGCTCTAACACCAGGAGGCACAAGAGCAACAACAACAATAGTATTAACAAAACAGTTCATCGTCCCTACATTCCTCCCATTTTTAAGCCTGTTGTTATCTGATAAATAACATTAGAAGATTTTGCATGAGCTTAAGACAGACATAAGGGTTTTTATATCATAAGTGAGGGTTTTAACAACCAGCTCCACCAGAAAAGAAACCACTTGAGAGACAGATGCTTATTTTTGAACGTGTATTACTAAACAGAAAAAAAAAAATCCTTCTGAGTCAGGGAAAAGACCAGCACACAGATGAGGCCAGAAGTTCACTCTAAAGATTCCCACCAGGCCTTTTTTCCAGACTGCTGGTACAGCTTGAAGCAGAGATTGAAAAAATAATAATAAAAAAGGCAGATTTTATACAAAAAGGTATCATTATTGATAACTTCGTAACAGTGAATGGAAAATAGAGTGCTCTTCACACAAGCCTTATAATGATCATTAAGTATCATCCAAAACAACTTCTGTGCTATAAGCTCCGAAGAGCAGAGTCTGGCTCGTTTAGTACACAACAAAACCCAGCCCCTGTGAGGAGTCCACAGGCTGTAAATATAAAGTATATTACAGTCCACATTCTGCTGTAGAACCTGAGACAGCAAATCTTGTTGAAGGTCACACTGCAAGGCAGCAGATGAATCAAGATTAAAAACCCTCTGTTTTCCAGACTCCAACTGGATGGAGCCTGCAAGTCCAAATGGACTTCTCTCATGACAGAGCTGGCTTTGGAAGCCCATCTCAGCTAGTGACAATAAGCTATGCTTATTGTCTGCTTCAAGGCAGACAACCGATCATCTTCCTGTTCTGCCTCTATATACTCTTAAATTCTTACTGGAAAAAGACAAGAGAAGGAGAAACTACCAGGGGAGGAATGACAAAAGATACACAAATGGAATTCAAATAGATTTTTTTAATTTTATTTATTTATTTATTTATTGGTGTGTGTTACTGAATTGATAACTCAACACACGACCCTCTGCATAGAATTCAGGATATAATTCTTGTAATTCCAGTTTGAGTCAATAAGCACTGCCTGCGTGGCAACTCAGTATCCAAAACCACATGCCACCTGTCAGAAGCAAACAGGGGAACAGCCCTTGTACCCCCCATAACAAGCCCTTCCCACCACATTGCGTCTGCATAGAAGGCACTGATGTTACTCTCCTCACCTGGCACTAGAGCTCCCAGGACATGTTTTCACTGCAGAGGCAGTAGCAAAGAAAGGCAGAATTTAGCATAGCAGACACAGGTTAGAGAGAACCACATAATAAATACTGCATCTTTTTATGAGGTGAATTCCGCCTAAGACATGCCAAAACAGTTCCAGGCATATCAGCTGTAATGTAGAGTGGTCTTCATTCTAATCTTGCACCATAAACCCATACAAAGCACTCCACTCAGTCCTACATTCTCAATTTGGACTGAAAAGACAGAATTGCAAGTCAGCGTCTTCCCAAACAGCTCACATCCTTTTAGTTTTTGATCCCATTAAATAGAATAATCAGACTATTTGGGATTCCCTCATAGATCCACAAACTTTGTGTGTTAGACAAAATGAAGTTTTCACAGGAGAAAATAATGTGAAGAGGGACTTAAAAATGCAGTAATTCACGTGTTACCTGCAGAAGCTTCCATGCAAGTGCCTTCTGGTGGAACTGGTAACCTAAGCATCACTGCAACAGTAAGAACACACAGCGAACTGCTCTGTGCCAAAGCCTGGGAAAGTACTACATTACTTTTATTATTCTAGCCCCAACGTGTCAACCTGGAGAACACCTCTCTGGTTCACTCACTCACTCACCTCTCCCACTTCATTTTTAGTGTTTTGCAAAGAGCTGTAGCTTCAAATTCCCTGGTTATCGGTTTAAATAAGAAAATCCCAAGACAGCTGGATTATTCTGTAGAATAAGGATGAAACTGGAGTTTTAAGCTGGGCTACCACACCTGCAGTGCCCAACTGAGGGGCAAGGGGGAGAGGAAGCCCCTTTCTGGGCACTTGTGAATCACAGCAGTGTTTTGATAACAATGACTGCATTCAAGCCTCTAGCGCAGCTCCAAAACAAGCCCCCATTTGTTACATGGGTGAGCTCAAAAAAATTTAAAAAAAAAAAGAAAAAAATTAAAAAAAAAAAAAAGAAAAAAAGAAAAGGCCTGTATCAGATTGCTGCTCAAGAATCTGTCAGCTCTGATCTCTTTAACAAGGCTTCACAGCCAGAGGGCATGCCAGCTGGCACAGCATGCGTTAAGCTCTTTGGGGACCACATTAGCTGGTTTAGGTTCAAAGAAAAAAAAAGTTAACAAAAAAACCAACAACAAAAAACTAGCAAAATTTATATCGAAAGGTAAGAGAGATGTCAGAAACCACTCAACTCAAAATACAAAGCTCTGAAAAATGTACACCAAAATAAAAAAATAAACCACCACCCACCACACTGAAAATTAATCCCTCTCAAAGGAAAATACCTGGCTCCTCTTTTGAGATCGAACTCCTTGGAATTCATCACCACAAAAACTTCAAGTTTAGAGGTAAGTTAAGGTTTGCTCCAAACTTTCTTATTGCCAGCTTACCAGCATTGCCTGAGCACAAACTGCAGAAGGCAGTCTAAAAGCACAGCACGGATGTATTATTTTGCTGGTGCAAGGATGCAGGCTCAGTGAGCTCCTGTCCTACCAGGAAGGCATCACTAGATCAGACAGCATCGGGTCCATCATCAGCTGCTTCACCAATCACCAGCATTAAGATAAACACTTTATAAAACTAGAAGCTGTTTCCTAGTGATATACAATGTTAATGTGAAACATAAACTATTTTAAGAATTATCAGCTGCTAAACCACTTGGCAACTGATGTGATACAAAAGCAAGATAATAATCAGAATTACGTGGTTTCAATATCTGATTTCCAGATATTTCCAGCACTTTGAACTATTGTGGGGATCAATACAAAAACCCAGTACTCATCCAAGTCCAGAGACTAGAATATCTATGCATTTTCTGGGGGCTGCTGGTACGCTCATGCCAAGGCACAAGGCAGATGGTGGATGTCCTGTGACACCTTTATTGAGAACTTCTGTCATTCAAGCTCCCTCCTAGCTGAGCCACAGAATGTTTTACTATCGCCAAAACCAGTACAGAGAGTGCATTTCCACAGCTCTTCTATTATTCAGAATATAACCCAACTTTCTGCACAGTGGCAGGACCTTGTCTTTATCTACAGCTGCTCTAATTCAGAGGTCTTTCTTCTATGCTTCCTGAGAGACAGCTGTTGCTTTGGGCACCAAAGGGGCTGCAGTAATCAGAGAAGGAATGTGATCCATTTTCCAACCCATTCCATTTTAATGGTGTCATCATGACACAGAATTCCTCCCTTGCCTGCCTCCTCCTGGGATACTGCAACCTCTCCCTTGGCAGTAGTGATTACCCATATGCCAGGCCTGCAGGTACTGCTCAGCTGTCTTGTGAATCTCAAGAATACAGTAACGTCAGCAGAACATGGGGGAGCATTCAGAAAAATGAGGGGTGGCTGTATTCCACATATTAGACTAACAAAATACTATGGAAGTTACAGTCACATTGTAATGCAATTGCCAGTCAAGCTCATGTCTGGGCTCTGGACATGTGTTTCAGCTAGCACCCACTGCCAGTCAAATCCTGAAGTCAGACACTGCCCAAAGAATTCCAAACTCACATCAAAGAGGCAAGAAACACCAATGGTGCTTACTCTGCTCCTACAGACACACTCAAAGCCTCCAGGCAATGCAGTGCTTTGCTTAGGTGAGTCCTCATGCAGGGACAGGCCTCTTCTGGTACAGACCTGTGGTAAGGAGGAAAGCTGCCAGCTGGCCAGCTGTCAGACTGACAAGACTTGTGCAATGAAGAGGTAATTACTTTTTTCTTTTAATTATCCCCAGACAGGTGTGCAACTTCACACCTCCTGCAAGAGCAACAAAATGCAGATCTGAATAAATTAAAAAAAATAAACAAACCAAAAAAAACCACAAACCCACAAAAAACTTCAGCCTTCAACAGTTGTTACCTGTGTAACACAAACAGCATGCAGCTTGCCAGCTGCACACATTAGCTGGAACTGAAAGGAAAGACTGGCATTGCAAGAGCTCACAGAAGGTTGTGCTTTCCACCAGCTGAGGGGATGTAACTGCTCTGCTCCTGCAATGCACCTGCTCATGGAGGAGAAAGGAGGCACTTACCTCAGAGATAACCAAAGGGGCAACTCTAATTCTTTATTTCATATTCCACTGAAGTTCTAAGACCCAGCTATCTGCCTAGCACAAAATGTCACCTTTTTAATGGGGACTTAGCTTTCTGCCTGTTTTGTGCCTCTTCTGACAATCTTCATCTATACATCCTGTGCCCTTAACCCTTTTCCCAAAACAGGCAATGTTACAAGATGCCAGACACTTGGCCGCTGGGGGATGGAGAGCTACAGCTAGTGCAGGTTCAGAGCCTGCCACACAAGGACTGCTCCAATCCCACCTGGGAGAGATATTTCTCAGTCACTCCAAATGGTGGGAACACACTATCTTCAGTCTTCTCTCACCTCAGTGGTCAACAGCTTCACTCTCTAATGGCAGAACATTTTCAATGCAACTGCAAGAACAGGAAATAAATGCAGCTCTTTCTGCATTAGATATGGATATGGATCTAATTTCCACTCCCTCATGTGCCCTGCTTATCACAATTCAGATACATGACCCTGATACTGAAAGCAAAATGTCCTCCCTGCTGTCTTCTCATCAGCAACTTAATCCAGCAAGGGAATATAGTCAAAGTGCAGCTAAAACATGACAACTCTGATTTGAAATGTCTTAATATAGAAATGTATATTATGAAAGTTCATTTGCAATATGAAAGTAGCCTAGCCATTCTTCCTTTCAACTTCCTAATACTTGAAAAAATTCACCTCAATTAGCAAGACGCTGATCTACATTCAATTACTTCCTCCTGTCAGTTAACACATAGGAGCTAATCCTTTCCAGCCTGTTTTATCTAGTAAAGTATGACAGTAGGGAACAACTACAACCGTTTTAATACCTTTATGCTGAAAGCTTGTCCAAATTAACACCAGAATGTTGTAAGTAAGCTCTACCAAAGCATAAAGCATTAGGAAAGGCTCTTGTACTTACCTGTTTTTGTACATTTGCACCAAGACTCACATGGACAGAATTTGTTGGGTTTATAAGGAGGGCATGTTCCCTGACTGTACAGCAGCTCCCTCCCTGCCTGTCTGTGAGCTGTATGTGAATTCAGGTCCTGACCTGAACTACATTACATGTATGCTCTGCCTTGCTGACCTGGGTTTGGGTGTACCTGGTGCCTTAAGAACTCACCTAGTGATCACTGGACTCGATGTTGAATCTGGTGTCACTAACCACCTCCAGTTGTCTTGTGTGCATACTGCAGGACTGCATCCTCAGCTTCTTATCTTACTTGGCTCCCATCTCCTATTCCCTGGCGCAGCAGCCAGCACTTGCTGCTTCCCAGCAGTCAGCTCAGGTCATTTCCAGCCTTGCACCAGCATCGCATGGCCTGGCCATTTGGCTGCGCAGGAGCTTTCCCTCAATCACACATGGTCTCAGGTCAAACACCAAATTCTGTAGAAGAATGCAGCCAGTTTACAAGTCAGGTCACAGCCCTGATTCTTAAACCTTTCAGTGGAAATTTGTGACTGTACAGGGCATAAATACTCTGTTAGATGTAGCTAAGCTTTGCTGTCTGCCTGTGGGACTACTTGACACACATTAGTTGCTCAGCAATACCAGTCTCCTGGTTCTCAAGGATGGCTTTAGGTGACTCTTACACAGAGCAACACGGTACCATGCTTAAGAATGCCAATATCTATGTCACTGCTCTGAAGCAACTCTTTGGCAGCTGGCAAGAGTGTTGGAGCATTAGCTTTAGGCCAGGCAGTCATTAAATATGTCCTCTAACTCATAAATCCATTCATGGATCTTGAGGTGGAGGGAGGAAATATGTGACCCATCATCAGTCACGGCTAACAGATGCCCACAAAGATGAGCTGATCTATCCTAGGCCCTGAGGCAGATGACACCCTAGAGAAGAGCCTGATGACAGGCTGGGAGAGGGGCCTGAACCTCTAAGGAGGTCCTCTATGTTCTGCACCTCCCCACAGCCATCCCATTGCAAGGGCTGAGGGGGTAGGATCTGCCTGTCCTCACTCAAAAGCAGGAAAGCAGGAGGAGGAGGACAGATGGAGACCCCAGATAAGGTGGGTCAGTGCAACTATAGCCTACTGGAGTCCTTATGACCTTACGACATGGCAGGAGCTTCATATACTTAGTTTGCAAGTGACAGCAGGAGACAGTTTTGCTAGAGAAACAGGGTAATAAGGAGTTGTGACTATTGTCAGACTTCCCTGTTTTAATGTGGGTGGAATTATTTCATTCTCTCTCAAACCATCTGTGTTTGTAATTGTTACACAATCACAGAAACACAGGCAACGCACGCTGATTTCCACACTTACTACCACTTTCAAACAAGATTTTAAATACCCCACTTTCAGTTCCCCCTTGCAGAAGCCTTGCTTTGTAGACTATTACTATGGACAAATAAAACTCATGATTTCAAAATACATATGCCTCAAATGTATTAATTCATTTAAAACTGTTACTGTAATTACATGTCACCAGTTCTTTACCTTCCTCCCATGTTATAGACTTAATTGCTAAAGAGAGTGATGCATTCTTAATTAGTCAACTGATTACGAGTAGAATTTCTTTCTGCTTTGAAGCTGCATCTTTAGAATATTCCTTCATGCAGAATAAGTCTGGGGCCTCATTAACATCCTAATTAACCATACTGACAAATTCGGGAACAAAAGCTGCCATATTTGCAATCAAATGAACCCTTTGATAAAGCAGAAGTTTTGTCAAGGAAGCTCAAGAAATTTCAACAAGATGTACATCTCTGTTAGCAAGTACTGCTGAAGGCAGAAGAATCTGGGTACAGAAAACCATTAGATGCCTAAATATAGGTTTGGAGACTAAATCAGCTGCGTTGGAGCCTTTTCCCCAAAATGTATTGATAATGAAATTTCCAAAAAATTCACTAAGCTACTAAAAATCTGATTGATTTTTCATTGTTAAAAAGGAGACTATTTTTGTTTCAAAAAACTTATTTTTTTCCATTAAGAAATTTAGATTCCAAGTCCAATTTTTATTTGGATTATATAAAAGCTTATGCTTAAACTTTTGGGTCAGCCTAACGAACCTAATAACTAACCTATTGAATCAGTCTTGTATGCCACTTTGCAAGCTTGTATAAGTGCCTATAGGATAAACTTAGATATGGAAATACTAGCATTTCACACTTGACAGTAAGTCACAAGGTCAGATATTAACAGAAACGGGACTTAAGAAAATAAAAGCACTCAGAACACCTTTTAGTAGGAAGTTTACTTTAAAGTAACAGTAACATTTTCTGGTGTTGTGCTTTTTTATTTTTCCCTTTAATAAACCTTGGTTCACAAAAGTGAACTGAAAATATGAAATTCCAACAACTTTTTGTTATAACTGGTCAGATTGCCCGGCACTCAGTTGGACAGGAAAGAAAAGAATTGCCAGAAAAATGAAATTACCTGCAGCAGAAAGATGAGAATTCTCTGCAGGCTGTATGGTGAGGTGCTCAGTGGAAGAGGGAACCCAGTTCTCTTACTCTAGCCGGACAGAAGGCATTCAGTCCAGAAAACGCACTGCAAAAAATGGTACAATTTGTTACATATAAACAACGACTTTCAAGTGATTTGTAAACAGTTAGAAGACACATCTCCTTGCATGCCTACATGCTGGGAAAGAAACAGCCATCGCTCCAAAGTGACCACCAGCAGTGAAGCTGTGCTGTGACCATCCGGTTACTGAACACCAGATTTGCTGGTAGCCCTGTATTTTCTACCACCATTTCAGGCAAGTTGGCAAACACAGCTAAACTCTGCCTATACAAAGAGGCTAGCTGATGCCACATGCTGTAATACAGACACTAATTTTCGCAGTCTAGCAATTACCTTAAGATAAAGCATGGCTGCTCTTTAATAGCATATGGAAAACTGAACTATAAATTAGTGAAAGATTTTGCACTCAAAACAGTAAGGAGAATTTATTAGTAATTATTGTATAACAACATAATGTAAACAATGCACAAAAACAGTGGCAAATATACTCCTTATCCTGCAGTATATGTCTTATCTCACAATAAGAAACATGATCCAGAACAACAAATATAGGAAAGAAAGCACAGAGAGACAATTAGTCAGGTAAAGAGCTTAGAAATTATTGCTGGAAAAATTAGGCTTGCTAGAGCAGAGAGAGAGGAGAGAGAGGGAGGATTTGGCAGCAGAGCTGGGAGACTGTTCCAGGAATAGGAGGCAGCACACAACAAAATGCAAAGCTGAGAGTAGGAGGAAGAGATAAAGGGAGGAGTGTACAGAGAGTCAGAGAGGAATAGGAGAAAATGACAGCTCACATTGCTTAAGGGGGCAGAAACATAGCAGCTAAAGACAAATTTTGCCTCAAACATTAGGTCTAGTTTGCCTACTTTTAGAAAACATGGTTTCTTTAATAATCAAAAGAAGCAGGGGCTGAAAGACTGAACATCTACATGGATGAGTTTCCAGCAGGAATACACTAGCAAGCTTACAGTTCATGTATTTGATGCTCATGGAAGAGGGCTTATAATGCCTGCAAATGTAAAGTTCACTGCGTCTTGCAACATCCAGGCACACCAGAGCATTTCGTCCATATCCTGACTAAAACCACTGCTGGTTTGGCTGTGAAACTGTATTATGCTTGCAGTACTGTCTACATTCACCTGTTTCTTCTGTTCAGAGAGAAGTGCTGGGGAAGAACAGAAGTCAGAGACTGCACCAAGTAGGAAAGTTGCTCCCGCTGTTCTTACAGTACTTTCTGTCCTATCAGCTGAGATCACTCCCCATACTGACACAAAAGATGTATGAGCAAGGTGTACTACTTGGCACCTGAATTAAAGAACATGCACACTAAAACATGATAAATGCTGAAATTCCTCATTTATATTGAAATCTAAAGTAGAGATGTGCTAGCTAAGCTCAGCGAGGTAACAAACACTCTGTAGTTTTCAGATCACTTAACACTGAAATCTTATGCACAGTTGTGATGGCAGAGAAACAATCACATTCAATTCAAACTTGACTTTGCAGCAACACTACAGCTAAATAATTCACGCTTTTTAGGAGCCTTGAATTAGATTAACACTGTATACACATAAAAAATTGTTTCTTCTTTTTCTACTATGCCATGAAAAGGGAGAATAAAAGCAGCCCGAGATATCCAAACTGCATTTGCTTATCTCCTCTATTGTAGCCAAAACACAAGTATTAAATATTTCTAGCTACAGCAACTTTGAAGAGCTGTAATTGTCCTACTAAAAAATTAAACCACGATAGGCATCTTTTGAAATTTTAGACATTAATGTTAAAGTTAAATACACAGATTAATTTTAGTTCTAATTATTTGGTCTACTTAAATCTGACATAATTAATTTGGTAGCTGGAATGTAAGAATTACAGCTTTTTGGAAGACGTGCTCTGTTTTGGTACACAACAAAGAAATGAAGCCTCCACGTGAACTGCAAAATTGAGTCTGCATTACAGATCTGGGTTAGTGTTTCTGCAATATGGAAAGCTTTCACTTTGTCCTCATTCTCCCACAAAGCACTACATGGCCTGCTGAACATCTGTGACTGGAAGCCTAATGGAAAGCTCATTCAAAGGACCTGCTGACACCTTGATACTTGTAGCAAGAATCTTGCTACGGTGTTTTCATGCGCTTTTCTGCACACAGACCTCTTTGTCTGCCTGTACTGTACCAACTTATTTATCTGACATGACCAAGCAGCAGCCTACTGCTGGAGGCAGCCCAGTCTTGCTGTGCTCCTGCTGGCCTGCTGGCTTTGGAGTTGCTGCGCAGGCAAATGTGCAAACTCACCTGTATCCTTCCTAGTCAGGGAGCACATGTACATGTCCCCCTTCTCTCTGGCCACATGAGGCTGCCAGACTGACAAACACATTGGCTATTCCAGCTCTGAGAAATCCAGTGCTCGTTTTCAGCTTCTCATTTCACCCTATCTCAGCAGAGTGGACCTTTGGCAGCAGTAACAGACTCCATCCAAGCAGTATCCAGGTGTGCGTAGGACTACTGTAGCCTACTCCCATTCAGCTCCTCTCAGAATTAAGAAAGGACAACTATTTTCTAACTCATTCCTGCACACATTCACTGAGGAGCCAATTGTGTCCCCTCATCCAGACATGGACTCTCCAGGGCACTTGGAGAGGAATATTCCACTGCTGAGACAGAACTGGGAGCTCCATGTTCAAGAGACCAATACCACAAACTGCTGCCAGGTAAATGTCAGCATAATTTCTGGCTTCTTTCTCTCCTAAGACAGCTAAAGAAGGGGCAGAAGGAAGAGAAGCATTATCACAAGAGAAAAGACAGGGTAGGATATTGAAATCTTCAACTTCCTCTATACACACTGATCCACAAGCATAAAAATTGTTTTCTGAGATCATTTGTAGAAACAATGAGAACTCATTATGTACCTTCTGGGAGACAGGTAAATATCATTTTTAAAGCAAGGAAATTTGAGAGTAGGACTGAGTTCAGTTCACTATTTCACGTCTAACCTGTGGTTACATATTGCCCAAACTACATCTGTAAAATGAGAACCACGTTAAACAAAGACTGCGAGCAGTGGTGCCTCAACAGCACTTGGTGAACAGAATGAATTCTTATCCTGGTGCTACCCTATAAAATAAACTTCAAAAAAAAAAAAAAAAAAAAAAAAGGTGATAAAGGTGGGATTGTCACCTGCTCTACTGTAAACATACCAGATAATGAGATCTGAGACAGAAAGGAGGTGAAAAATCCTCTTGCAGTTCTCAATTAGAAGAATGACTTCAACTTTGCTTTGCTTGCTTACAGCACAGAAGTTGGCCCATGAAAGGGGTAAAAATCATTTTCCCCTCCACTGTATTTGCCAAACTCATACATTTCTTTTTCTTATTGCTTCTGTTTGTGTCAAACAGGGGAACGGCTCTCATTCAACAAGGGCCACCTCAGAGGTTAAACTACTGGCAGTGGCATTTAATTTATTGGGAAGGAGGATGACAGTGAATTTACTTTAGGTCAAATTGCTTATATGAAGAATCACCTTGGACTTTGCAAGTGCTGGGAATACAAACAAGAGGAGATATTTGAGTCCTCTACCTTTTTAGAGAGAGTTTTGCTTTCCTTCACGATCCTAACTAGATCAATGCCAACCAACCAACTTCATGCACACAGGCAAAACCAATGCTATGAACGCTACCCCAAGTGCCCTACTATTTCAGAAGAGACTCCTCCAATTGTCACCCCCACTGCTTACATAAATCCAAACCAGTAGCTGTATATACATCAGTGGGATACACCAGTGGTGTTATGTGCTCTCCCACACCCACCACACACCATCTCCCTAGGAAACATTTCTTCATCACACAAATACATTCCACACTTGAATTTTCAGCATACAAGTGCTTACTTTGAAATGAAGCACGCAATATGGAGTGGCCATTAAGTATTGCAGAAAGGTGAACTTCTCCATTCTCTGTTTTGGTTCTAAAAAGGAGGGCGTCTTTATAACCTCACCTCATACATGAGGCTATGAACAAGCAACATTATGCATCCTTTGTTGTACAATACCTAACTTTACAACCTTTTGTTTGGAAGAATGCATCACACTGGATTAAAAGGTGCTTTTGAAATGGTAAGCAACAAAAAGCCCTTCAAGGAATATTTTGCATTAAAGATGGCTTGAAATTCACAGTAGGAAACTCCAGTACCAGCCATATTCTGAAAACAATGTGTGCTTGCTCTCTACCAGCCCTTGTGCCTGGCTTGCTGGCTCTATAGGGAGTTGGTTATTGCCCTAAGGGAGTATTAGATAATGAAGAGCTCAGAGTTTGTCTTTCGCTTCATGCCCAGGCTCATCCTAATGTGTATAAGTAGGCTTAGTTTGCAGACTGTCTTTCTCAACCTCTTCCCTCTCCTGTTTTTCAGAAACCCAGCAACGTTGTTTTATAAATGAGCACTACCAATTGCCTTTTTTGAAACATACTTATTGAATCCATTGCCTTATTTAGAGCAATCCAGAAGACTAAAATGAGGTTCCTAGCTTCTAAAAACACCAAAGTGCTTTTGCTGCACTGAGTGACTCCATCATGAAGCACCACAAAACTGGCATCCCACAGAGCAGTAACTGCTCAAGTACCTGCTCCAGTCCAGCAGCACTATGCTACAGGTGGCACACCATCTTGCTAGAAGGAAAGTCTGGGACTGGTGTGTGGAATGATGTGTGTCAACAGAGACACAGCTACACACTGAAGTGCTAATACTAGGCAGAACAGTGCTTGTGCAATCAGACCTTAATTGCGGTTTCAGGCAAATGGCTGTATCCACTCACGAAATGCCATAACGTTTTACTAAGCATATAAAATGGCTGTTTTAGGATGGAGGACAGCAGTGGGCTTAATAACTTTTCATTATACTTCATCTAAGATGAACAGACTCGATACATAACTTCTGGATGGTTTAAAGCAACAGAGAACATTTTTATTAAAAGATCATTTATATTTTTACAGCTATTTCTTTCAAACCATCAATGCAGAAAAGCCATAAAGGAGGTTGCCCATCAGTTCCAGCAGTGAAGTAAGACCCATCAGCATGCGACCTGTGAGACGTTACTTTAGCTCTTCATGAGTTGAACACGTGTTAACTTTCACCACTTAATTATCTTTTTGAGATTCTTGAATTTAACAGTATAGATAAAGACCAAACTCTTAAAATAAATATGACAACAGGGAAAAAATTCCATTGCAAACCCAAAGAAGCAGTGAACACCAGCCTTCCTTGTCTTTTACAAGTTGAAGCTGGGAATTTAAGATAGAGGGCTGAAAAGGGAATTGGAAATTATGTCTCCTCTCCACATAGTTGCATCATTGAGACAAGGTTGTAGACTGCAGGCGCTGCATTTAGATAGTTACTTATAAAGCAGCTTAATCATCTGACTACATTCAGTACAATAAGAGGGGAAAAAAAAACAACAACTAAGATTCAAAAAGTTTCTGTGAGAAGTTTCTGGACTGTGCTCCAGGCCATGCTCTTATGCTCTACATCTGCAGCCTTTGGCCATACTGCAGGACCACCAATATAATCAGAGCAAACTTGACTGGTTAACTGAAGAATGTCACTTTAAGGCTCAAATTCTGTTTAGAGTGCCCTGACCATGAGAAGATCAGGAGGCCGCCATACTTAAGCTTGAAGATCAAGAAATTTCTTAATGACCAGAACATCTTCAGTGTTCCAAGTGAATCATTTCCCAGGGAATTCAAAAATGAAAATCAAACACACTGTAACAAAATGATTTTCTTTTACTGGTTTTTGGTGAAAGAAAAAAGAACATTTACAAAATTTTCTACTTCTAATTTTTCAGGTTGCTAAACATTAGCTTAGCAAAACCAGCTTTGCTCTTGATATGCAAATGAGAATCTAGATTGCTGCATGACAAACCACTAGGAAATGTGGCTGCATTAGTCCTCAGGGAGCATATGAAACATCATCTGATTTTTAAAATATTATGTCTGTAATGGCTCCAATCTTTACAAAGATTTCATCAGTTACCAATACTGCTAATATCTGTTCACCTTCTAGTCAGGTATCCAAGACTGACTTAGAATGGTCAACAGAGTATCTACCTTTACTGGAGGGTAAGCAGTAGCTTAGGTGAAGGAATGCAGTTATACCCAGATTCCTTATACTATTCCCACACATTTGAGCCATTAACTTCTTACAGGCCACATTTTAGTGTCTGAATTTAACCCATTAGGAAGGATTAAACACCCATCAGGGGAAGGAAAGA
The DNA here is from genome assembly GCF_039878825.1 of Excalfactoria chinensis. NCBI lineage: Eukaryota > Metazoa > Chordata > Aves > Galliformes > Phasianidae > Excalfactoria > Excalfactoria chinensis. The sequence continues at coordinate 19,010,527 of NC_092830.1, read as the reverse complement.
GAGAGCAGGAGGAGGAGGAGAGCAAGGGACTAACGTGGAGTTTAACGATCAAGGATTGTAACAAGCATAGCAGTGCAAGATACAAGCCCTGCCAACTCCACTTAGTGCACTGCCTAACACAGTCACTGAAGAACAGAACAGCTCCCCCATCCTCCTCTCAAAGCATGTTCCTTACAGATGATGACTAGTTAAACACATAGTCAAATAACAAAGCATGAATGCAAACAATGTTTACAGACTAGGTAATAATTAAATAAGGAATAACACAAATATTCAAATTCCTACCTTTAAAGGCGATGCTCACAAGTGAAGTTCTCACTCAGAAGGGGTCTAGCAGTCAGCAAGGAAAGACAGAACGCCAAAGAGAAAGCAAGGAGAGTGGAAAGCCTGAGAGCTGCTCTCCACAAAAATCATAAACGAACTAAGCTGGCCTTTCCCGAGAAGGGCAGCCGGGCTGCACAGCTGGTGGATGCCTGAACTATAATCAGTAGCAGTGACTGCATTCCCTTCGCTCAGTGCTGCCAGATCATTCTGTGAACCTAAGGATGCTGAATTTTAAGTACACACAAATGGAAAAATGCAAATAAATTCCCGTTTCAAAGGAGCAGATCCATGCTGAGCTTAACCCAGAACATTAAGCCCTAGCTGGTATTTCATACTGCAGCTACAGGTGGGCAGTGGGCAAAGCACAGTCACATAAACAGCTCAAATGCACAGCTGCTTTATCCCCATAAACTATCTTGCCTAGCAGCTCCTCTCTGGAAAGCTTCCACATCACTCCCTGGAATCCCAGGAACAATGAAGGGAAGGTAAGAGAAGCATGGTCCTGGATTCAGATTATCATGGCACACGGCAGATTCAAGATGCTCCTTCAGGGTGGGGACACAGCTCCGTTCCTTCCACTTAACACGCTGTGCATCTCATCGCAGTGGGGCGTTAAACTCCATTTGCACAGCAGACAATGGGATCTGGCAGCAGTTCAAAGGCATCTCAAGCAAAGTGACTGAACACGCTCACTGCCGCTGGGGTAGAGCGGGATGCAGGGTGCCCACTTTCCTCCCCTCCACCAGACTGCACAGGCAGGTGCTGCACTGCTGGCAGCCAGCTCTCCTTTTGTTCCAGCGGCAAGAGGATCAAGGGGGAAAACAAGAAGGTGCTGCTACAGAGCATGGCAGCACTGAGACCCACACCAATAAGGTAGAGAGATGCAGGGTGGGGGGAAGAGAAGGGAGAGGGGGAGAGAAGCGGGTGGGAGAGGGAGGGTGAGCAGGGGAGAGGGGAGGAAGGCAGCCCACACAGCCAGCAGTGCCTGGCACCCTGACAGCATACTGCCGGAGTTTGTCTTCTGAAGCTGTCATAGCTTTATGGATGCCTTCAGATTGACAAGCTGACGAGGGAAACTACACTCTGCAAATGCATTCAGCAGTAGTAAATTGCTTCTCTTGCCCTAATGTGGCTCACAGTTTCACTCGGGGAACTGATCTCATTATCAGAAAAAAAAAGAAACCAAACCAAATGCACAGAAGCTAAGTGTGCCCAGACACTATTATTGGAATTTGAGATGGGAATAAATCTGTGGATGGACATAGAAAAATCACCTGCTCCAGCGCCACTAATAAAAAATTAACACATTCAAAGAACAAATACATAAATCTGAGGGCATGCTCTGTCCCTGTGGTGGTGGAGACAAACTCTCTTTAAACCCCTAAAAGGATGCCGCAAGAAGGGTTCTGTATTTTAAAACATAGCAACCAATTGTGCTTGGTGGAGTGGGGATGCATGGGGGGTCTGTTGGAGGAAGCACAGTGCTTCTGGCCACACCACTGTGCTCTGCTCTCTGAAGACACAAAGCCAGAGGGAGGCTCAGAGCTGTATCCTCTCCCAGGCAGGGTTTGGGAGAAGAGGGTTTTCAGCCAGGATGACATACTAGCACACATCTCTAGAGGAGTTATTTTAACAGGAGCTGACAGCACACAGTGAACGCTCCTGTAATAAGGCACTGCAAACTTAGTGCAATGGAGTGTTACAGAGTATTAGGGAGCGCTGGAAGAGGCTTGAATCTGATCAATTCAGTTGCAACTTTTATTATAAAGCAAACAAAGCACCTCCTTAAAATTTTCTCCTGACATCACCAACGTTAAAAGAACAATCAGAAACAAGCATCAGTTACTGAGATCTCACATTTTACCTCCTATGCCTTCATCTGATTGTGCAAGATGTCTACCTTCTCCCAGTTAAACTGACCAGGTAGCCACAGTATATGCTGTCTCAAAAATATTTATTTTCTACTGTCTCATTGCTCTAGCAGAACAAGCCTTAACCCTCAGCCTAAGAGTTAACATGGTTTAAATTGTTTATTATAAATCAGGCAATTTTCCTTTTGAATTAACAATAAAACTAATTCAGAATGGGCATGCTATTACGCATTACTTCTGTTCTGTAATGGCACAATTACCTGCTCCATGTTATTTCACCCTAGAAGTTACACTACAAAAACACAGCAAATTATTTATTCATTTAATATGGAAACTGGAAAAAAAAAATAAAATTAAACTCTTTCAGAAGTAAAAGCACATGGACATTAGGCTATTTATTGCTAAATGGTGAATAAATGCCAAGGTGCTGAGAGACACTGATTACACACAATAAAGCAGTGCTGCTGTCCTAATTAATCAGCAAAAGCTAAATGGATGCTGAGAACCATTTAAAGATGTTGGTTCCACATGTAACAGGGGAGACAACCCTCTATTCTGCCTCATTTTAGAAAAACTTCTCACAGACATGTCAGGACAGAACGCAGCACTGCAAGTCTCCTTATTCTGTGAACTGCAGATGCATGATGTTGACAGATACTTTAAATTATACATAACCTAAAATCATTTAATACTGCCAACTATGCCAGTAAACGTATTGTTTCCATTCACGCTGCGGTACACAAAATGCAGATGTTAGACACCTTTCAGTGTGCCAATGATCACAAAGATGACAGAAAATACTGACTTCACACAACACAGGACTAGTTTTTAAAGCAACTAAGACTTCCATGAAGTTTGCACCAAATATTTAACAAATATTCTTCCATTCTCTGGTATTTTCCAGTTTTTTTGGACACTTGTCCTCTCACATTTATTCACTTGGAAAGTACTTGAGAGAAGAACTACTGCTGTTGCAATCTTTGCTCACCGCCTGAAGTAAAAACTTCTGCACTTCTCTCAAAGGCAATCTCTCCTCTCCTCCACTCGTCCTCCTCAAACCTCCCTCAGGTTCCCACTCTCCCCCAACTTACAGGCCCATTCCATACTGCCCTACAGATCAACAGCCAAGAAAAAATTAAGTTCAGTGGCTTCCTTACTGCTGAGCATCACTTGCAGGCAAGCACATCAACTGTATCCTCATACTAGAAGGCAGTACTAATGAGATTTCAGTGGTATTTTCCCAAACAGCTGGCCCTAACAACCCAGGCTAGAAGCAAGCTCAGCATTGCTTCATGGAGGCTCTCTCCCCACAGAAATACAGCTGAAAACACTCCATGTTGCCAGCTGTTTAAAAAGACAGCTCATGCTCCTGCATGGTGTAAGCACCCTCCACCCACCCCCTTCCCTGACAACTTCCACTGTCACAAACATGAGGACAGCCATGTAGGTCTCTCTGTAACCTTCCCTGAGCAGGCTGTGATACACATCTCTGACACCATTATGTGATCTTTGCCTTCACTAATCAATGTATTTTAATAATTGCAGTGAGAACCGAGGCACAGCTGCAGAATTATATAACAGAATATATAACATCAGAGCAGTGGCTTTCCACTGAGGGAAGGTTACCAAAAATGAAGCCAACCATCAGTAGCTTTAATTCACTGCAGAGGTGTCCTTATCTTTATTCAACTTTCCTTTTCTTTGTTTTGTTTTAAGATCTGTGAATTAAAACAGATTTTAAGAGTAGATTTTATTAGGGCAATACTCTGGAAAATGAAAGTAAATTCAAAATGTCTAGTCATGACTCAGATAAAAGCTAGCTGAAATCACGTGCCCACTGTAGCATTTCTGAAACAGCCCATTTATTTCCTTTATTTCTAGTACTCATAATCAGCAAAACTCTGCTTAAAACCAGAAGAAATTGCTAGGAGAAGGGGAGGAGTCTGTTAGAGTCTCTATACCTAAACCAAGAATAATGGTAGTTACAGAAATATTAACAGCATTTACATTGCTTCTCCTGATAAAGATCATACTGTGTAATAATGGCATCATTTCCAGAATGCTGGGTACATCCAACCCTCATACTGTGTTTTCTATCTGTAGCTTAGAAGGGTGCATGGTATTACGGATGAGGAGGGAGGATGGAGGACAGGAAAGCCAGCCCTTGAGAGAAGCGCAGAAGTTTTTACTTCAGGCAGTGAACAAGATACGTCTGTTAAATTATTTTACAATCTTTGAAAAGTTATGTTGAACAATCCCACATATTTAACTGTAAGCTACAACAGAATGATTATACTGGACAATTCTGAGTCTACAGATATAAACACAACAAATCTAGCACTTCACAGTACACACCAAACAAGAATTTCTCACCCAGTTCCTCAGTTTTAAACACACATCAGTCTCTTCTGTGCACAGATCCCAGCCTCCCGTTCCTTGCTCACTGTTGTACTGATTCATTTTGTTTCACTATAGGTAGTATAGACAACACACTGAACATGCAGTAACCAGCCCCATAAATCTTCAAACTCTTGCTGGAAACAGAAAAGATCAAGGATGTTTGTGTGTAAATTTCTCTGGAAAAATACTGACACAGGCAAAATCCCTTCTTTGCTACCCTTCTGGTCACAGGTAAAGATGAAGGCCAGTTTAATACCTGTGTCAGTGCCTATATGATAAATCAATTTGATTTGAAAACTGGTATAGAAGACCGAAGGAGCTTACTTCTTCCCTGATTCTCCCTGAGGTTCAAAAGTGAAAGTATGTTACAAGTTTGCCCCTCTTTCAGCTCCTGGATAAATTTAACCAAGGGCTTATGCTTCTTGTAACAATGGGAGATAATGGCACATAGAGCAAGCAATCTTTCCTTGTCTAATCTGTTGCACTAAGAAGTTGGAGGTGTCAGGGCACTGAGAGCAGTGGAGTCACCTTTGCTTCCTGACTCTTGCTATGCCCTGACAAGAGGCTGGTACAACAGTGGTTGCGTGAATAGATTTTTTTTAAAAAAAGTCAATGGAAACAATATTTATTTCCTCTGACAAGTAACTGGACAGGTCTTTTCTGGGAAACCCTCCAAGTTGTCCATAATCACAACCTAAGCTGATTTCCAAGCCTTTAAGCATGGCCTTAGGACAGACCTTGGCAGTCTGGTGAATGCCTTAGCTCAGTAATGGATCAACGGTTTTAAAGCCAGAACCAGAAAATATAATCTGAGAAACAAATACAGTTTTGTATTATAAAAGGACATGAATAATGACTTTTGTTTGATTTAATGGAAGAAAGTCAAAGAATAGAAGATCATCCATTTACAGGAAAAAACTTAAAGGTAATGTATTACTTTTCCTCCCCATGTTGAAGTAGAACAAAAGCTCCTGATGTATTGAACACAGCAATCCCTAGCCATAACATCATATTCATTTAAAATACATGGTGAAAAGGGTTGGAGTTAAGCCATTAGACTGACAAATAGATGGCACATTTAGAAGACAGTAAGTGAACCCACCGGAGCACCCTACGTCATGTCCTTCTGCTCTGTAATTAATTTTTTGTCTTTATTCCACTGTATTCACATTTTTTCATCTCCCAAAAGATCTCCAAAGACCACTTGCAGGTAAGGAATATTAATATGGAGGAAAAAATAACGAGGTTAGTAGGCGTTGCTATGCAGGTTGCTAGCCTTATATATTCTTTAAGTAGGCACTTAGAAGTTCCTACAATTTGAGACAGTTCTATTTTTTCCTTTTTTTATTCATCCTTAATACTCAGCAGGCTCATCTTTAAAAATTATATAGATAGTAACTGGCAAAAATCCATCACTCTAAGCTGCCAGGTCTCTTAAACTCCAGTCCAATAAACCAATTAAAATATTTAAGATCTGATTCTGTCCAAGCACTAGAATTCATCTCTTGCATTAGTGTGGCATGATGTCATGATGACACATCATCTTACACTAAGTATATCAGCCTATTTCTGGAGATATTTCGATAACAGAATGTAATTGATGAGATTAGATCAATTGTACAGGTTTCAGAGGAACTGGTTACCTGTTCCAAACAAGGAGATGAAGAACTGGTGACTGGAAAGAAATACCTAGCAAACAAGTCCTTAACAGATCCAACTGATAGGACAAAACAGACTTAGTTAAGAAAGGTAACAAGATGAAGAGTAATGGAAGGGAAAGAAGGAATTTGTCCGTCTGCTTCACCTATGTCAATAAAGAGAGAGCTTGCACAAAAGTAAAGTTTTTAGGAACTTACAGGCTTCAAGTTTGATTTGTTTGTTTGTTTTTTCTTGTTAGTTTGTTTCTAAGTAAGAAAGTGAGCTTCTGGCTTTTGTGATACTCTCTCTTTCTGCCATTTGAGTGTGTAACATCACTGGCACAATCCCTTCACCATAGGAAACATTCAATAAGAAATTCCTGATAAAACAAGGACTGAACTAATCATAAGTTAACATAAAGTTCCAAATCCATTCTGAAATAATGATTTACAGTTTCCAGTGCTTCTGCTTTCTAATACAGGCTGGCTATATATTCTACTGGTCCCCTCTCCACCTGCTAACATTTCTACATCTTTGATCTCTGCCTCCATTCCCTGCCCTTTGGGTCAAAGAAAATATAGCCATGGTGGCAATTTATTGTGGTCATCTCTCAAATCAAACATTCCTCTCCCTTTCTTTTTCTAACTGTTGCATGTAAACTGACATTCATAGCATGTATGAGGGCCACTCCGAAAGTAATGCCTCCTTGTTTATTACATTGGCCCACAACAACAGAGGCAGATGCTGGTGGTATGGCTGTAGAGGCTCCTGCCAATACTGTGCTACATTCTGTTGCTGTGGCAGCTGTCTGGCAAAAATGCTATTTGACATGGATGTGTCTAAGAAGCAAAAGTGTCTAACTGAATTCCTCTGTGCAGAAAAAATGGCACCCACTGCCAATCATTGACACTTACTGAACATTTACAGACACTAAACAGTGGATATGGGCACAGTGAGGTGATAAGTGGTGAGTTTCAGCAGCAGCAACAGTGACACTGGGCCACCTCTGCTGGTGCAGATGGTGCACAGCATGAAGCTCTTGTTCACTGCTGGTGAAAATGCATAGCTAACGGTAGTAACTATGTTGAAAAATAGTGTTTTGCTGAGAATTCTCTCTACCAAGTAGTGTTATTGTGCTTTTTGTATCTGGTGCACTTTCCATGTGAATAAACAGGAGGCATTACTTTCAGAGCGACTTGCATATAAAGAACAAATCCCATTAATTCCTCATTTATTATTTTAAGGTAACAACTTCTTAATGTGACTATTACAGCAAATATCTATGAAATGACACAACAATCCAAATTAGGCAGAATGCTGATTCGCTCATTACACTCATTCTACATCATCACAAGTTTTTATATTATTTATTCTGCTTTTAAATCTGCAGAATTAGTCCTGGCTTCTGTTAGCCTACTCACCATAACAGTGTATTGAAAGTACAAAATCTTTATTATGTGTCTCAAGAACAGGGACACACCAACTACATAGGACTTACCTCGTTTCTACCCCTCTGAAATCCTTTTACATGACCAATGCCTGAGGGCCCTCTTCTGTGCCACCAGAAAAATCGGGGTTAGGAAGAGGAAGCAAGCATAGAGCTCTCCTCTAAGTGGGAATGGAAAGAAGTTCCCTAAGCAAAGCAAGACTTACACAGAAACCTGTCTCACAAGAGATCTTTCATTACAACTGTATCAGACTCATCTATGGCTCCCCAGGATAATTAGGGTTAGAGTTCAGTTTCTGCTTGACAGATATAGCTTAGAAATGTGGTGTGAGAAGGGTTCAGAGTCTGAAGTCCTCTTTTTAGTACACTTTCTCACCACTAGAGTTTCTGTACAGAGGAACTCAGCATTACACACCAGCTCCTGTGATTTCATTTTTAAAAATCTGGTCTACGTGCATAATGAATGCACTATTCCATCCTCCCTTTTTCCACCCTTCAATTCCCTGCACAGCTAAAGCTGTAACAATGTACTTGTATTCAGCAATCTGAGCTATCCTTGTAACAACTAAGATTACTCTTCAGGCATTCTGAGGAAAAAGTATTCCAACCAGACTTCTGGCACACACAAAACCCCAAACCTTCCTTGTTGTTTAAGGCAAAGTGTCAAGGAACCCTGCAATCATGACCATGTCATCTCTGTTCTGCACCACTGATTATACAAACTTCAAGATATGATTGGCTTTTCAATGTACTGCAACACCTGGAAGCCATAAATACCCCAGGATCCTGATGCAAGTTCTGCATCAGGCACTGGGATAAGAACAGTGTTTTCTTGCAAGTCCATAATATTCAAATATATGTGCTACATATACTGCACAAGAATTACCTTCCCTCACCATTCATACAGACATTACTGAGGAAAAGAAAGTGGGGCTCCTTTCCTCTAGCACAACATTTAGACCAAACCAATATTACTAATTACATTTACGGTATTTCCTGTGGGCATAAGTCATAAATGCAGTTCCAGTGTGCTGGGAGCAACATAAATATAATCATTCCCAAAGGGATCTTACAGCTGTTATACATGGGTCAGAGATTCTATAAAATGCAGAATGTGAAATTTTAAAAGCTTTCTAGCCCACATCCTTCCCATTCCTTTTCAAAGTTAGAATTAATGGACACTGAATAACACTGCCCCAAATTTTGCCCACAAGGTACACGAATATTCACTCCATTCAAATAAGAAAAATATTTAGCAATAAGCAAACATCCATTCCTATCTCACTCAGGAACTGCACAGAAATTCTCTTCTAATTCAAACCAACTCCACTGTCACTTCATGCTGACAACTGCACGACTGAAGACAAGAAGCACAGAACTGTTTCTTCCACAAATCACTCTAAGCTTGGCAAAGAGAAGTGTATAATCACATTGCAGTGCGTAAGTCTAGTCTTTTCCTTCTACTCAATTCCTTGCCTTCTATTTTGATACGAGACCACACAAAAGGCCATAAACAAGCTCTTCCTCTTGTCAAATCTCAAGAGACAACAGCCCACAGAAACACAAATGATTCTGCACCTACCTCTGATTACAATCGTAGGAAGAAAACATGCACATCAGCTGCCTCTCTCAGGAATGATGTTCTATTTTAAAATAAATTGAAAAAGAAACAAGACTTTAAACAGTGCTTTGGCGTCTCTTCCCCAAAGTTTGCCTCCATTAGCGTTTGTAAATATTTACTTAGCAGGAGTACCTTCGCTCTCCAGAACCAAGGTAATGATTACATTACACTAACCACGGCATAAGGACAGAACAAGGCCATTACAACAGCACTGCTGGCACCAACCAGGCAATGACATCAGGTCTCATTTCAGCAGGCTCACTCGCACAGTAGTGAGAATGAGTGGGGTAAGAAATGACAAGCATGGGAAAAGAAAAACAAAAAGCAACCAAACAACAAAAGACCTGGATTTAGAGGTAAACCACAAAGAACAAGCCAAGTTCACAGAACAAACAACCGTGGCTAAGCTGAGAGAAGCAGACAAGCCAGTGTAGTTCTAATGGGATTTCTCACATTTGTTCATTACTGTTGCTGCCTTTGAAACCAACAACAAAGCATAATACAGGGCATTACTTCTTTAGTCTTAGCCACAGCTAAATCAGTTCAGTAAAACTTCAGCGGTGTGACAAGGTTCGCGTAGTCTACTGCTAAAGCCTTTAAAAGAGCCATTAGGTATATGGTGAAACAAAAACAAACCTCCAAAGGACTGAGTTACACCCTTTCCCCACCCCTCTACCTGGCTAGTGATCACACGGATGAAAGTTACTTTGTGAAACTAACTGCAGCTCAGGCAACTTCTGTGCCAGCACACAGACATGAAAAATGCACCAGCTTGCTGGCAGGGAGCCCCTCAGTGGAGTTGACAAGACCCATGAAGAGAGTTTAGATTAGAACACAGCTGGGCTTAAGAGGTTGCTTTTATTGTGCCCACTGGATAGTCTCTAAAGGCAGATCTTCTGCACCAGCAGGGTATCAGATACACAAGTACTCTGTTGCAGACTTCCAGCTCACATAGACCTGGATTCAACAGACATGCTGACCTTTGAGTTTCCAATTACCTTTAATACTCTACAGCCAACTAGTAAACAAATAAGAATCACAGTCGTACTGCCTGTGAATAAAACCAAATGCTCTCAGTTCCCTGCTTTCCCTGTATTTAAACTGCAAATTTAAAAGAACAGCAAAATCTTCTTTTTTCCTTTTTGTAGGTTAGATGAAGATTATTTTAGAGGAGCGCTTATTTTCTTCCCGTCCATCCACAGTGCAAAATCTTTCACTTTTCCTGTGATCCATAGAATTATGGAATATCCTGAGTTGGAAGGCCCACAAGGATCTCTGAGTCCAACCCCTGGCTCTACACAGTACCACTTTAATTCCAAACCCTATGCCTAAGAGCAGTGTCCAAATGCTGCTTGAGCTCCAGCACTCAGGGTTGTGCCTGCTGTCCTGGGCAGCCTGTCCCATGCCCACTGCCCTCTGGTGCAGAACCATTCCCTAACCCCTACCTCCCACAGTACTAGTTAAGACCAACACAAGAAGATAAACTAACACTCAACTGATGGAATTCGTTTCCCATTGGGACCAGCTGTTCCAATGCGTCACTGCACAGTACCCTGCATGTTCAGGTGCAAACTATTACCGAAATGGGGGATGTGGACAGAGCATAGCTCTGGTCTAGATGTCTTTATTTGCCAGATGAGAGCAGACTTGAAATAAAAGTAGAAACTCAACAGAACCATGCAAGACTGGAGGGCAGAATTTAACACCAGTTGAGTTAGGTACCAAGGAATTCAAACTGAATGTAATTACTGAAAAGTAGCCAGCGAAAAAACACAGACTGATGTTATCAAGAAGAGATTTTTCCATCAGTATAATATGACAGGGATTGGCCAAATTTGATTGCATGGCAAGATTTATTTTGAAGACCTTTAAGCTTGAGGGCAAGCTTAAAGCAATGCTAATAGGTGACACTGCTTTAATTTCCACAGAAAGCCAAGTTAGGTGGCAAAAACCTTGCCTAACAATTTTCCATTTATTTCCTCTATGAATGCAAACTCACCTCTTAATGTTGTCCACAAGAAACAAACATATTCATATTTTTGGAAAGCCCCCAAGAACAACACATTTCATCTCTAGGCATTAGTATTTACTAATAGCATGAACCTTTGCCTAGCACATAATTAAGTGGCTTTGAAACGATGTCATTAACTGCAGGAGCATCGTATCTTTTCCCATGTTTCAAATTTATCAGCCACAACAATAGAGTGGGAAAGCTCCTGCTGTGTAGGAGAACCTGGCCTTGCAGGCTCCTTATGGAGCTCTTGTTAGTCAGGCACTGTACCGTATGGAGACTCAGTAAGCAATGACATCTGTATTCCTGACAGTTTTATTTCTCAAACACCAGCCTCAATGCAAGTTTCATTTTACTTTTTGCTCTGGAGAAAAGGCCAAACCTGAATATAACATCTGCTCTTTGGAATACTCCGGACACAAACGAGAATGTGTGTGTGGTCCCCCTCACCATTACAAGATAAAACAGCTTTCCGGAAAATGAAGAGTTTTTCTAAGCAGAAAAACCTTAATATTTACACTAATCTGACACAACAGGATCCCCTTAGTTAAAAAGACAGGGGCCCAACCAAGCTTAACTATATTCCCATGAAGATCTTATCCTTGGTCTGGGCAAACAGTCCAATGAACACCATACAGCAAAGCTCTTAGGTGAATCTGTACTGCTGAACAGTGAAAGCAGTCTTGTTTTCAAAGTTCTAGAAATGACCTCTTAAATTCTTCCCCTCTCTCTTGTGTGATGGTTTATTTTCAATGTAATTCACCAGAGCAGCTTTCAAAACAGAAGAAAAAGTTGTTTTCCCTAGGGAAGAGAAGTATCAGTTAGATCACAGAAAGCAAATGGCTTAGTCTGGTTCATAATTCACATAAGTCCTGTTTCAGGTCTCACACATCCTTATGTAGCATCATCCTGCCTGCAGACAATAAAAGCAAACTTTCATCCACCTCTCCTAGTGTTAAATGGGGTGCATGCGGTCCAGTCCCAGCCTGTCACCAGCATGAGTATGTTTACTGCAATCCATCTTGCTCCAAAATGCCCATGACCTTGACATTTCCAGCATATCTTACAAAGGGTAATTCAAGTAGTGAAGTGTTAAAAGTGTAATGCTCTTCTATCTTTGCCTCTGTCCTTTTCTCTCTTGCTATCATCTGTCTGTCTCCCAACAACAACAACGACAACAAAAAGCAAACCAATTACAATCAAGGCCAATAGGGAAAAGGATATCACTAACAACTTTCTTTCCAGTGTTACAGCCTAGCAGCTAAATCACGCCAAAGAAAAGAAATTTAGAAAAAGAGAAAAGAAAAAAAGGAAAAAACAAGGTAAAGAACAACCAACCAACCAAATGACAATGAGAAGGGGAATGACATAAAAATAGGAGGCATAACTTTCAGAGCAGCTCTCGTATTTAGATTAGATATTAGGATGAAATTCTTTATCATGAATGTGGTGAGACACTGGAACAAGGTGCCCAGAGAAGCTGTGGATGCCCCATCCCTGGAGGTGTTCAATACCAGGTTAGATGAGACTCTGAACAACCTGGTCTACTGGGAAGAGTCCCTGCCTATAACAGGGGGTTGGAACTAAACAGTCTGTAAGTCTGACTGTGATTCCCGTCCTGACACAAGACCAACTGCCTCCTGACAGCAATGCCATAATTAAGATAATAACACCAGTCATTCTCAGAATTACTGGATTAGAGTAGCAGAGCTTTCTGTATTTAAACCCTCACCCCATTTGAATGATTTAAATAATTCTGCTCATGACTTGACTATGCTACTTTTCCTCAAAGCATTCAAAATTAATAGCAACACAATAAAACTAACTGCACTGCACTTACATTGGTACTAGCCTTTTCCTTATCCTAATAAACCATGGTTCCAACAGACAAACAAATGCCTCTACTTCCTGTACCAGTCCTGTAGTCATCATCATCTTACAAATAGCAGTCAGAAAAAAACAAAACATACAAAAAAAAACAGCAAATAAACCACCGGATTAATGAAAGGCAGTCAAGTATTTGATTTCCAGCCAGCCAGCCTAAGAACACTAAGAAGGCAGATTCCCAAAGGAAAGCACATAATAGCAACCAAATATTATACAAAGGTTTTCTGTCTAAACGGTGACCCCCCAGATTACAGTTAAGTTGAGAGAAACCACGGGGAATTTAAAGAAGAAAAGGGTGGCACTTCTCTCATTTTTTTTCCTCCTTTAAATACTGCACACAAAGTCAGAAGCCCCTGCTGACTTTAAGTCCATGTAATTCCTTCTCTACATTTTCCATTTATCATAGTCAATATTTGATCTGGACAGTGCTGCCCTTCCAGACTTCTGATGCTTACTTTGATCTGACTTATAATATGAAGTGCACTCTACACCATAGAGGAGATTCCTCCAATATTTAAGATGAAGTGGAAAAAAACAATAATAAAGTACAAACATATCCTCATTTAAACCCACAAAGGTGTTCATAATGTTACAAATTGGCAATTCCAAATTGTGATTCACCCCCACCAAGGAAACAATTAAAAACTAAAAATTAGGACAGCTCATTTTCTAACAGTGGGGAAAAAAGGGCATAAAACACAAGGCTATGACTGTAAAAGCATAATGCAATGAAAAAGAAAAAAATGGAGTTTTCCATGGTTCAGTTCTAATGCCCTGCTTAAACCACTTTCTTTATATGTTCCTCCAGGTTCACAGTAACAACTTCCAAGACACCGTGGCCATAGCACAGCTGGTCGTACAGAAAAGATGCTTAATAAAAAGAGATACTCTACCCAATACTCCAAATAAAAGTCACAGGCATAGGTTTTCTTCCTGGATGCAATAGCACAAAGCTTAATGAATGCTAAGTTTGGGAGCAGAATAAATACAATGTCTTGAACTAAAATTGCAAGAGACTAGCTAGCAGATTAGCTGTATCCATACCTTTTTCATTAGGTGCATCATGCCTTTTCCAGTAGGTGAGAGAAGAAAATTTGCATACATGGAAATAGAGAAAAGAAGGAGAAATAGCTGATGCCTCTGGAGGAGTTAGGGGAAAGAAGAAATATAAACTTCTTACCTAATAACATTTTACACTTAGCCACTCTTCAGCCCCAATTTCAGCTTAGCCAATGCTCGCAAACAGACCTTCAGGAACTTTCCCACACTGAGTACGATAGTTTTCTTCTCTTTCGCCATGCCTTGCTCAAGATCTACTCCTGACTGGTGCTGCTTTCCAAAACACCTCCTCTAGCTGGCTGCTGGTGGCAGACACTGCAGGTGCACCCAGCTGGCAAGGAACGCACAAATGTTGAACAGGCTGCTCCCTCCTCCCTGGGTGCTCCCAGTCACCATCAAGGCTGGCTATATGAATGTACAAATAATTGTTAAGCCTTGCTTCAGTCAAAAATATACATCCAACCCATCCACAGAAGCCTCTACGTGAGCTTGTTAGGAAGAACACTTAAGTGCATTATTTCAGTTCTGCCTTCCACTCCTTTTCCTTTGTATTTCCTGAGACACAGAGGTAAAACAAGCTTGTATACAAACTCATTTTAAAAGAAAACAAACGATGCAGTTACTTGAACCTTTATTATACGCAGAAAAAAAAATTCCTTGCATAAATTAGTAATTCTTTTCTCCTTATTCTTCATGAGACAACGCTACAGATTGTTCTAGTGAAAGAGTAGTGTAAGGACAATGTCAGGAGTATCAATTCCTTCACTGCTACAGGTGCAAGGACTTGGCTACATCCTTTCACTTGGTCTTTTGAAGTCAACAATTGGACTGCGGTTGAATGGTCAGGAAGAATGGCATCTGAAAAAGGTACACATGACCAACCAACCCAAGTTCAAGGAACACCATAAATGCTTTGAGATTAGCTAGTCAGAAAAGACTGCGGATCCTCCAGGACACTGGGTTATCTTAAGGGGAAGTGTGGGCACTTAGAGACTGACTCATGGAAGCGAGACTAAAGCAGCTCTGTACAGCATTGTTTGAGAACCACTGACCCAGAAAGGCACTAAAGCAAAGCTGGGCACAACGCTCCCAGCGCAGACACTCAGCTCTGTGCTCTGCTGCTGGAAGGGAAATACTGCACAGAGCTCTGCAATTTCACAGTCCACATACACAGCTAAGGGAGCTTTTGTGCTTACAGTGAAATGAAAATTTCTGCTTCCCTTCTTACCTTCTCTTCAAGCCTTAAGTTAAAAGCTCTCTGTTGCTTTCCTGCTCTCTCTTCCCTCGTTTTACCCTTCCACAGTGATTTGATGTGATTAATAGTGATTCATAGTGATTAAACTCTGTGTGTTTTCATGTAAACATCTGACTTTCCTGGCTTCACTGGAACGTTGCTGAATGCCCCCCTCCCACTCCGCTCATCCCCAGAGATGGAAGCATACACAACTTTGTGTGAGCAACACCCTGAATAAGGCCGCACTTGTGTTCTTAAAAGAGGCATCCAGCCAGCTGGAGGTTTCTTTATGGCTTCACTAAGTGCAAAGCCTTTCAGATCAGCAGACTGAGCCAAAAGCCTGACCTACCATGCCCTTGTGGGACCAGCGATACTCTTGCACTACTTGAGAAAGAAAAGACATGTTCTGTCAGGTTAAAAGCTTGTGACATGGCATTTAACGATTATCACTGTACGATGCTATCATTGTTTCAGGAGATGAAACAGCAGGACCCAGTGTGCAGGACTAATTTTTTTTTCTTTAGGAGTTTGGATCAACTACGCTGCGTGTTAAGGCAAGTGGAAAAAAATTATGCAAAAGCGTAAGTACTGCTGGAGCTTTATACAACACCTAAATGTCAGCGTGAGAACTTGATCTAATGCTCAGCACAACCAGCAGAAGTATTTCCAGTGAATTCAACAAGCACAGGATCAGGATTTAAACTTCTGCTGTGCTACTACGCACACATACATTTTAGGTATAAACTCACCAGGACATGCAATATTATTACATATATATCCATATATCCATACATATATATACGTTTTTTGTTGGTTTTTTTTTTTTTGTTTTTTTTTTTTGCATGGAACTATCTATGCATTACACATGAATCATAGCCAAGTTGTTTTACTATTTTTTTTTTCTTTTGTTTCTTTTATATTTACTATCAAAGAACCATCCTTCTACCTTGGGACCCAATCACTGCCCGTTCTTACCTCTGCAATAACACAGATCTTATCTCTGTAATAACACAGATTTTTATCTCACTGATCTTCTCCCCTCCACGATCCAAGAAGAGAATTTGTAAAATGAACAACTAGCCAAATCCCTTTCAGTTTAGGCTCACTCTGTTTAGGTATGCTGACATTCATGTTTTCACTTTTTGAAAATGCACGTTCCTTTAGATTTACAACAGAGGAAGTCAGTGACAATCCCTTAAAATACCTCATAAATTAGCAAAACAGTCAGTGGAACCTGTCTTTTATTTTTTTTTTAATCCTAGCAGTTCCAAGAGAAACTGCCTTTGTCCCAGCACTATTTAGCAGATCATCTTCCTTGTGAATTGCATATCCCTTGCAACTGGTTCCTGAGAACATCCACGCTCCTGTGGACTCATGCAGCTGCAGATTATAGAGATTTTCATGGAAAACACTTTGTTTCTGATTTTTACCCTGCAGCTCAACTACCAATCCAACCTGAGCAGCATGAAAGCAGACAAAACGGAAATCATTGCCCAAATAATAATGTTCAAACTACTTAGTTCTTCTAACCACTATTTTCTCCAGGCAACAGCTCTGCTATCTCACCCTCAACCCTGACTCAAGTCTGACTCATCTGTCAAAAGAAAAGCAGAGCTGTTTAATGAAATAGCACTGAAGTCCTACATCCACAAAATAATAGCAAAGATCTCACCAGAACAGGGTAATTTTTTTTGGCTTGCAGAACAGGGAAGCTGAGGAATAGAGTACAGACACAGACACTTACTGGGGCAGCAGCAGAACCCAGAACTGGAGGTAAGAGGCACTGAGTGCACAGACACCTAACCACTGCCTGTTTCCCCAGCACACTCTTTTCTGCCTGCTCATGATACCTCAGTGTTTTTGGCTCACATGGAGATCAGGCCAGACTGATCTTCCTGAGGTTGCAGGCATAGCCAGCATGAGAATGCAGCATTCTCGTAAGCTCTGTCTTCCAGCTGCAATCCTTTGTCACCACAGATATGAGTTACACTATATTCAATACACAGCACCTTCAGCTGGACAGTCATTTGATGCAAAAACAGTTTCTCAGTAAAAATTACTCTTCTTTCCTGTTTCTAGTACCATATCTTCATACCAATTCCAACACACAATAAGTTAGATATCTTCTGCACCAAAGGACATCCCTCACTGTATCACAAAATTAAGGAAAACATTATTCAGCATAAAGCCTAATACTTTCTTACCATGCAGAACAAGAACAGTTCTTTCAACAAAATCAGATCCTATAGCTTATCAAACCAGTCTCTTCTCCATTTTAATAGTGGCTGGATGACAGTTTCTGTCCTATCTACTGCCCTTCTTGTCTATCTCAGCTGGACTCAAGCTAATAAGCTTCTCATTAATGAAATGACTATGCCAAGGTACTGGCAGATGGCCCTGTGTTCCAAGCGCATCTTTCCATTCCCTCCCTCCCAGAAGCCCTAATCTATACACAGTGTAATCGTCACAAAAACATATGCTCCCTGACAGAAAGCTTCCCTTCCATTATCTCTGTACTCCAGGGGATTGACCCCTGAAACCTCAGGGACGTGAGGCAACTCCCTTCCTACTCAAGTATCAGTATCCTCTGTGCTTAAAAACACATTCACCAGGTCCTGGCCAAAGTGCCTGTACAAGGCATAAAACCCATGCTAATCTTCCTCACCATACTACTGTCCGTATTATATTCCACTACCAAGCAAAAGGCACATACCATACATATCTACACTAAAAAAAACCCTCAAGTAATGCATACATGATATTTCTTATATTCAGCACTTTACCACTGATTTATTTGCAGGTCCCTGTGGCAGTACATGAGCCATCCTCTCACAAGAATGACACACCATAATTTATTATGTTCGTTACCCATAAACCTCTTGTGTAACGCTTCCATTTAAATGCTGAGTGAGTCAGTCACTAATTGTGTATCTCATATATCTTAAAATAATCTATTTGTATCATCTGTTGGTTCCCTCTCCCTCATCAGTTTAATCAGATTATTGTGATTGATGAATTCATTAATATGGTCATCATATCCTGAGAGCACAGCAACATCCACAGAAAGTTGCTCTTCCTGAACCACTATCTCCCTTCTGCACAAATGGAGTGCTATGAACAGAGGAGCAGATGAACATTACCGGTCCTGTAGATGTGAGAAGGACTGCACAAAGGTTAGCTTTTGACATTTGGAATCAATCTGGCAGAAGCTCCTAAGAAAAGGCTGAAGGTACGAGACGGGCACTAACAGGTAACCATAATGTGAAGGGTTGCCTCAGCTCCCCGTATTGATTCTGAGCCTTCTGAAAAGTCATTCTCCAGAGGAAGAGAATATTTGATTGTCAGTTCTCTTCTGCCTTTAATCCCAACAGCACTGAACAGTTTTCTTCTACTGCAGATAGAGGAAGGCATCAACAGAAAACAAAAGAGCTTCTCTTTAACCTTCCTTTTCAACTTCAAGTTGGCAGCCTTTAAAGTAAGACCCTTCCTCACTTCACAGCACCTTGAGTTCAGACTGTTGTACAGAACAACTTGAGCTTCGCAACTCCAAAACTATATAAAGGGTGAAAAGAGTTCAAAAGCATGCTCATAATTCTAGATTGAAACAAGCAAACAAAAAAAAAAATAGGTCAAATACAAATAACAGCGGACAAGAGGGTGTTAAATATTATATAGTCAGAGGTAAAGATAGTATAATTATACCTTATGTTGCTGTAGCTTTTTTCAACCGAAAATAAAGAAGCCAAAGCACTTTGATAGCACAACTTCCAAACCATCTCAAACAGTAAACAAAAGGAATGCAGAAGGAGCACAGCACTTACCATGAAAAACGGACTACAGAAAAGCATGCAGCAACACTGCTCAAGTACCCAGGAGTTGTGACTGCCTGAGGAGAATGATATAAATGACAGCCACCTGTGCTCACTTGTTGCCTAAAAACTGAACTTATGATTGAGATATTTCTGCCTTCAGCTGTAACTTTACACCTTTCTAAAAAAATTATAAACCAGATTAAAAAGGTATCCATTAAAAATATGCTATTCCAGAAAAATCTCGTCTCTACCTTCTGCTGACTGCCAGAGCAACACCGAGCTGATACTGAACGCCAGAGGATCATAAAGATCACAGTGAGTGTCTGTCAAGTGGAGAACACAGAATTTGAATGAGAATTATTTTGGGAGGACAGCCAGCCTGGTAAACTGCAGCAAGCAAACAGGAAAGGCTACTTGTTGGAGGCAGAAATGCACAACAGGCTTCCAGAAACTAAACATGCCATATGTAATTAAAGCAATTTATTACAGCTATGTGGCTTCACACATTTGTAAATGCATTTTCCCCTTTTTAGTCTCAGAGCGATGTGCTTATTCATGCAAAATGAAAGGAAATATGTAAACAGCTTTGAAAATACAAGCAGAAAGTGTGAGAACGGAACATCTGATATGGCATTATCTTGCAAATGCCTCCAGATTCCTCTCTGGTCACTGTGTGGGCAGGGCAGCAAATTCCCAGGACAGAGGAGGGGTGGGTGGGAGAAAGGGACTGTAAAGCTATTCATCATGAACTTCGTTTTGCATTTTCCTGCTCATCAGTGATCTACTGGAGCTCCCAGGATGCGGGAGACCTTGTTCTAGCAGGAAGCACAGGCACAAGGAGCCTGTGAGGCTGAGGGCACCCAAGGAGGCTGTGCCAGGTAGCTGGGAAATCTGGTGGAGCGCAGTCTGAGGTGCCAATGGCCCAGGTTGCCAACAGACTGCTGCCTGCCCTGCCAGGGCTGCTGCCCAGCCTCTCATTTGCATGCACCCTTAGCAATCAGTCAAGAGGAATGTTAATAGCTCATGATGAAGTTCTCAAAAGCTAGGCAACTCCTTCCCTAGCCCTCACATACACAAAAAATGGAAGTTACATCACTACAATTGCCTGGGCTTTCACTGACACCAAAGAAGAGATGTAGGCAATAGCTCCTTGGGACAGATTAACTGAAGAGGACAATGAAGAATCTGTCTTCACAACTATACTGGCAAACAACACCTATAGGAATCCAACACTGGAGGAAAAAAAAACATTCCCATATTGCACTGTACATCCGGCTGCTACAAAACAGAGGAACCATCCCACCGACCCTCTGCTCCAGCAAGCATCAAAGAATTCCCCATTACACAGCATGCTGACAGATGAAGATACTGGTAAAAGTGGGAAAAAAATACCCAAAAACCTCTAGAGAAAGGATTCTGCCCTTAGGTTTTTCCTCTCAGCTATCTCCTGCCACCTCATTTGCATCCTTGAGACTGCTTGTAACAGTGACCAGCTCTATAGCCAACCTGACACAAGCAAGCAAGCCCTGAAGACAACAGCAGGTCATGAAACTGTGGTATGGAAGTAATGCACAATTGCTGACAAGAGGACAATAAACCCTAAGCAAGTAACAGACAGCCACTGTTGTAAGCTGGCTATGGACAGAGCAGTACAAAGTAACGTCCACAAGGTAGGTGCTAAAAGAAAATGGGGGAAGACACAGTTGAACAACTGGTTTATCTGAGCAGCGCACTGTTATCCAGGAAGCCTCCACAGAAGAAGGATGTGGAAATGACAGAGCTGTCACTTAGCCCCAGCCCCTTTTAAAACTTCTCCCTTCTCAAGGACATCTTCATATACTGGATCCTACTAAAGTGGTAAAAGATAACATCTGAGATCTTCTGAACTGAGGGTTAATTTCCGTCCCAGTTTTAGACCAGAATCATCTGGGGGCAAAACAGCCAGATGTAGAATCACAAAAGGTGTAAGAAAGACAGAAAATTACTCTTCCATGTAAGAGAATAATGATGAAACATGCAAAACCAAAGCACAGTAGAAAGACAGAAGTCACTGGACTGTGATCACAGTGAGTTACAAACAAGAGAACATCGAGAACATCACATTAATTAGGTAGGAAAACATTTGTAATATGCAGAGGATTACTAAGACTCTAATACAAACATTCACTATTAAGAAAAAAAACAATCTAATTCATATGGAAACAACCTTCAATGATACAAACCATAGTACAAAATAGAAGATAGAAAAATTCATGAAAACTGGCATACAGCATTGACACTAAGCAATTGTCAGTAACAGCTGATAAAATTGTAGCACCAGCGAACAGCAAATGTATCTATTTGATCTAATCAAACTAACGGTAGAAAAATTAATTTTAAAGACTTGTAGTAGCAAATGTGATCTGAAGCAGAAGAAATGATGGCACTGTGAGCTTTAGATTAATAAAATCTGACTTCTTCGGCTAGAAAATGAGTTGAAATGAAGGATTTTGTGTATGTGTGTGTGCTGCATTCACAAAGCACCCAAAACAGCTTGCACGTGACCTGTGATGAGGACACAATGTACTTAGGCAATACAAACCAATTGTAATCCAAACAATAATTTACATATATATTCCCTTCAGAAGAACTGAACTAGGAAGAAGAAACAGAATGCTACATTCTATTTAAAGTTATTAAAGCAAGGTACTGAAATGTGGAAATTATAAACACTCGTACTGTTTATGTAAACATACGTATATAAATGGTTGTTAATTAATTACTAACTTTAAAAAAAAAAAAAAAAAAAAAAAAAGGAAAAAACAGACACCTTCCTTTATTGAGCTGTGT
Organism: Excalfactoria chinensis; assembly: GCF_039878825.1. Classification (NCBI taxonomy): domain Eukaryota; kingdom Metazoa; phylum Chordata; class Aves; order Galliformes; family Phasianidae; genus Excalfactoria; species Excalfactoria chinensis. Next base: position 18,988,394 of record NC_092830.1, on the reverse strand, counting down.
GCTCAATAGTGACAGTAAAGTGCAACTTAAGTTAAATAAACTTGTATAAGGAATTAAAAGGTGAGAAGTAGAAAAAGAATTCTCTCCCCTCTGACACACTGGTCTGTTCTTTACCCTACAACAACAGAAGAAAATGGAAGTCATGGATTGAAATTGCTTGAAAAGAAATAACAGAGAAAACAATGTAAAGTCTGCTTGCACACTCTCTCTCAAAATCACAAAGGAGATGGGTTCAAGAAATACACAAAAAAGTCCAAAAGAGTCAAAGAGGAAAAACCAAACAGATTAAGAGCTACTAATTTGTTCTCCTAACAAAAGAACAGGGGAACACACAGTGAAACCCAGAAACACAATGAAACCACAGCAGTAAAGGCATAGGGAAAAAAAAAAACTGGCTGATTTGAGATTATATAATTTCCACAACATACACCATTAGCTGGGAGTCCTCATCTGACACTAACAGTGATGTCAAGAGTAGTATGAAATACTAATATTTATCATAAACATATTTGAATTAATATTAATAAACATCACAAAGCACCAAAGCTCATCTGCTACAAGGCACACATTTTCTGCTCCTGAAGGTTCACAATAAACATCCAGGAAAAGTGTAATTTAATCACGTTCTACACATCTTTTTTTCTTAAACAGTAAGAGCTACTGCTCTATAAAGACTATATAAACACAGAAGGACTTTGAATCTTGATGGAAAGATGCTCTGATCCACTACATGCATTGGAGGAGACATAAAAGCAGTGGTTTCTTCTGCAGGCAGAACACGTTTGTAAATTACATCACTGCAGCCACAGTGATGTAAAGTCTTATGAAGTGTAACATACAAATGCAGAACAAAAAAGAGTGTGTTGTTTAAAGATAAGAAGAGAGAAAACAAAAATATATAGAGGTAAAGCTGCAACAAAAGATGAGAAAAAAAGCCTGGGAGAGTGGTCTTATTTTTTTAAATACATTTTTTGGTGGTTTTTTTTGGAGGTATTTTGAACATTTCTTTCCTAAGCATGAGTAGCAACACAGGAAGGTAATAACTTTGACAGCTTATGAAGTTGGGGTGGAGGCTGTTATTGCTGACCTGAGACAGGACAAGCTATATGGTGCCACAAAAAAAGATGACTTATTACTTTTTTTTTTTTTTTTTTTTTTTTTTTTAATTGAGGAATAATAGAGCATAAAGGAAGGGGCAGTACAGTTGAAACACTGGGTCAAAGAAGTGATGTTGGCAGCAAATTTCCAAATGGTAATGGCAGCAGAAATGCAGCATTTTCTCAGGCAAGAGAGTAAGGACATGACTTTTTTCTCTCAGAAAAATAATGGGAACAAAAAAATACATGGTTACAGTCCAAACATACAGACCTACCTGTAAAGTTCTGTATTAATTCCAATTATGGGCTTGAGTAATGGGTAGTGACCAAAAAGGAAGCTTTTTTTCCCCTCTCAAGCTCTAATGGAAAAGACGAATATATAAACACAGGAAAATAAACAGTTTGAGTTTCAGAACTTCAAAACACTCCCAGCATAACAGCAAAATCAGATAATAGCTATATGAAAACAAAATGGTTGAGGTCTCTAATGAAACCCATGAGCTATGAAGACTAAATGGATCATCAAAAGAGAACATCTTCATTGAGCCTTGCTACTTAAAGTAGTCCTCCAACTGGGAGCAAGCATTGTTCTAACAGCGGATGTAGGTACTCAGCAAGACCATGGTGAAAAATGCAAGATATGAACCAAAATATAAATGTCCTCCCCCAGCCACAGTAGTGAAGGTACAGGAAAAAAAAAAAGCTATACAGAAGAACAGCATACAAAAACACAGATGCCATCTTGAATTTAGCATTAAGGATGCTGTACAGCAGATAGGAACTAGAAACACCCAAGAGAATTAGCAACAGAATTATTGCCAAAATCATGTTAAGCATGTCTCTGACAAGGTGAAGGAGTGACATGTAGAAGCACCAGCAATATATTATATTCATCCCCCTCTGATGGAAATAAATGACCTCTGAAAATATACCAGCAAAATATACCAGAGCAGTGAACTGGGTTAGAGTAACAGATCTATTTCAGATATACATTCTGTGATCTCTCCATTACCCTTATTAATATATTAAGCACTTAAGCAAAGCTGGAAATGATCAGCCAAACTTCAGCAGCAATCATTTTCTGGATAGTCCTCTTGATCTTCTAGAGAGCATAAAATGATATAGTGTGAAAAATGTTTCAGACAGCTCTACTAATATAAATTCTTAATGCTTTTCCTTGAAGTTCTCACATAAGAAGAACAGTATTAATCTAAAAGCCATATTCTTTTCTTAACTGTTCCAGTCCTTAATTCATATACCTTAACATTTCTGCTGCATCTGAAGGGTAAGGACAGACATACCTGAGACTGTTTTGATACCAGCAGTACAGCCTCTTTCTTCAGCAACAGCCACTTGAGAAGTTGAAAAGTTACATATATGTACACAGACATACAAAGGTTTGAAGTGAATGAAATCTGAATGCAAGGAACTTGCATTAAGAAAAAACAACAGGTAGGAAACAGGCAAATTCTGCCTGATGACTTTATGCCTGCTGCTGTATAAGCTGTTCCCCTCACTTTGGAACCCTTTAATTTCATAAATCCACACCAGCAACAAGAAACAGTGGCCACCACCACTATCTCCCATTGCTGGTCCTGCAGAAAGTTTAGGGAGATAGGAGCTAGAGAACAGGACTTCGGCTGTTTGCCATGTGCTGTTCACCAGCACTGTGTGTGGTCAGTAGGGACACCAGTGAAAAAGGGAAGAACTAAAGTACCTCCATCTACAAAAGAAACACTCTAACCCTTTGCTCTAGTGACCTTTCCTTTCCAACTGTTTCAGCTTCAGAGGAGACAGGGATCACAACAGTAGCTGTTCCACCAGAAACAACTCATTTGGCACAATGCCTCATAGTCTGATGGTACCTCAAGGGCTAGATGCTTCAAGGGAGGATGAACAAGAAGCTGGGGGTGACCTCAGACTACAGTCATGGGGTGTAGACCCACTATATCTGAACTTTGCAAGCAAAGCTGTGTGTTGGTGACAAAACATGCTGACAGTTATAGACAAAGTTGAGTGATGCACTAGGTTCAGTGGCCATTCAGGGGTCCAGTCAGGAGCAAAAGGAGACCAGGCCAGGAAAGGACAGGAGACTCATCGCCTACTGTGTATTTTCAAGGCTTATTCATAAAACAAGGTTGGAGACAAAAGAAGAGACAGGCACACCCACCACACTACACAGGCTATGACCCATGATGACTGAATACCCAAGTCTGAGCTTGAGGGCTGTGCCCAGAGTCCTGGTCACAGTGTGCAGACAGGGGTCCTGGCTGAGGCTGCTCCAGGCACTGCTGTCATGAAGCTGGTTTCTGTAGCCTCTGACTGTAAGGAGGGACTGTGTACATTACATCTAAAGGGACAGACAGATTATGTGCCAAAGATTCAGTATCAAGGATGGTTTATATTTACACATTCTACTGTCCCAGTAGGAATATATGCAAAATTACAGATAACTGAAAGCAGTTTCCTCCATGGGAACACACAAATATATATATATAAGAGCAGTTTTTCCTACTAATTATGTACACACATTCCCATCAAACACTGGTTATTTTTTTCCCCCACTTTAACCACTCTGAAGTGCCCTCTCCCATACTTACTCCAACTCCTACTGGCCTTTCCATTCCAGTGCAATCTCCACTCAACTATATCTTAAACTGTGGGAAGCAGTGCCGTGCCTCCAGCACTCACCATCCCAAGTGCTATGAAACTCTCACAACAATACAAGCAGTACACCTGTCTGAGTTTCTCAGATGCTTTGCTATTGTCTCTCATACAGCCTCCTAGGGCAAACATAAGGGAAAGAAGCCCCACCTGCAAGTGAAAACAGTCCTGGAAGTTCAGAGGTGGGAAAACAGTGAGGAGGTACGTCATGAGCAAGCAAACCTAACAGAAGATAACATCTTCTGAACCAATTCCTTCCATATAAGTAGTGCTGGGCTTGTCTACCACTGGCTTTACCGCATTTAGAAATTTCCCGTTTCACTGCTTCCAGTGCCTGCAGGAGTTGCTGTGTAAAGTACTGGTCCCTACCAGTTTCCCAAGCACAGCCATTGTGTGTGCACACCAGTTTGAGTGAGAGATGCTCATTTCCCTTTTACCTGGGATTTCCTTGATTTGGAGCAATTTACAAGCATGGTTCAAAGTCTGAAAACAGGAATTACATACTTCTCTGTATACATACATTGCGAAAAATCCAAGCCCAATAGTTTTATTTCATATGTTTTAATTAGGCCATGAAGAAAAATAATATGGATGCAGAAAAACAACAGCATTCTGCCATGCGCTGATTTTTACCACATAAAAGTGCAATAAAATTTAAATTATCAATTAAAAACCATATTCCTAGACTTTCTTTTTGGTCAAATAGCTTAAAAATAAAAAAGTACACAAAGTTGTTATCAGTGCTCAGCCAACAGTTGCAACACGCTGGCCTCTACCTTACCTCAACATAGCTCTAATTTCAAAGCCTGCTTAGAACTCTACAAATACCGACATTATTAAGCATAGTAGGCACACTGAACACCCAAATGGAGCCAGCATGCTTTATGTGAAACTCAGGCTCTGCAGTCCCTCCCCTGTTTTTCCCAGGCAATTCTTACCTGTTCTCCAGAGCAGGACTTTCCTGTCACACTTCTTCTGACAGAGAGGAGTGGTGCGTGTCTGCTTTCTCATCCTCTGACTACTGCTTTTTATTTCCCAATCACTTTCCCCGTTTACAGACTGCAATGGAGGCTAAGCACATAGCTTCTTTGTTTCAAGTCCCCGCCTGGCACCTTACCCCTCACAGCTCTGCGGGCACCCTCCCAATTACCACGGGAAGGACCTGGCAGCTGGACTGAAATCCCGGCGAGGCTTTTCTGCTGTGTGCGGAGGTAAACGGGGACCCCACCACTGCTGACTGTGCTGGGGGCGGGCACGGGGCTCCTGCCTGACTGCACCGCCTTGTGTCATTTTAAAGAGACTGTAACCGAGGTTTCTTTAAACTGGCAGCATATAAGGAATTTGCAAGCATTACCTACAGAAGGATGGAACTTCCCCATAAAGCAATACCAAAATCATTCACAAGATTAAAAAAGAGCAGATATGCTACAAAAGTCTCTGTCTCATAAGATTACAAAGGCAGGCAGTGGAAAAACCTAGACTGCCAATGTCCTTCCAAGGAGACTTTTTGGGTCTTCTGGCATCTTTTTCACTGCAATTTGTAACAGATCACACATACCGATTGATGCTGTAGCAACAATACCACGTTAAAAAAATTATCTGCTATCACAGCAGTGGTTGTAAAGATATGCCCTAAATGAACAATGCCAAAGATTTAACTGCTTAACTATTAAATGTTTAGCATACTTCAAAAATAAGACAAAACTTTCAATACAGTTTCTCAGCATCACCCAAAAGCTTCCATTAGTAACATTTGGATTTCCAAAGTATCCAGCTATATCTGTCAGCAAAAAGAAATGCTTAGCAGCCTTGAATGGGTAAAACAGCAACAGCTCATTTTTCATGCAGCTACAAAGCTGCACAATCAAGAGCACAGTCCTAGAAGGACAACCTTTACAAGTCTTCACAGCTATTATTTTCTCTCACTCTATCTTAAAGTGCCCTCTTACGAGGAGGTTACAATAACCCAGTTTAGCACTAATAATCACTGTGTTTTATGCATCATCTTTCTTTTTGTTTTTATTGCTGACACCCAAATACCTTTAATTTCTAGAGACATACACTGTGCACTGAGGTTCTTCATTCCAAGCACTTTTAACCGAATTATCATTAAGATTTATGTCAGGTGGCAAACGCATCAAATTCTTGACACAAATAAATTCTTGATACAAACAAAGCAACTCCCTCCAGCCCATACAACACATGCTTTCCAAAGATAAATTTGCAGAATGCCATTTTACCTAAAAGTCATAGAGCTTAGGCTTCTAGATAACAACACTTAACATATCATCCCTGAACATGATTTTTTATAAGAGAAAAAGTAAAAAGGATGAATAAGCCTATGAACACACTGGGCTCTCCTGTGTTCTGTGCTTAGAAGCCATTCAGTGCTTGGCATGGATACTGATTTTTCCACTGTGAGTTCTCTTTTCCTGCCTCCAAAGTAACGTATTTTAGTCCTACCTACAAAAGGTACATACAGTAAATCAAAGTTTGTGCACCAGCAGAGAACACTATTTACAGTTACCTTCTCTGCTCCCTTCCCAAAGTTGCTCTTAGCTGCTGAGTGAGGTCATTCTCTGCTAGTTTGCCATAATCTGTTTTACATTCTGGATACTTGCTGTCAAACCTCAGAGGAGCTGGGGAATGGACAGGGAGTAAAAGCTGGATATAAGAGACCTCCTCAGCACAAATATCCCAGATCAATTACCTATATAGATCCATTGCATTAAAAGCCTCCTGTTTCTGAGCCTTTCCTAAAAGCTCCCTTGAGCACACAGTCCAACTGTACATAACAATGGGATAAGTTAAAAACAGGAGGCAGAAGATGTGATGGAAACGGGAAAAAAACAAGAACTCTAAACATGAGGGGTTTGCCTAAGAAAAAGCACACAGGCTCAAATAAACAATCATAAACATGGCAACATCTACTACAACCAGTCTGGAATGATAGATTTCTGGTATTTGATCTACAAATCATTGAGAAGACTTGGAGACTACAGTCAATCCGAACATGCCAAAGTCTTCTATGGCAAAGCATCAGCTGGAAAGCTTAGAGCACTAGCTCATCTTGCAGCTACAAGGTGTACCTTTTGATACTTGGAAGACATACTTCATGAGGAAAGGAAAGCTACAGAGGCACCTCAGGACCTTGTATATAAGTTCAAGTGCTCTTTGTATTTCTTCTCTGCAGAGTACTCCTGAGCACTCTTACCTCAGTTCAGGGTTGAAATCTGTTTTTTCCCCTTTCAGATATGCTTTGATTCCCTCAACACACTGTCAAAATTATTACTTTGACAAGAAACTTTCAATATATCACCACAGGGTTAATTTCCTTTTACCTTCTACTATAGGAGTGCAGAGTGCTCAGCTTGGCTCAAAGGGCATGAATAATGTAAGAGGACTCCACTAGGAGGACCATTAATGCCTCAGAAAGGCTTCTATGATTCTCTCACCAGTTCTCACTTGCCCTATCTTTCACTTCCATTAAACGTTATAGCACCAGCACTAAATCAAACCCAAAGCTCTCTCACAGCTAGCAGCTCCCCATGGGTAGTGCCAACAACAGACTGCAGGGACTGAGGAGTCAGAGGGGTCAGGAGGGGAGCGCTCTGCAGACCCTGGTAAGCCTGCCAACTTACCCAGCTGACCCCAACAGCACTGCCAAAGGAGGCAGAAGCTGTCCTAGCCACAGTCCCACTCCTCCACTCATTTCACAGCCCAAACAACAGAGAGCAGGCTTGGAGAAAGGAATTTGCTACCTTTCTTCACTGCAAAACACTGTCAAGGAAATGTAGCTCATTGCCTGTTATGTTATGGCTACTAACAGCAGATCTTCAGCTTGCATTCAGAATGGGCAACCAGCTGGGCCTAGGACTAGCAGTTCTCCGATAACAAACAGACAAACAAACAGCCCTTCCTGCACTGTACACTACATGCACAGCGACTGACATCGTTACAAAACCATGCCCTCAACATGGCCTGCTCCCCATTGCTCCTCAGCTTCTCTAACGTTTGCCTTCAGTAATGAAATATTACATCCTTCATTTAAATAAATTCCCTTCCCTCCCTGTCTCTGAATTATTTAAAGACTCAAAAATGCAAGAAATAGTTTTAAAACTTGGAAAAAGTACTCATCTCTTCCAAGAATGGCTGAGATCCAACTGAACTATTCATCTCATAATACAACATGGCCATTGACCTTAACACATGACTCATTTCATATTAAGTTTGGAAAAATTTGACAATAAAATGAGTTGCAGTTACAATGAAATCCAGCCAGGTGCATGCAGCAGAGGGAAATGGTGAGTCTGAATGTTATCAGATGAGCCACAAACTTGATACATCACACGTCTATGAAATTACATATCGTTCTTAATTGGATATTCCAAATCAAATCAGGAAAACACAGCCAGAATTACAGGAAATACTAGGATCTTGGGCAAATTGCCTTCAGTGTCTGCTCTCAGTTACGCTATCTGTAAAATACGATCAATAAATGTAACCATTAAGTAAATGTTAAATGTGATTTGTCTAATTCTTTAGCAGAAAAAATTAGGCAGTGACTTGCTTAGAGGGTTTTTTTTTTTTTTATTTGCTTTGCACTATATTACAACTATAACACAATTTCCAAATGCTGAAGAGGCTGTAAAATGGAAGCTGGAAAAATGCACTACAGGCACAGAAACTGAATATGGTAAAAAATCCTTAGATTTGCATATGCACAATTATGACTGGGATTAGCTTTCTCTACGTATGTAAACTGCAGTAATAAAATATATAAAAGCAAATGGTGAGGACATAAGGAGGAATATCTTTACTCATAGTTGTGAACCTAACTCTGCATACAGAAAAAGCTATCTTCCGTACTTGAATTACCAGTTATTCTGACACAGTCTGTATGACGGGAGTTTTAAGTGATGCTGCAAGTGGGCACCAAAGAGTAATTTAAGGGAAAGAAAGGAAATCACAACTATTTCCTAGGTCGATAAAACAACTTTAATGGAAAATGAAAGAGGAAAGGCATGAAGAGCAATGAAGACTCTAAGACTGGCTGCAAAAGATAACTTAAAAGTAACCCTTTAGAGGGTTATCTCAGACCTTCTGCAAGCTATGTAAACAGAGCTCCATGGAGTGAAGTATGCAAGTAGACTGTATCAAACATTAAAAAACCTACTGCAAGACAACCGCTGAAGTTACAAAACGTCCTGCAGCTCTTTAAAGCTACTAATTTGCTTTGGTCATAATATTAACTTAATCTGTTTTCCCAATATCAATCATAGTTGTGCAAAGTGCTCTGAAATGAAAGATGCTATATAAGTGCAAAATGTTAATGCAGCACACTCAACTTAATTTGGACATGCTATAGTAGGATGGCTCCTTTATTGAGACATCTGTTAAAAAACTGATTTGGCCAAATCACACTGTGTGATAATGACTGCCGTTTAATCAAGATAGTATTAACATAAATTTTAACACGTCAAGCAGCTTAATGGTAAATTACTGAATGTTAAATAGTCATGGAATTTTATACTCTGGTCTTCTAATAAACATGTTCTCAAATAAAGTAAAATGCACAGTTTCTTCAGTGTGCTGTCAGTAAGAGCCATATATAATCAGAAATAGACCTGAAATCAAGTGATGCGAGACTTGACATCATTTATAAAAGCTTCAGTACTGAAACAGTCTTCATTTTCAAACTGTGAAATCTTTAACAGGAAACGTGTATCTAGATGTTTATAACTAGGAATTAACACATGAGAGTTTGTCTTTGTAAATACACGACACTGTTATGTGTGCGTTCAACACCGAACAGTTCTTTACATTGTGCATGCATTGTGAAATTCCAGAATCCAATATTAACTATATACTCAACTTGTACGGTATTAAGTCATATGCTGTTTCTGTTCTCATCCCCTTTAAACAATAACAAGGGGCAAATAACGGACCTACGGAGATACTTTACAAATGGAAAGCTTTTGCTGGTCTTCCAGGCAGCAGAAAATGAATAGACTGGTATGTGTACCTGAGTCTGAAAGAGTCTTGCTACCCACAGAAGGTGCCATGTTTTAACATAAGAAAAGAGGAGCAATTAAACACAGCATTTCCCTTCCCTACAATACTACAACAAACACTTTGACAGAAGACTATGCTTATTAATGTAACATGCACACAAGAAGTGTCTATGAGCATCTGCACAGAAGAATGCACATCTGGTTTTGTACTCCACATGAGCACAGGCATGAAGCAGACATGGGTTCTGCATGATTACAAGAACATGTGCAAAGAGCTAAAATGATCACTGCTAATGTCACAGTTCCAAGACTTTCATTCACAGAGCTTAGAATGAGCCAACCTTTTCAACACAATCATTTTAGTAACACTGAAACCCACAATTAAGTAGGACTCATTTATTCCACTGTCACTCCATAACTACAACAGCTTCAGCAACAGTCACATTCTCTGCACCCCTCTCATGACCCATGCCAAGAAGGCCAAGCTTCTCCACAAGTCCAATTCACAAAGCAACCACCACCTTTTTTTTTGGGGGGTAGGGGGGAAGGGGAAAGTGTGCTGTTGCTGTGGAAACAGAGCACAAAAATACTACTAATAGATCACACAGCTCTGGGAGGATCAAGCACACTGGCAAACAGATATTGGAACTTCCTCTAACATGCAGGGAGGGTTAGGACAGGGAACAGACTCAGTCTAGATGTCTCCATTATCTTCCAGAATTTAGGGGATCTGTGCCAGCTTTTCAAAAGAAAGTCCCTCGCTACACTTAGTGAGGAAAGGCACCTTGTTTTTGAAAACATTTACTCATGTTTGGAACTGGGAAGAGGATAAATTGCAGATTGTATAAATTTCTGATAGGCATATTAATACAGAAACCAGAACAGGGTGTTTGACAGAGGACTACTGAAATGCATGGGCCTGCCCCAAGAATTCACAGGCTGAATTCAGAAGTGATGCTGGTGAATGGTAAAAGAAAACTAACCAACATCCTGGCAGAGTTCTTCTGTTCATTATTCTCTAGAAGATGAAAGAGAATAAATAGAATGCAATCATACAATTAATCATATAATTAAAGGCTGCATGATAATTAACATGTAAAAATGTCTGAAGTACAACCACATACACAACATCAATATGAAACATCTTTTGAATCACTAGACTTTAAAGCTACTCTTGTGCATAAATGTAGTTCTGTTTGTCTTCCCGTTCCCTTTGAGATCCCCAAACTGCATAACCTGTTCGTCCCCAGAACTACACGCTCACAGTCTGTGGTTTAGTCAGACAGAACTGTAGTTAAACATGGTATTAATGAGAACATCACATACACAAAAGCCAGCTCCAGGTTTTCAAGATGAAAGGAACTGCCAAGTACAAACACTGTAACTACTCATACTATCAAAGATCAGGCAAAACCAGTAACCAGTAGCTATTTGACACTCCAAAATACTGGAATGTTTTAAACCTCAGACAGAGATATCAGAGGATTCCAAGAGGTTAGAAATGTGTTTAGCTTATCGATGCTACAATGCTACCAGGCATTAATTCCCCCAACTCTGAGTCTTCCTGCCTTCCTTCTTATCCCCATAAAACATCTCATATTAAAAGAAACTAGACACTGGCAAGCTAGAAGAACGATTTATTTTACAAGGGTGTTGTGAAGCTTAATTCATGTTTGTAAAGCCCTTTGTATTGCGCCTTTCATCTACTGTGGGAACCTCAGAGTATTATCAATAAGGTCTTTTCTACAGCAGAAAGGCTTTGCTAAAATAGCTATACTAACAAATCTGCCTAGTCGAGATGTGGTTTACTCAGGCAAAATGGTTATTTTGCCAGAACTGCTAATACCAGTTCCCTGAAAAAAAAATATATGTTTTACTGGCAGCAGCACATTTTCAGTTGCATCAAACTGGGCAGGATATTGTATGTCAACAAAGGTAATTTCTGCAGAATCTAAACAAATCATGGTTATGCCGGCAAAGCCCTGAACAGTAATTCTGGTCAGTGCATTTTGGAGACTGCAGATAAAGATGTGCATTTTTCACTTCCACAATACAAATTTTCTGCACTCATTTATTCATGTGAATTAGCTAGAAGCAACAGGGCCCTCTGTGAAGAGAACCCTTTAACAGCAATGTACTTGACTTACAGGGCTTTCTGTTTTTTCCTTATGGAAAAAAAAAAAATAATAATTTGGAGAATATTGTTTTCCTTCTTTGTAGCAAGAAGCTAAAGAAATAAAAGGCATTAAGATAAAGCCACGGTCAGTTATATTCTGCCAAATAGAAAAGAACGGAATACTAGCAGAGCTAGAATGAAGGCCTAGAAATGATTTTTATGACTGTTAAGGAACAGACTGCAGTACAAGAAACTAGTTTATGTCATTTTTTAAACATGCTATTATTACTATCTTCTCTTCAAAACCCCAACTTTCTCATGCAAGCTTAGAGCAATATGAACTGCCCAGTTGGTATTTGTACCCTAATAAAGGTGGAGAGGTGCCATCATGTCAAGTTCTCAAATGACCAGTAGCCATTTTCTTTCTAGACATATTTAGTCATCCTGAGTCTGCAATAGCAGCAAGTAGAGTGTTTACATTTTGTCTCCTAGTATTCCCACATCTTCCTGGAAGTCTACAGACATTCTTATCACCTAAGGGTTTGCTTACAGAAGGAAAGGAAGCTCATTCTCTCACATTTCTGGAAGGCTTCTTCCCCATAGATCACTATATATTTTTTTCCAATGGATGTGCCCATATCCACCTACAGTAGAAGTCTTCCAGCACTTATATACACAATGGTGTAACACAGTACGGTAGAGCCATATTTCAGGTCAGAAACTTGCTAAATGTTTTCAAAAAACTGATTCAGTTCAGCCGTGCTAGAACCTAGAAAGCAATTTCTATGTTCAGATTTTGAACTGCAATAGGTAAGAAAAGTAAGTTACTTTACAATACGGAAAATGTTTTCTATTTGAAAGATGGGTTTCATTAACAAGATTTGTGCAGTACTCAATTGCTTTCCATTGAAAGGTAAAGTGAGATCTACTTTAAAGCAAAACATGAAACTCCATCTTCTCCGCTATTAAGACAAATTAGCTACAATAAATTAGTCAGCAATGTATTATTTACCAGATTAGCATTATAGAATCTTCAGCTCACAAACTACTCAATGCGCTGTTTTACCTAAGAATTATTTATGTGACATCTCTCAAACAATAAGCATGAGAAGTAATAGTCATTTCTAATTGTTACACGTTCTCCACAATGTTTACTCAGTCACTGAAGTATCCATCTATGTAATATGCAGAACAACACTGACCAAAAGACCAGACTTGTTCTTTTTGAGCTGAGGCCAGAAATGATGAGGTTCAGATGAGAGCCAAACAACAAGAAAGCTGTGCAGTTAGCTAAGCTATATTCCAAAGCTGTAGTACTAAAATATTGGACGTTCTTGCTTTCAGTTAAGAAATACTTTCTTGTCATGAGAGCATACAATAAAAACTGGATCATGTTTCCTCTTCCCACTAGCATCCATTTTGCATGTAAGCAGCTGCTCCTAATCAATTGCGAGTTAGATATTAACACTCTAAATGACATGAAAATTTATGTCACAGCCCACTTTTAAAAACTATAAAAAAAATTCTCCTCACTAGCTCCATGCCATATGTCAGAACACACTCCCCTTGCTCTATCTACAGCATGGCAGCCATGTTACCCCTCCATCCTCCACAGCATCCTCCTCTGATACTACCAAAAGGTTTACATCACATCAAGTACAGAAGCAAGCATTACACAGTAACTACACTTCCAGCTAAAGAAGTTCATTCTTGTCTTTGGAATCCTCAGTAGAAAAAATTAAGGTTATCCACCTTTAAAAGGAAGGCTGTCCTGCCCACTGTTTCTTCCCATTTCAGTTAATTCTCTGTTTCAGCCCCTTCCTTCTCTTCCTGCTTTGGCCTCTGATCACACTGACTGATTCCTTGGTTCCTTCCCAGGAACAGAGCTGACAGAGAATTTGCAGAGTTGAGTGTGTTTCTGTATGAATCGGGCTCTGACTACACAAAACTGCTTCCTTGCTGAGTGTGTCATGGAACAGCAAATATGTGGAGGCTGAGGCCAGGCTTCCCAGTGGAAGGTCACCTACTCAGAATTGTCCCACCACAAGTGACAGATATCCCACATTTATCATTCTCAAGTTCAAATACAATTCAAGGCCAACCTTTTTTCTTCCTCTTTTGCATGCTAGAAGGGGAATAGAATGCTAAGGGCTCTTTTTGCTCTTACTTTTCTTAAGTTTTACAACCACTCTAAAGTTTCTGTAGGGGTAGAACTGAAATTTCCAGAATAGAAATGACAGATACTTGACATTATCAGCAGTACTGATCTATACTGAAGTATGAAGCTGCAATCACAAGAGAAATGCAGAGTTACATGAGAAGCCTACAGATGAAGTACAGACGTAGAGCTACCTGCAAGCAGGATTTTATGGTAAATAAACAACACAATTGGGAAAAAAAAATACACAACTGAAGATGTATTCATTTAGCACAAAGGGCTGCAGTACAACCCAAAATCAAGAATTTCTTGCATAATAAGCAGTGTTTTAAAAGTCAACCATAAATACACTGTTTTGTTCTTTTTGAAGTAAAACGCAAACACAAACTGAATGGGGGACTGATCAGCAAGTCCAGGTATTCATCTGCATGTGCTATTTCTTGGATTGCAAAATACGGGCTTTAAATGAAGCAGCATCTATTTTACAGTTCATTTCTTTGCCTATCTTTGAAGGGAAGGTAGCAGATCAGTCTCTGATTACATGCAAAGACAAATCAGCAGTCCTAACTGAGGAAAATATGTATACAGTATTTTGGAAACTACTTGCCTTTTGGCTTCTAAAAACAGCACGGAGATTCCATTTGCCCTCATCTGTTAAACACCAGCACACCTATATATATGCTGGTTTGCAATTTCTTTTGCAAAGGAAGGGAGCAGTTACTTTGCAGCTGAAAGTTGATCAGGAAAAGATTATCTTTAGATGAAATACACAGAACATTTTAAATGCAGGTGCCACCTTTAGCAAAATATCATCACTCCTAACATTTCATTTCCACACACATTTTTATTTAAAAACAATTATTCAATAATATGTTTTTCCTGAAAAAGCTGTAAAACAAATAGTTGAGGACCAAAACGGTATAGAACGTGTCACATTTCTCCTGTCTCCCTGGGATGTATGTCACAGCCAGTATCTCACACAAGACTACTAAAACCTATCTCCAAACTAGTAAACAAACCCGCTGTATGGAAATCTGCAACATGACCTTAGAAAAGCTGATCCTGAATTAATTTTATAGTCATAAGACGCAAAGAGGTGAAGAAAGAAATCAGCCCCATATAGTCATCTGAATGCCTCTATTGTCTCTTTCGTCACACTAAGTTCGCTCTGTTGTTGTTTTCATCTTTCTTTTCAAAATAGCCTCCTGCAGTTTTAAGCTAAAGATCTTCCTGGAGCTTCTATGCGACAGCTGTAGTATCTTAGCCATCTGTTTAATTTATATTTGCTAATGCAGCTCCTGCTGCTTTCAACTGACAGCTTTTTTCTCTCTTATTACCCCCACACGGGAATCATTGAACTTGCCAAAGTTTTCCTGTAGTCTCAGATGTCAAATCAAGTCTGGTGACAAAAGGTGATGAATGAGGCTCCTATGCACCTCCCTTTCATTTTATTAAAAATATGAAAATTTCAAAGGAGGTTTTATGTTACTTCTTTAAAGAAAAACTATAAAGAAAAAGAAAGGAACGGGTACAGAAACAAAGAGGGAAATCGTAAAGAGAAATCATAGCCCCTTCCTGTCAACATGATAATTCTGTGGGAAGGTTGAGGCCGGAGGACCTCCAAGATACCGTCAGAAGAATATCCATTACTTACCCACTCACTAAAGCCACAATTCAACCTCTTCAGTCACCAGTCCCACCTACCAAGCTAATGACTTGGCTGACCAAGGACTTCCCCTCACTTGCAACCAACAAAGAATCACAGAACATCCTGAGATGAAAGGGACCCACAAGGATCATCAAGTCCTGGATTCAGCATTGTGCAGGCCAGAAGAATTCACAAGAGAGAGAACCAAAGCCCACATTTGCAATGCCAGTAGTTACTGCCATCCCATAAAACCTTCTGCAGAAAGGTGTGGGGGCTGCACCCTGTTCTATTAAGAAACACTGGATAAAGGAAGAAATCACCTCCTGAAACAGTTGCCAACCGTATACAGTAAGCACAGAAATTACTGTCCCTGCAACTCTTCTGCAGCATGGTATCAGGAAGATAAAGGAGTCCATCCCTGCTGAAAAGTGACAGAAAACTTCAAAATTTAATGTAGATAGCCCTGTTCTGCTAAAAATCACATTAGCTGAATCATGGTGAACTCTGCAATGCCTGTCCCAAGTGATGGAACACCACACTTGACTAATGCCAATCCAGGAACAGGTAGACACATCAAACACAAAGAGCTACACAAAAAGCCAATCCCGAAGTGTGACTGCTCATTACTAATCTTCCCCTTTCAAAGAGTACTGATTAACTGAAGAGGTACTCAGAAACATGAAATGGGCACATCCCAAAGGCCTGGAAGATGTATGATTTCTGGTACCAGATATGGTCCATCAGAGCAATTGATAAGAAGCTAGCAGGGATGTATATCTGAGGGAATGCTTGGAAGACAAAAAGTCATAATCTCTTATTACCACCACTGTTCCCAGAAGATGATGAGAAATTAAATCGATTGCTCTGACATTACACTCCAGGAGCTGACTCCAGCAACCACAAAGAATGCTTTAACTCTTACGCTGCGCTAAGACTTTTTGTTTTAGTTGTCCTCATTTCCTTTAAGCTATCCAGATTACAGGGGGGAAACAGAAGAACAGAGAAGTCAGATTAGGAAGGAAAGAATTAAGACATCTGGAGAACGAAGACACAAACATGCAAGAAGCTTTTCTATTCTGGCAGTATGCTGCAAATATTCATTCCAAAACTCAATCTTTCAATGATGTGCATGACTTAGTGTTTTGTTTCACAACTGCCTCAGAATCATTCCCACATGCCCTGAATAGAGCAGGACTTTATCCAGCATTACAGATCTGCTACTCTGTAATTTAAGAAAGGCCTGGGTAAGTACATGATGCACTCGTGCTTGGAAGAACACAAATATCAATGCAACAAATGGGAAGGAACTTGTGACAGTCCCCTATCTTGTGCACCATCATCCCACAAAGTTTGGAGGATAAAGTCACTTGAAACATTTTTGAAAGTACAGGAAACTACAGCCAAAAATAACTACTGGTGCACTCTAGAGAAGCTTACTGCTTCATTTTTGTATCCTTACTTCTTGAAGAACTGTGTACAAAAGAAAAGCATATTGTATCAAACAGAAAGGCTAAAAAGGCTAAAATCTAAAACAACCTTAGGCCTGATATACTAACAGCTACAGCACACAAGGTTGTTACAGCCACTCCTACCCAGGACCTTGTCCAAGAGCTAGACAAACTGACTTCAACTTTCCTTCTGTATTGCAGCCTTACCATCTGTACAAGGAAGTAAATGCTGATGCACTTCAGTACTAACGTACAGCTCTACAGATACACAGCACGGATTCTAAGATTTATGATACAGTGACAATACCAAGAAAAATAAAATCACCTCACAGGTAACACAGGCCTGAAAACATGAAGAGTCACTACTCAGCTTCTGTTGATTACTTGTTCTTTATAAGATTCCATAAACAGCAATCAAGGAAGCATTAGACTATAATAATGTAGAAACAGATTAATATCCTAAGTCACAGAGAAGTATTCTTATGACTTTTATAAACATACTGAACAAATGAATCACAGCATAGGAATTCTGTCCCATTATCTGTCTACCATGCTTCTCACGCCAAAATGATCTTTGATATCTATTTTTCCTTACCTCATATGCACAGTCTAAGAAGAGCTGTGTTATATCAGATGCAGACTGAGTGAAAACTCCACCAACCTGAGGAGAGAGAAGAAACATCATGTAAATATATCTACCTGACAGTGTATGGCAGCAACATCTTCTGCATGTTCTCCGGACATGGTATAGTATCCACTACAATATCTGCATTACTGCAGTTTTCAGTTCAGGAAATTACAGTGAAGCAGATCTGATTCTGGTGCTTTGACTTTAATCCACTTTTGCATGCTTGCTAGAACCCTGGAGGATGCAAAAACGCATCTGTGACTCTTCAGGCCAGAGGAATAACTTAATCCACCAGAAATTATCCAAAAGTGAAAAAAATAAAGATCAAAGAAGAATTTTAAGTAAGGCAAAATATCCTACTTATTTTTCAGCCAGATTTTCTTTTTTCCTTCTTTCTCCGTTGACCACTATTTTGACTAGCCTCTGACCACAAGCTCTAGAAGGGAAAAGAGCCTCTGCCATGTGCCACTGCTCAGCCTGGTGCACCACACTGCTGATAAACAGAGTGGCTGAGCTGCAGACTGAGAAGACCATGCGCTTCCAAATGAAAGCAGAACAGCCAAGAGCAGCAAGGTGACCAGATGATGCCTTACCCAATGTGATGCTTTTAAAAACCTGGTACAACCAATTTTTCAAAACCAGATGCAGGAAACAAAAACTTCACTGTAAGAAGGCACCAGATTTCACAACCATCAAAAAGAGTTAACTTTCTCTCTGTCAGCTACTACTACCCAAGGATAGAACAATATTTTCCTACCCATTAGCAGCAAACAAGAAAATATCTGCACTGCCTCCTGCAGTTTCAGGGTGCTGGTGCACCTCCCCCTTCAAAGACAGGCTGAGGGAGCTGGGCTTGTTCAGCCTGAAGAAAAGAAGGCTGCAGGGTGACCTCACTGCAGCCTTTCAGTACCTAAAGGGAGCCTGTAAACAGGATGGGAGTCAACTCATTGGAAGGGTAGATAATAGAAGGACACGGGGAAATGTTTTAAGTTGAAGGACAGAAGATTTAGGTTGGACATCAGGGGGTAGTTCTTTACTATGAGAGCAGTGAGGTGCTGGCACAGGAGAGGCTGTGGGTGCTCCTTCCCTGGAGGTGTTCAAGGTCAGGCTGGATGGGGCCCTGGGCAGCCTGGTCTAGTATTAAATGTGAACTGGTTGCCCTGCCTGTGGACTGAGGGTTGAAGCTTCATGATCCTTGAGGTCCCTTCCAACCCATGCCATTCTGTGATTCCGTGTAGGTTATGTTTATGATAAGTACTGTCTCCATATATATCTCCCTTTGGACATCTTTCCACAATTTGACAACAAAAGTTTAACATAATCTGTATGGTGGGAAAACCTGACATTGCTTTATTGCTTGCAAAATACATCTGTTATCCATCACACATATTTGCACATGCAAACCACGTAGGCCTGTAGATGGTCCTGAAAACAGAAAATAAAAAAGCACCTCTCTTCATACTATACTGATTTTACAAAGCTTTTTATTTATTTATTTTCATTATTTAAGCGCAGAAGAATTCTGCAGCGGAGCCGGATCCAGGATGACCTGTCCTCTCAATCTTTGCAATAAACATTCTAAGCACTGAACATCCCATGAGAAAACATCTGAACTACACTCTTTATTCTAAGTTTGGTCAAACACCACTTGATACATCCTTCAGCCAAGCATTAACAAATGAAGTCAGCTCTCCACTACTCAGTGAGGGAATGTGAGTATCCAGGAAATGAAAAACCCTGACCTCAAAATGCCAGTTATGCAGGGACGTCAGCCTGTTACCTTTGCAGTGCTCAGGGTCTGGAAGGTCAATTACCTGGGGCACGGTGGTCCATATGTCAACCCAGCTAACAAACCTCTTGAAGCAGAAAGGGTCACAGACATGTAATATGTTACTCTTGCACAAGTTTTCCCTCCTAGAACTGCTGTAACCACCAGCTCTGCTGCTCAGAGTCTTGCAGAACCAGGGCTGCAGCCCAGCCCTGCAAGTTGTGGACTCCAGCTGGCTCCTGTGCATTTAGCTCCTCAAAATTTGCTTCACAACAGTCCATACACTGCACAATGGAGAGCTGTCAGCCATAGCTGTGAATAAAGCTGGCAGAGTTTCAGCAGGTCAGTTTATGGCCTGGGGTTTGAGCCATGCATGAACAGATGCACTGCTTCCAGGTCTGAGCCCAGGATTTCTGTATGGGTAACCTGCAACCTGAAAAATCTACATAGGGAAAATGAAACCTAGCTGTAAAAATTAAATGGAAGAAAGGCCAATTTTAGTGCCCACAGTTATTCATAGTTCAAAAATCCATCTATCATGCTTACATATGCAATGCATAACGTTCCTCATACGCTGTTTGAAATCCTTTTCTCTCAAGTTCTGCCTATGTGCATTCCTCTTCATTTCCTGGTAACCTAAGGGATTCCCCAAGTGCCACTTCAGTTAAGAGCACACAGATGATAGTCTCCAGGAAATCAGACCTGATTCTCCAGGCACTCCAGCATAGGCAAGCAATTATATACTTAGTTAAGCAGAACTGTCCATATATACACAGCATTTCAAAAGCAGAGCATTAGAGACCTTAATATCACTCTGAACTCAGAACTCCAATCATTAGGTCACAGTCCTGCCTCAAAAGGCAATGCTAGTTCACTTTTAGCATAGAGGCAACAGTTCTCAACAAATTCTAAAGAATTTACAGTTTTTACCTGTCAGAAAACCAAATTTTGTTGCTCATCTGCACTTTTGGCACCTAGATTAAAAATAAAAAGGCAAGTACAGCTGCTCACAGCTGATAAGGCCTCCTGCTTGCGGCATCTATTTTTATCCATGATCCAGACTAACAAACTAATGTACTCAAAAAACCTGAAATAACTGTTAGATAAAATATGGAAATGGGAAGATAGGACTAGAAACCACCTTCTTTACTGGATAAATCTCTTCCCTGTAAGCCATGAAAGAGCAAGTTTGGTGAAGCTCATAGATGAACCATACTCCACCTGAAGATGGCTGCCAAAGCAGAGACTCTCAAAGTCAATTTCCAAGTCAGTACACTCCTAATGGCATCCTGTTGGTTCTCATCTGAGAGTGGGACAAGCACCACTGCCAAACCAACTAACGCCTTTTGCCTGAGAACACTGATGTGCTGCTCTGTGCACAGGCTCCTTGTGCTGCACAGGAGTGGAGGCATGGCAGGAAGATGCATGTGACAGAATGACATACGGGAGCGTAATGTTAGCATTTGAGATTAATCTGGTTTGTGGGGTTGTAAAGCAGATGGAAACAAGCTTAAAGTTCCAGGAAGGAACTCTGCAATAATAACAAATAGGTCCTGTGGTGTTAGGGTCAAAGGAGAGCACATACAAGAGAAGAAAATAGAGGATAGAAAAAAGCCCATGTTAGCTTGGCCCAGAGCTGGTATTATTCCTGAAGATGAAACCCAGCCCAATTGAGTCTGAAAACCCCAGTATAAGAGGGAGTCACAACTCACACATATATATATATATATATATATGCTATTCTTAGGCCAAACTGAGATACTGCTTATAGGAGAAGAAACTGCAGCTTGTCCTATACGTATCTGTAAGACAGTATTGCTCTGCGCTCAGTCAGATATCCCAAAGCGTATTCCAGAGAAGAGTTAATAGCTGCAGGGTACATTTTCACAGAAGCATAAGCCATTCTTGGCGGCTACCAGCATAAAAGGCCAGCCCACATCCCTAGCTATTCACAGCACAATGATCCAAATAACTAATCCACCAAAAAATTAATATCAGTTGGCCAGATTCATGAGTTGATCGAACGCACCCTACAGCTGCCTCATTTCAGGAACTAAAGCAAGACAGAAATGCCAGAACTGCGGGAGACAAGAGCAACACTGACCTTTCCAGAAGCATGGTCTGAGATCACCTTTCATAAAATAGCACCTTACTGTATAGACAAGAGGGGAAGGCAGGGGATATTCAGGCTGCCTAGAGAATGTCCTAGACTATCAGGCTATGTTCTCTCCAGGCTACTTACTTTTGGGGGAAAATTCTGGTCATGGACATGCATTTTATCAGCTTTGCACTCTCCTGTTTCTTTTAGAGTGATCCAGTGCTGAGAAAAATGCTTTAAGTTTTACTTAAAATAGAAGGACCCCTTCAGTTAATCCTCCCCCCACTTTTATCCTTTTGCTCTCCTGACGAATCCAGTCACAGCAAAAATCCAGCTAAGGAAAAGCAATATACCACCAACAGACAATAATCAGGCTGTGCAGACCACCGCTCTGGATCAAGACTAAAGGAGAGGATTTCATGGTGACAAATGTGAAACAGCCAGCAGCTGGTTTAGAGGCACAGTCAACACAACCACATCTGATGACAAGGGGCCTCCCCCTCGTGCTCTACCCTAATTTGACTCCATCCCTCACTAGCCTGCTGTTCCACATCTTCATGGTAAACTGACATCAAACATCAACTCAGAAATCCAGGGTTAGAGGGAACAGTACATTCATAAAAGAGATTAGTCTAATTCTTGTCATGCTTCCTGTGTTGTATTTTGTTTCAGTTTTTCATTTTGATTTTGTGATCCAAATTTGGGTTATGGCAAGACGGCAGCAACTTCAGTTGTTATGCATAATGCAAAAAGAACAAAATAAAATGTCTCACCTCTGAGAATGCAGTGCTTTACACTCGTAGAAAATGCAAACACCAATATTACGTGTTTAGCCACTAAAAATCAGGCAGAAAATAGATTCCCAACATCAACCAAAGTGATTTTAAGCATAAAGCATGAAATAGAGTGACAGAGACAAGGATTACACACAAAAGCAAACAGAGTACCTGAAACTGCCGTATTTTTCCAGTTAAACCCTCACAAGTGTTGACCAATTATTCCAATCCCCCTATCCCAGAGAAGCAGTGCTATTGAAAACCTGAGCCTTTAACTACCAGCCACACAGTTTATAGAGCAGCATCTCTTCCAGGTGAGGGGAAATGATCTCCTGCTGTGCTGACCTAGCACAGAAACACATTTTGTCTCAGCTGGAAATTGTTATTACATAACCAGTGCTCTCAATACACTAGAAAAATAGCTCAGATACCTGGCATCATAGATCTTAATATTCCCACTATGTATAGGGCCATCGAAATTCCCACTGCCTCTCATTTCTCACACACTTAATATGTTGATTTAATTAAATGCCTGTAATTCAGTTTACATTTTACAGGAGGCAAAAGGCAGAGAGATTCTGGTAAATGACACTTGAGATAAGAGAGCGAGCGGGTGGAGAGCTCATTCTTTGCATACAGACCAGCCTGTAATACAAGACTCAAAAATCCACTTGACCAGAGAAGGTTGGAAGCTGGAAAGTCATTCGACAGTATTTAAGTCTATAAACAAGTGAAGAGCCAGCTTCCCTGCATTGTGGGCAGACACCCCTGCTCCACTCAGGGTTTTTTCCCAGCTACAGTGAACAAAGCCGTGTCCTTTCACGCTGGCTCGGCACTGAGCAGCAGCGAACAGGAGTGAAACTGAAGCAAATTAGGTCAGACCTACGTTGAGCTGGCTGGGAAAGCCTGAAGCAGAAAGCCAGGCACTGATTCACCAAGGATGAGGGGAAATAGAACATGCAGCAAACAGGAGGAGGTCTGGAGCTGGACCTTCCTCCAGCTGCCTGCATGTACAGAGCAGCCAAAGGCTTCAGGGTGAGATAAGAGAAGGATGAGCTCTGGCTACTGTCTAGATGGGAGAGGAGGAGGAAAAACTGATGGCAGCAGAAGCATGGCTGGGAATAACTGCAGGAAAAAACCAGCACATTTAGGGCAGAGGTAAGCAGTAAAAGGAAAGGAGAGACGGCCCAAAGTTCCAAATAATGCTGGCAAAATTCAGAAAAAAAATATTAAATACGCTCATTTCCACTAAGGGACAACTGGAGTGAAACAGGAATATAATATGAGAACAGGGATTACAAATAATAAACAACTGAAGAACAGTCAAATCATCCAGCAAATTTTCCTAGGCTCAGTGCAACAATTCCTTTGTTCAGTATTTTCCTGCAGAATTACCGAGTCCTCTGTGCACTCAGGCAGTCATCATCTCAGACATTATATTGGCAGATAATAAGGAAGCTAAAATAATACATTTGACAAATTTACTTTATTTCTGTTCAAACCAGCTGTAGCATTAATTGAGACGTTATTTAAACACATTAAACAAGAAGTTAGCTAGCAATGTGTTAGATGGGCTTAATGAGAAATACAGCATGAATCCGCTCCTGTGAGGCAGTGCAGCCACGTCAGTAAGACGCTCCTCAGCCTCCCCGCTGATGGATGCAGCATCACGATCTGCCTCTGTTCCTCATACTGCCATTTTTGTTTGTCCAAAAATATCATTTATATGCAACAATCATTCCTAGAGTCAAAGATCCCAGGCATGTGGACACAAAAGGCTGCCTATATCCCTCACTATGACACACTCCTCAGGATCTGTGACACTGTGTCATAGAGACTGTGGAAGCCCCATCAAATTCAGTGATGGGAACTTACTGAGTCCCATGAAAGGAAACAATGCTGTCATTCTGGAATCCATTTGCTTTTCTGCATTTTCAAATCCAAAATATTTCCGAGGCTTAAGGAAGTTAAGGAAATTGAGAAAGACCACAGATTTGGAAAGCTGGGTTTTGAATAAGTAGCTGAAGTTGATGTGAAACCACATAATATCTGGGTGCTCTGCTGCAAGTGTTTGCATTTTGTACAACAGAAAGGTCAGATCTCAAGTGCAGAATTAAGGACAAGTGAATTCAAGAAAGAAAGAGAAGCTGAGAGAACTAGACTTCATAATCTGAACTGCAGGCAGAAGACAAAATCTTCATGATTTCCAGAGCTGCACAATTTAGGGCATTTTGCCTCTGGAAGAATGGAAACAACGGTACAAGAACACAGGGCATCAGCAGGAGTCACCCTTTGGGCACTGTAAGTGTCAAGAAGGACCACTGCACTGTAGCAGCCACCACCTCAGCACCAATTACTGAAGTCAGGAGGTATCCCCAGGCATGATTAAAGAAGTCTCCTTTGGTGGTTAATAGCAACCACAGTATATATTCATGACAATCCTGCAACCCATACCGCATTTGACTGACATTTACAGAGGAAAAGTTACAAAACTGCTATTTTGCAACGCTGAATCTAAAATGAGTGGGACAAACATTTTTTTTTCCCAAGAATAATTTAACCAAAGGCCAGATGGAATGAAACAGAGAAGCTACCAGAAGCATCCTGATAATAAAATTTCCTGTTATTTTTGTTGCTGCTAAGTCAAGCCAGTTCTCATCAGGGAAAAGAAAATAAACAAAACAAAAAAGAAAAGGTCAATCTTGGAAGGGTAGAAAGAAGAGGCATTTCAGAGGGCAATCTCACTACACCACTGCAGAGAAATGGAAGATTTTTTTCAGAAGCTGAAATATGTCAAATATCTGGACCTTTTTTTGTCAATCTCTACAATTATTAATGCAACCATCCTCACATACAGAGTGAAGGAGAAAAGTTTGGGGATTTCATCTCACACAAACTCATAAACAGGTAGGCGTATATATTTTGTATGGAGAAGGCAGTATCTACATGTTAAAAGCTCCAAAAGTTAGCAGAACAAAACACCATGCACACCCCAGCCTTGATGCTGGTACCACCTCAGCTCCCTCAAAATTGCCACAGCAAAACAGCTGCTCACCCTTTCCCCCACCCCTTAAGAATGGCAACATGAAGCTGAGTGCCTAATAGGGAAGCTAATCCCAAACCACAACAGTATCATTCTGTGTCCCAAAGGACTACCCCCTTTTCTTCTCTGTATCACTCTCTCTCAATTACATCTGACACTGGTGACACATTTGATGGTGAAAAGAAGCTGCTTAACAGTATATTATATATTTTAATTTATTATTATTTTTTACATTATGTTTACTTGTATTTTATGTATATTCACATACACACGTGCCTCTCTGATTCAGCACAGACAAAATTCCCTTTTAACACACCAGTGGCTGAGCTGATAACCTGTGAGCGTTTTGGAAGTGGCTCACACAACAGGAAAAACAACCTCACTGCAGGAGAGTTCCAGCAGGGAGACAACAATCCAACAACAAACAGGACATAAAGCATCAAATGGAAAGGGAACACTTGCAAAGCTCAGACAGATGCAAAAGCTGCCAGTGGTACCATGGGAAGATGTATTTGTTTAGCGAGTTTAGGAACATACAGACGCTATTCATGCTTGGGTACAGAAATATTTATCACTGTGATACTTGGAAGAGATACACTGGGAGTTCAAATGATCTATCAGGCACAAGCGCAGCTTTTCAAAAGCACCCAGAGCAATTCTCTATGTGTGACCCTACATTGGAATCCCATCCCTGATCACCAGCAGGGATTCCTGCCCTGGTTTGCTCCTGACAGAGCAGCTTTTCGTTGAAAGGTCACAAAAATATTTTCCCTCTCCCAAGCAGTGTATGTTCACGGAACGCTTACAGTTGGGAAAATGTTTGAATTGAATTCTAACCACAACTTGCAGAAGGGACATCCACACACAAATCAAACAACAGCAGGCAGATACTTCCCCCAAATTCTGCTAGGTGTCATCAGGCAAAACAGCTCCTCCTGTATGCAGGACGAGCTTCAGCCTTTCCCCAGAAGCACGAATTCTCCTGATCTCTTGCTAAGCCATCATCAGCTTGCGATAAAAGTAATAAATCACAACGGAAAAGTATTTTTGGTGTAATTTTACACCACTATCATTTTGATTTTTTTGCTTTACAGCACCATTTTGCACACTTCAGAAGAAACCTCAACATCACATTCCAACCCTGGGCCTGTTAAATCCACAACTCCATGTATTTGTTATTAAAAGCACCCTATTTGGAATGCTGTTAAGATCCTCTGATAATAATGCCAGGAGTGGGCATCCAGTGCAGGAAGGGACTGCAGGATCACACTAAGCACCACAGACTCCCACTAACTGCAGCATCACGGTCAGGACATGAGACAGACAGCAGCCACAACACTCCACTTCTCATGGGGTGCAGTACTAAAATGAAGTCTAAAAGATGTATATACAAAAGAAATAGGTTCTGCTAGAGCATGCGTTGTGTCAATTCCTTCCTTACCTTTCCCTTTAAGTTGCAGAGGACACATCATCCCTCAAATTAGAGCCGCAAGCAGCAGCAAGAGCCACGTTTGAATTTTCTTTTCCTGGGAGCTCTGGGGAAGCAGGAGCACACACTCAAGTGAGCATTCATGCCTCAGCCAGCTTGAGGACAAGGCTCTGCACCAAAGTCCTTAAGACCTTCTCACAGCTGCTGATTTCATCCAAGGAACTGAAAGAGCATCGCAGCAGGACACTGCCAGCCTCCTTTTCAGTCCTCTCTCCTGGACTGCCAGTCTCTGGCAAGTGAAATGTCAAGAACCAGGCAGGGGCGGTGTTTAGAGAAGGAGGGATAAGAGATTCTCACCATCCATCAACCTCAAAACCTATTCAGCCGACAACTTGAATGGGACTGGCATTTCATTCTCCATGGTAACACGGGATGGAAGGAGCTTGGAAAGAGAGAGTGAGAGGACAGACACGGAGGAAAACCAATGCAGGAGAAGTAGGGAAAGCTGTAAACTTTGTAACCTCTCTTTGCTGTGCAATTTGCATGTAGGAGGGGGAGAAGCCCTTTCCTTGCTGCACACCCCCAGACAAGCTGTCCCACAGTCTGAGCAAGGTGCCGGTTCTGTGAGCAATGCACTGCTGGGGAGGAGGAAATCCCTTCTTCTACACGAAGACAAATGCATCCTGAATGCTGGGAATTAGGGAAAGTGGCAGATTTGGGGTGAGTGCCCCGCAGTGAAGAGAACTGTCTGAATGGGGAAAGACGCTACTGCTCCCTGGGCAGTGCTTCAATTCTACAGATGGGAGCACCAGCACTGGCTCACTCTGTGCCAGCATCGACCACCAACTGGAACGGAGAATTAACATCACCCCTTTGCCTGCTTCACATCTCATCTGGAAGCAAATGCTTGACTGTTGCTTCTATTGTGCTCAATCACAGAGAGGCACAGACACACAGGCAATTTCTTCCTTTCCAAAGCACACCAAAACAAAATGTAGAAGCAGCTGGACTTAAAATCCAGGCAGAACCTTTACCAAGCATACAGGAGCTCTGGGTAATTCAGTTCTTATTAACATTTCGGGCCCAGCCACCTTCTGAACTTTTTGTCTGCTATTTTACATTCATAACTTGAGCTGTCACAGCCAGAATGTGCACAACAGGGAAATTACATTTGGATTCATGCACGTTTGTGTTCCAAGCCGGCCCCATGCAGCTACTGAAAGAGTCTCTGGCTAAAGCACTTATGCAAGATAACCAAACAAAGGGCTGAAAAGCTCTGCAAATCCTGGCTGCTGCTGCTGCCATCTTATTTCTTTCTCAATTCTTTACACAGATTCTTTCCCAAAGGACACATTTAAACCTCCCTCCCCCACCCAAACCCACTGCCTCTCAATCCCATGTTTGTTCTCCCTTTGATGGTGTATATGGGACAGATTGTTGTGCAGTACATAAGGTAATAGCCTTATCTATGTAGTTGGCTCTGTGTTAAAGGTGATCAGCAGAGTTGTTTTGAATTCTCCCAACATTTATCTTGTGTTAGCAAATATGTTAAAAAATCGCATTTTTTTTCCAACTATCATATTTGCTTCTATTATTCCTATTTCAGTTTTGGAGACGCAGATGTCCTGTTCTTATAGAAGTCCTTATTTACCACTCACAACATTGCTGTTACCCATATGGCGTGTTAATACACAGCTCTGGCCACTGAACTTCAGCCTTTATCTATGAGCCATTTCAAAGCTGAGTGAATACAATCTAAGACTCAGCAGCAACCTCTGAGGGAATGACCCTAGCCACCTCTGCTGTCACTTTCTATTGCTCTCCAACACACCTTGCCAAGAGCTCTTTCACCTTAGGTAGAAGAGGGCACATCTGCCTTCTGAAATGCATGGTCTAAAAGTAGTTTCCTTCTTTCCTCAGTGGTTTAACAAGAGAAATGGGCCTGCTCCATTCTCTCTAACCCAGACAAAGCCAGCTAAACTGGGAGTGACACACAACAGTTGGAAGTTGTCAGCCTCCTCCACGTCTAAATAGGCAAAAAAATGCAGCAAAAAGCATCCACACAGATGAATTCAGCTCTTTTCACTTGTGATTCTGAAATATCTTCAGAAACATTTCCACCCTTGCTTTAAATAACATTCACCCACATCAGTTAAGATGGGGATATTTAAAACAAAAACTTACTATTTTGGTTTTGTGGAGCAATCTCCAAATACTTTGTTATTTTGCTTTGTTTGCAGGAGCACAAAAGGGAAAAACAGTATTTTTGCCACTTGTCACAAAGCAGGATCATCTCCTCAGCACTTGCTGTTCGCTCAGCTTCACCTTGATCCTCTTCAAGGTTTGAAAGCATTATTGTTTATCTGCAGCTCAAGTAACGGATTTTCTTTCTCTCTGAAGTGAACTCCAACATACTTCAAAGACTTGCTGTCTACTAATATCACTCACTTGTCCTGTTGTGATCCAAACACCACACCAATGGAGAAGGAGTGCTCTCCCAGATCCATTCCAGCAGTGTAGTTTAGGCAAGGGGAAAGATGCTAACCACAGTGTTATCAATATTCAGAAATGTGCCAACAAGCAGAGTCAAATCAGCCATGCTGTCCCAATGTGTAGTTTCCTACAGCAACCAGAAAGGCAATGTAGATGTTTCTCACCAACAAGATCTATGGTTTGGAAATGAACCTGCAATGAATAGACTAAAGCTAGCACCACAAAGCACTCTGCAGAAAGGTGTGGAGGAAGGCAAGCCCACACAGAACCAGGGTCTCACCCAGCTTCCCAAGCAATAGAATAAACAGTACAGTGCAGCCAGCATTCAAAGCACTGCCCACCACGCATGTCTGTCACACAAGAATAGAAGCTGGAATCCAGCAATAGCTTCAGGCTGGCTGAGAACGGAGCTGACTTTGTTGGTTCTGATCGAGTTTGGTGGTCTGCACACAGCTGTTATGTTACAAAAGCCACCATCCTGACTGAATGCAGCATTACAGGGCAGAGAAGCAGCAGAGAGCTGCTGGTGGTACTGACACAGCAGCCCAGTGCACCTGCTCTGGAAACAAACAGAACTTCAGTTGCAACAACTGTGAACCCAGAACTAAACTCATTTTTTTCAAGCAGATGTCTGCTCTGAAAAACATCTTCATGCTTACCAAGAAAATTAGTGACTGAAGTTACTACACCATAGCAGTGCTATGATTTAGCAACAGAACATTTTACTGTAGCTATTCACTACAGTAGCATATTAAAAGGACAAGCTGAACAGTTTTGTTACACGTTAAGAAAAGAAAGATGTCCCAGCTCCAGACTGACTCACTTGGCACGTGAAAACAGTGGGAATCAAATACTCCCCCTTCATGACCTTAAGGGAAAGCTCATTCAGTCAAACATTTCATACCCACAAACACCCCCAGAAAGCAGTACTACACAATAAATTAACACAACAGCAAAAAGCCAGAAGGGCAGAGCAACTGGCAAGGCAGCCATGCCTGACACCCACAAGTCAATGCTGACCATTAAGCTGCTGTGGTCCTCGATGCCCTCATTTCATATAAACCAGAACCCTTCAGCCCCAGAATAATGACACATTTATCAAAGTGACAGGGCAAAAGGCTCAAGTTTGAAAATCTCCACCCAGGCCTAACAGCTATCCCACCGAATACCATGCGCAAAAAAAAGGCGATGCCTTTGACTAATACACCTCCAAGGACAATTTTTAATCCATGTGAAAAAAATATATGCATATACTAATTTATGCTTATAAGCACCATGAAATAAATCTCAGATTTTACCTGGCTGAAAATGCAGATGTAAAGAACAAGTGGAAAAGACAGATATTCAATTATAAAGAGGCAGAGGACAAAACAATAGAAACAACTGGACATGAATCTTTCAAAGCACAAAATAGAAAAGCTTCTCAGAATAACAATAATAGAAGACTAAAAAACAACAACAAACAAACAAAACAAACATTGAGAACATCCAAATGTTTCCGAGCAAGTAAATATTCAGTCCCTAAAACTGAAAATCTGATGGTGTACTTACAAGGAGACAATTTTCTCAGTTTTCACTGAGTATAAATCAGACAGCTGCCTGCAACTGGAAATGGGAGCAAAATATGTGTAAGAAATGCTTTCTTTCCTTGCAGAAGTTTTTTCCCCTGGCATAAGGGAAGGTTTTGCTTCAAGAAACAAATATAACATTATCCAAATCTACATCCTTAATAGGTAAATTTACAAGAGAGTAGTTGGTGTCTTTGTTTTTTATTTTTTATTTTTTTTTCCCAGAATTTCCTCTTGGAAAAAATGCTACTCCTTGATTTTAAGAGACATGAGAAAAGACCGAAAATTGCATGAAGTGAATCTTACAGACACAGAAATGCGATAAAAGTTTCACAGAGATGTGTCTCAATGTCTGCTTCTGTCGAAATTACATGATACTTAAATATAAGTGGTAAATGATACATGCTTGGGATACAATATATGGCTTATAGCACAGCACCAACCTGCACCTTAAAGACCTGCACCAGTGTAACCAATGCAAAAAATCATTGGTTTTTCTTTTTCTGGGGGGTTGCAGATGAATGGAGTGAAGATATCCCAACCAATCTTCTTGTTTTAGTACTAAATCAGAATCTCAACAGCTTAACTATCTACAAATGGACTTCTCTGAAGAAGAAACTGACTTCATTTAATTTTGTACCATTCTGCAAATAAGAGGGCAGTATTTAGAGCAGATGGCACAATTTACTTCCTCCTTACTGCTACCAATAACAAATCCCATGATTTCTAAACTGTTTTCTAGTTTTGCACACAATGATTCTGGCTGGTACAGAACAGGAAAAGCAAGCTCAAACAATTCCCAACATGCCAGCTGTGCAAAATGTTGCAGATAAATACAAAGAAATACTATAAATCACATATTTTTACTCACCTCCGCTCCCCAGATACCAAAATAATGCAAGAACCCACTGAGGTACCACTGCAGATGTGACCTAAGGCACTGACAAATGAGTAACTTCTGTAACTTTCAAGGCAAAGCAAGTTCCCAGCTGCCCGCTTTCCTTCCCCAGTGTAATAAGATGCAACACGAACTCAGTTTACAGTATGATGCCATATTATGGCTGGAAGGCATAAGAGATCTGGATTTAACAACGTGTAAAATCGGAGCATAGCACCTGTGCCTTACTTTCAGCCTGCTTGATTTCCCCAGGGCCAGAGACATACCTGCCACCTGGAGATGGGCAGCTGCCTAACTTGCTCTTCCCAGCAGAGCTACATGGACTTCAAGTCCCAAACCTAACTTTGGTGGTGGGGAGGAAAAGGGCACTTGGAATGCTATCAAGTGCTTCAGTGAAAAATAAGAGTCCCTGAAAGGAAATATTTAGCACACTTTACATGCATCTCTTTCATAATCTCCTCCCGCTTACCTGAGCTGATATAAGAAACATTACATTATAATTCAGATAAATGCTTCCAGTGACCATACTGCAGACAGAAGCATCAGCAGCTGCTGCAAAGAAACACGGGAAGCTTGCCTCTACTGCAAAACACTCCACAACACTCCTCTCAGCCACAGAGAAGGTTCTCATCAAACGTTTGCATTCTCTAAAGCTGTCTCACTGACAAACATAGTAATACGATGTGTAATGAAAGGGGATAAAGCCTTGCTTCCCAGAAAATAAAATCAGGCAGCCGATTTTACGGGAGGAAAAAAAAAGAGGCTGCAGCTCTTGCTAATGGCTCTGTAAGTGTCTAATTTCTAATGCTAACAGCTTCCTACACTTAGGTGATGAATTTGGAAAGGAGAAATTAAACAAAGGCGCGTTATACATATTGTCTCACAGACATGTTAACTTCTGCCTCTTCTCTGAAGGTAATTTGTACACTGCAGCTTTCTGCATTTCACAATTTCATCATCATTTGGAGCAGCAATAACGGAGACGTGTTGCTGAAAGCACTTCAGATTTTCTAGGCTGACCTTCTGTTCGCTGCTTCCTCACACAGACGGATGCCAAAATACCAGATCAATTCTTCTGTCCCATTGCCTTTCTTCTCAGATCTCCAACTTTATTCAGCCACTCCCAAATATTCTGTGACTGCTTGGAAAAATCTACTATATGGTTCCCCCCCAGATCATTCCTCCATAAAACAGTTAATCTTGAAACGACAATGCTGTCACCTTCCTTTTGCAGGTTTCTGCCATTGCTGTCACTATGGAAACAATCAGAACTTCAAATACGTTAGTAAGCATGATTTCTAAAATGTGAAAGCGCCAAAGGTAAAAACTCTACATAAAAAACAATCAAGACAAAATTAGCTTGTTAGCATGGAAAAGCTGGCTTTAAAGATTTTCAAGTTAATATGAAGTCCTAGGGCAAAGCTGCAGTGAGCCACGGCCAAGGAGAGAGCTGCCAGTGCAGCATCACGCATCAAGTCACACAGCCATAGGCTGCAACTACCCACCAGGACTGCAAGCATCCCCCCCCCCCTTTCCATCTGTTTATAACACAAAGATATAGGTGCTAAACAAAAGTAAGCCAGTGTATCCTCAAACCATTATATCAACCTGAGAAATTCTATATGACATACAGGGAATGGGATTTGTTTCTTTAAGATTCAAGAATCATTAAAACAAGGAAGGTCCCTGTAGCTTGCACTGCCTGTATCTCAATAGCAATTCAGTCATCTTCCCCTCTGTTCATCATCTTCATTCACTTCCACAACAGAAGCAAAGTCAAAGCCAATTATTCTTAGCTTTCCAACCAAAGAAAGATTTAAAGCAGATCTTAGAGAAACACTGGCTTCAGAGCTTGGTTGGACAGCTATTCTGCTGTGTTGCGGCCTCAGCAATGCAAAAGCAGAGTGCTTATTATCGCTGTAAGACCGGGCTCATCCAAGCTCTGCATGTGCAGAAGCAGCAGTTTTCCCCCACTCCCAAAGCTCACCACATACTTCACTTTGACATGTTGGCTCAATTATAGCACACGGGAGCCTCCAGGGAACAAATACAGCTCTTTGAGACAACTCCCTCTCCACCACACATACATGCTCTCTCTGCTTTTTTAGAAACTCCTTTCAGTGAATGTTTTGTGTTTTATCATCCTATTATTCTCCTTCTCTCCCTTCAGTACATTATTGTGATGCACCCCCTTCGTGCTGCTGCTTTCCTCTCACCTGCACTGCCTTGAAAAGTAAGCCACTATTCTACCTCAAATTCAGCTACTGAAGTTCAAATACAGAATGCAGAAGCAAGAGGGACTCCTCCTTATTCCAGTGTAGAAACACTCCAGCTTAAGGAAACAGAGCAAGAAAACAGCTCAAACACAAACTCAAGCCAGAGAGCACAAGGTAAGGAAAGGAACAGACATGCAGCTGTGAGAGACTTCAACATGAGGTGAATATTTTAAGGGGCAGCTGGGGGTCAGGGAACAGTTCTGCACCAGAGGGCGGTGGGCATGGAACAGGCTGCACAGGGCAGTGAGAACAGCCTGAGTGCTGAAGGTTAGGAAGCATCTAAACACTACTCTCAGACAAATGTGTTGGATTTTGGATAGTTTTGTAAGTATGAGAAATGTAAAAAAGGAGTCAATAATCCATCTGTGCCAAAGTATTCACTATTTCCAAAACGTATTTCAGATTTGTCACATCTTCATAAAAGTTCCAAGTGTTTCAATGTGGACTCATATTTGTATATCACTATGCTACTGCTCAGCTTCATACAACTCTCCTTCCCTATCCTTCTTGGATCTCACTTTATCCTCTTCACTTCCTTTAAGCAGAGTAGAGGACTAAACTTTTACATCCATGCAGCAGCATGGTTTCACCACAGTATATTTCAGTATTATCAACTCTTGAGCATTTCAAGGAATTATCATGCAATTATCAGACTACTATTATAATAAACTACTCTAATCAGTATGATGCTGATTACAGCATGACCTCTACTAAAAAGTGTTCTTAGGACTCTGAACAACTATTAAAGATGGCGACACAACACTGAGCTGAGAAAAATCTAAGTAGTAAACACTACAAGTTTTTGCACTTACTAGATGACTTCTGCAGGATCAATTATGCCATGAGATCAAGAGGGGAGACTTTGCAAAACTCTTTCACACACACGTAAGGAACTTGCATTTTGGGAGGTTATTACAGAGCACTGGGAAAGGAAACCGGAGGAGCAGCAAATCTAAGTTACCTCATCTCAGAATAAGAAGTCCACACCATGATTTAAGGTACCTTAGCTTACTATAGATTGACTTCTTATCTTTACAAATTTAATTTCATCTTTTCCAGTACACCCAAGGCAAGAAGGTCTCCAGCAGTCAGCATGGCAATTTATCCCATCCTCCACATGCCTTCAGAAAACAGTGTGCTAGGTAGAATGGATGTTTGAGTGAAAACATTTTCTTGTGACAGAGGATCTATCAAAAAGTGAAAATTCATTTACCAGACTCTGAGATGAGTATTTTATAATGATGGAGAAAAGGACCATAAAAGGGTCATTGCGTCACTATAAATGTCATCCCCTGCAGCCCCAAGACTGGTAACATTCAATCTCCCTACTTGGATATAACTTTCAATGATCCTCTTAAGAGGAAGAACTTAAGAATAAATGAAATGCTAAATCTGTTTAATTTATGGTATGGAGGCCTGGTCAGCCGGGGCCAGGGTTAATTTTATCAGCTCCTTATCTCAGCAGAAATATGCAGGGAAGCAAAGATGAAGTCTGTGAGTAAAGTCCCTGAAGCCTGATGCATCATGTACATAAGTAGTCAGAAATACTGCTCCCTTAGTGTGACTAAAAGCATAGTCGCAATCAATCATCTAAAGCATGATGTGTGCATTTAACCAAACATATTTGGAATCCCTGTCTTGGTTGCAAAAGTTGACCGACAGGCTTTAAAGGCTGAAGTAACAAAGCACATCTGGGATAAGAGACTGATATCAAAGAACTGAGCAGCCTGATGAGCAATTAACAACACAGCAAATCTGTACTAGTGTGGAAAAGGAGTTTCATGATTTGTGATTCAGCTGAAGAAAAATTTTGAGGATCTTGCCTGTACAGTGTCATATAAGGGAAGAAAATATAGAACTGAAAATAAACAACGGGTCATCTCTAGTCTTGCAGTGATATCTGTCTAATCCCATCCAATCAAAAAATGTACCTACCATTTGAAATAAATACGCACTTCATCTTCTCATGCTGTTCTTCCTTTGCATATTCAGAAAATAAAACTGTGTCCATTACCTCTTCCCTCTTTGATTACCTGATTAGTGAACAATGTCATCTCACTGTGACTTCTTGGACTTTCATTCTAACACATTAATTAAATGGAAAAGCCAAAACATCATGTAGAAAATTCTTGTCATTTTCTTTGTCTTTCATGTTTTTCATATGTCATTCCAAACTGGAAGATACTTTTCATACATGTACCCAAGGTTCACAGATATAAACCAGAGACAAAAAGGGGGAAAACAAGGTACTGCTTGCAATATAATCAAACCACAGATGTGGGCTAGTCAGATTATGACTCATTACCTGCAAAAGACTGAACTTGTTCTAGACATTCTGATTCTCTGGAACAGAGCACCAACAAGGCAAATAAGCTTTGGAAGATTTATTACTACTGGCAAATGACAGAGATGTTCAGTGACATAACAGCTGCCTGGTAAGAAAATAAATGAAATCCAAACCATTCTACTGATTCTACGCTGCTCCAGAACTAACACTGGACACAACCTCTGACCAAATGCAGCTCTAGCAGAGCCCAGCAGGCTCTCTGGTGGACTCACACACTACCAGAATAATGATAGTCAAAATCAACACGCGAACCCAGGTCTTCATTTTTCATGGTTTACTCCAGCTACTTTAGATATTCCTCTGCATTAAGAGGTAAAGATAACCTGGTTGGCAAATATGAACAAGCAGCAAAAAGGCATAAAGCCCCACTTACTGTTTCAGTAAATACTTTAATTCTATGAATGGATTCCATTGTTGATATTCATACCCCTTTTATTGGACATAAACAAACTAAGCAGTTACCCTGCTGACAGAACAGAATCACTAAATCCAGATGAAGTCTACCATTTTGGTGGAAAAGGAACAGAATGGCAATCATATGACATACATTTATCATATTTCTAACATGCTTCTGGAAACGGAATATGTTCAGCAAAAAAGCACAGAGAGTAGGAATTTAGACAGAACAAAATGAAACGCCTGAAAGCAAGATTCTTGGCAAGGAACTGTCCTCATTCAGATGAGGAAAGACTGCATTTCTCAGCAATTTTTCACACCCAACACAAATTCAAGGCTTATACTTTGAAGAATTTTCCTGCTCTTCCTAGTTCATGGAAATTCCATCTCTGCCAGGCAATTCAAAGGAATCTGAACAGCAGATTCCATTAACCTGAACTCTGAGACAGCAACTTGGCTACTGTGAGTCACTGACAGCTGGGAATAATCCTACCAGCTTTGGAGAGACACCAAATTCAGTGTGATATCCACCCCCATGTACTCTAGTCTATAAAAGCCAGCAAATCTGAAAGGAATCACAAGGATACTACTACGTACTGGAGAGGGAGATGCCAGTCTACTTGAACAAATCCCTCAATACAGAGAGCTGTTTCAGGCAGTTAGCAATCTCAGCTCCCTGTGCCCACAGCTCCTCAGCGCTTTACATTCAAACCTGTTGTTTCTAAAACAGAGATCTGAACTTTTACCTGCACCTGAGTTTCTGGTTTGGGTGATGATCTGAAAAGTGGGCCTAGACAGCCTTCCTGCACTGAGCAGTTATGATTACAGTCATCTCCAGAACATCAGTTCTCTGGGCACCAGAAATGAAGAGCAGAGGGCAGTATTAACATATGCAAGGAACTGCCACACTTTTCACATGCACAGAAAAGTGTATTCAAGCTCTTCTCCATTGCAAATCAGAGCGCAGTTACCACAGAACATCAGGGATAAGCCATCATCTCCTCTCAATACCGAAAATTACGCTGTATTGTATACAGCACTAGCCAGGTGGATTGATCACATCCCCACAGTTTAGACAATTACACAAAAATCACTGAAGGCATGCAGTATATCAATTCACTAAAAGAATGAAAGAATGAGGAAAGAAGCAACTTACTTCAGATCCTCCAAACTCTGTCTTCTATAAAAGCAGATTTGGAAGGAAGTTGTTGCTATTTTTCATTTGTTTGTTTTTAAAGAAACCCATAGCTTCTAGAGGACTACCACCCAAACAAAACTCAAAAACTGCCCTGAGACTTCTCAACACATAAGCTTTGCTTGGTCTAACGGCCTTGTCTGCAACAGGAAGTTTTAGGGAAAAAACGTGATACTGCTTCCATTTCAGTTATATCGTTGAGTTTCATAATTCATCTACAAAAGGTAAGATGACCAAAGATGCTTTCTTAGCCCCAGTAGTACCACGGGAATTGCTGAATTGGATCTTATAGGAAATGATTATTCTCAACAACCCCCAAGGTACAGAGAATTATTCCTTATGATTATTTGATAAAATTACAATCACATAACTATAACTTCTTCCAGACCAGAACCTCGCATCAACCTGCCATCTCTTGCTATTAAGCTCATTTCTTGCTTGCTCCCAAATCCTTCTGCATGCTGTGCTCTCCAAGACTGCTCCTCACCACTTCCTGACAGAAGGAATATTCCAAGTACAACTGGCAACTCCAATTCATATTGCTGTGCCAGAAGTCAGTCAGGGACAGACTTCTGACACACAGAACCTGCTTTTTAGTTCCAGGCAGTACACTCTTTACTTTAGCATCCTTCTTTTAAGAGACCATCAATCTCCTTAGTCAGAAGGGCTTTTACAATAGATGCCATAGAGCAAAAGAGTCACACGCCAACACCCTGTGCTACATGGCATATTTATCTATGCACAGAAACAGAACGAGAACCTTGCCTTGCCTTTCTTGATTTCAAATGTATACCCTGAAAATTATTAGACATCTTTGAAATGGCCAGAGGAAAAGAAAAAAGAAAAAGAAACAAGAAAAAAGCCTAACACCAATTAGACATTAAATATCTCTATTAAGAACTTTACTACAGGAAACAATAACAGCAACTGACCAAATTTCTATCAGATTTGTCTGCAGAAGACCAATACACCCATAGCAACTGACAGCATAAAGTTTTATGGATGCTCCTGAAGAATGGACTTCAAACCTTATGCACAACATCCCCATTTCTGACAGTTAATACAGTCATATGAAAAACAGACTAATATAAACTTTATGGTATCACCTATTTACTTTAACCTACCTCTGCTCGAGGTATAAATATTGTCCTACACATACAGTTTTGTTTGCAGCTTATCTGTGTGCAGATAAAGCACAAACACTACTTCACAACCATAAAGCACTGAGATGTTTTTAGAAGCTCCCTTTTGTGCTAACGTTCTATTATTTTAATCTATTCACTGCCAATTGGAAACACTTGTAAAATGACACCCTCACCCCCACACTGCACCTTCCCATGTCTGGCACACTCAGTATTTCACTGACTCAAGGGGCAAACTGAGAAATTCCATCTAAAGTACTAACAGCTCCTTCTCAGTCACAGCAAGGCAATGGTGTTAAACATAACTCCATCTCATAAGTAGGTTTGTCTGATCAAAGCCTGTTGTCTTTCAAGGAAAGCTCGGGTGCCACGGTCAGTTTCAGAAGACAGTTGATGTGTTAGGCATCAGATTTGATGTGGAATTCACACAACTGTGTGGAAAATGGGTGGTCACACACTCCTCATAGCCATCCTTTCCCGTGGCAAACACCATGTAGGAATCGTTTTTATGACTGTTTATTTTCAGGGTCTTGGAGATTTCTACTACTCTAAACTCAGATCCACGCAGTAGATCTGTGAAAAACACTCACCTTTCAGCTCCACTGATTTGCAGTGCTGCAGAATGCTACAAAATTTACACTAAACCAGAATTAACAGTGTTTTGATGGCTGAGGATCAAAACTTTATGAGCTGGTAGATCAGATTCTTCTCATTGCAAACCTACATACAGTTTAAGGTTACAGGTTTGGTGAGTTTAAATTTATCAGTTCCTAAGAACATACATCTACATCAAAGGGGATTCAGCAGCACCTTTGTTCAGAAGCCAGCACACAGAGCAAAGCCAACAATGCTTGGCTCACAGTCACACCCTTCAGCTGGGGGGGAGTGGGGGGAAGAGTAAAATGGGTCTGGATTAGAGGTACATGGGAAAGAAAGATCAAAGATTACTTTATGTGAGTATTATGATCATTGTACATGTTGAGCAAATAATCACTTTGTTCTCAACGTGAACGATTCAACAAGACAGTGCACACACTATTGTGCCTCCTTAAGTCCCAGCAACTAGAAGTAAAGACAGAATTTCTTAGACACTGAAAGTGATCCCAAATTAGATAAAATGAAAGGCAGGAAGGGAAAGAATATGGTAAGAACTTCCTAGCTTGTTTAAGAGGTGACACCTCACTAGTCAGGGTTACAACTTCCATGACAGTGCCATTCAAGTCACTGAGAGTTCAGCTTTAGATTTCACATGAGGGACCTTCCTCATAAGGATAGCGATAAAACACTGCCTCAGATGAAGTTCTCTATATACTCTATATAATTCAGACAACAGCTTAAATCCCTGCAAAGATGCATGTAGAGACCATGTATACAAATGCAGAGTAGAACTGTACAGTTTTGTCTTTGTGTTGTTTGAAAACTAGGGTTCCATTTCTACTCTTTACAAAGAAAACCCTAAAACTGGTACACTTCCCAAATCCTTTACGTAACGTCCTCCAGTTAAATTGCAAGGCTGCCTGCCAGCCAAACACAGCCACATAACTCCTCTCACAAGCCAGAAACGTGGGCAGCTACTCCACATGGTGACTCTTCATCATCTCCCTCCACCACACCAGAGCCTAGTGGGCACCTGACAGCCTACCCAGAAAAGAAGGAACTGGCACAACAGAAGCTTTTCAGGTCCACTGCCAGTATGGCAAAAGCCAAGCAATAGGTCTAAGGCTGTCCTCCATTCTCTCAGATGCAGTCACATTGGCTTTCTGGCTGCAATTTAAGATACAGTTTCATCTGTTATGGAAAAATTCTCTGCTGCCTTTCTCTACACTAAAGAGGCTTTGCTCCTGTTCTCACCTCCTGTCCCTTGCAGGCTGGCTGAACATAACACGAGCAGTAACTCACGGTCTGGGAACTGCCTCACTATCATTTACCTCAATACAAACAAACAAAACAGTGCACCCAGACCACTCTGAGTATTAGTTTATTCCCGTTTATCTCCAACCACAGCTTTTATGCAGGATGTAGCAACATAATGCTCTTGAAAGTCACTCTGAAAGCTTATTCACCTTTCTCCACCCCCTATGTTTTTATATCATTTGCTCTAATGCTCCTTTTAAAAACATATTTTCTAAAGAAAGGCAGGATCTAGGATTGGTATGCAATCATGTAGATTGGAACTGGCAGGAAGCATTAGGGATGCAAAAATAAGGAGTTAAGAAAGGCTGCCAACTTCCCTTAATACCTCAAAAGCAAAGAGAAATTAAATGGGTGAAAGAGCCTTACTAAATTATCCAACCTATTTTCATCTGAACATGGACTCTTTGATGTTAGACTATTTTTCAAATCTTTCTACCAGTCTATATATATATATATGGATATATCAGTATATATATATATATATATGAATATATATATATATATAGTTTGTTCTCCCACTTACATTGGAGGTGCATTTCATAATCTCATTCTCTTGTTTCCAGTTATGTCCTTTCTCACCTTATTATATAAATTAGTTTTCATCTTTCAAGTATGTGCCTCTCAAGTTTTCATCGACTGTTATCACTTCTCATAACAGCACTTGATTTATCACATAGCCAAGGAAAGCATATCTACCCATCCCCATCAGTCCTTTGGTCTGTACTCAGGTGCCATTTTTCCTTCAGCTCTCTTCACTTGGTTTCCATCTGCCTAGAAACAAGATTTTTGGCCCTGTGTGCTTGGCAAGTTAACTCTCATGGTTGTTCCAGAAGGAACTGTTCCTCAACTTGTATAACCCAAAATCATATTAATTTGTTGCTTGCTTTCACAACGCATCTGCAAACTGGTTTATCTGCTGCACAGCCACCCACCCCAAAGGCTTGGAACAACACTCGTGCTTTCCCAGTTCCACTCTCACTGGACACACATTTCGGGTTAACTGCTTTTTTTACTACATTCTTTCCAGTACCTCCACACAAAAGGGAAACACCTGATTTTGATAATCTCTCCCTATTTCTAATACCTCTACTTCTTGTGTGTTAATTGGCTTTTTTTCACCAACATTTCGTTTACCTCCAACATTCAGTCTCAGAAGTCTGGAAAAAAGGTAGCCTATCAGAAGGTTCTCAGAGCCATGCATTTCCCAGTAAGACACAGTGAGAGAAGGTCTCCATGTGACCCAACACGATGTTCAGCACTGCTGTGCACATGTTTATATTTCCATGATTTCCTGCAGACAATTTCCTACTCTCAGCCTAAATCACCTAA
Source organism: Excalfactoria chinensis (assembly GCF_039878825.1). NCBI lineage: Eukaryota > Metazoa > Chordata > Aves > Galliformes > Phasianidae > Excalfactoria > Excalfactoria chinensis. The sequence goes on along the minus strand of NC_092830.1, from coordinate 18,945,949 downwards.
TGTAAAAGGACAGGAGCAGACCAAACAACCCAATATATCTTAAGCCATGTATGATACACAGTTAAGCCAACAGCAGTGTATAAGCAAGGCATTTATCTTGCTTCCCTTTCACACACATTAACCAGCCACACGCTGCTTTGGCCACCAACCACATGCTGCAGTGCCCACAGAACTTTCCATTTTTAGATTCAGTTTATTGTTCACCTGCGTGCTTACAATGGCAGGTGAGATTACAGAGTGACAGGAGAAAAATTGGACTGTGTGTGAAGCTATGCCACCACAAAATTACCACTGTATATTTGCCTTGTATTTCCATTCATAAGCAACACCTCGGAACAGGAAAATAAAACTGAAGGACTGTAAACTGGGAAGGCTGCAAAAAAGTGAAGACTTTTCAAGTAGCGAGGGAAGGAGAATCCCTTTGAGCATGTGAACATGGAAGATTTTCACACGGCTGCAGGACAAGATGAACTGAACACAAGGTAGATCTGTTAAGGAATGAAATTCCTTCCAGGATTAGAAAAAACCTATGGAGTAAGGGAATACAAGAACACATTGTTTATCAGAACTTTCTCAAAAGATTTTGTGAAGTCCTTCACAAAGGGCTACTCAAGTCACTGTGCGGGTAAGAAGAACAAAGTACTGTCACAGGCAGGAAACTGACAAAAAGGATCAAAATGGGCATCGCTGATCAGTTTTGAGCGTGGAAGAAGGGTATTTGGGCAGCTCTCAGATTTGTATCCATTTGCTTTCGGGTTGTTGTTAAGTATCTGCAAGAGGGAGCAAAGGATGTTTCAGTTGAACACAACTTTCAGTAAGGCTGAATACACACACCAAAAGTTGTGCGCCGGTTTAGGAAATTCTAACACAGAGGGAGCCCTCGGACAAGTGTCAGCCAGAGCAACAGCATATAAGAAAGACAAAGAGAAGTCTTCGCTCATCAGCTCTAAATTATCTTCAGTAACTCTAAGGGTTTATGATCTCATTGAAAAGTTAACAAGGCACTTGTTTAAGAAATTAATAATATTCACATTATATATAGTAGCATTCTTTACTGTATACTTATTGACCGTACTTTCACCTTCAATTTGTTTCAGTTTCCTCCAGTCAAACTATATTTCGCAGAGACAAAAAAGCTCATGAAAACAATCAGGGCAAAGAATATGCTTAAAACCAAAGGGAAACCCTCCAGAAGCAATTTCAGTACCCCTAAAACCACAGAAAACGGGCGTGAAAGGAAATTCTTTCTGGTAGGATCAGTGATATCTAAAGCATTCCTGACACATTAGCCTTTTATCTCTGCTAACATTTTCCAAGGCAGAACTTCAGGAGGTCCCTAGGCAATCTGCTCTGTTTAACCACTTGTGCTGTTGGAAAGCTTTTCCTAAAGTTTAGTCTAAACTCTGCAATTTCAGCCCTCTACATCTGGTCTCACCCTATGTGAACACGGAGGAAAAAATATTCTTTTTCTCTTTGCAGCGCACTTGAAAGTTTTTAAATGAATTTTATCTTCTCCAGCCTGAACAATCCTGATTCTTTCTTTTCTAGTAGGTCACATTTTCATTGCTATTGTTTTCTCATAAGCTATTTCCAGTTGGTCCTCATCTTTCCTAAGTATGGTGTGCAAAAGTGGCTGCAGCGTTCCAGCTGACATCTTACAGCTCACGCCAGAAAGATTACTTGTCTCAGTCGCTGGGCTCCTTCACGCACATTACTTGCATTGTTGATTCATGTAGGAGGTATGATCCTCTGTGCCACCTGCTTCTCTTCCACAGGCCTGCTACTTGGCCAGCTACTTGCCCGTTCTGCATTTGTGCAGCTGATGCATTGTGCCTAAGCAAGTTGTTTACTTCAAGCAACAACAAAACACACACTGCAATCAAAAGCCAAGTCATTTAAAATGGAAAGGCAGAATCAGAAGAGAATCAGCCACACATACCTATTTTATTCATCATTAGAGCATTAACTTTATGAAGGCTAGTAAAACATATGAAAACAGGAACATCTGCAGTTTCCACAAACACAGGAGACAGGTATTTATGCAGTTCTGTTGGTTTGGGTTCTTTTAATCTCTGTCCAGCAAACATTTCTCAAGTGCTTCCGAAACTCACAGCTGTCTACTATGGAGATCTTAGCACTTCCTCCAAAACAGCTGATCATCAGGTACACATCAGGTAAACCTGATGCAACACTCTCATCTTCTCCTTTCTTCCAGTTTCTCCTAAGTGTATTTTACAATGCAAAGCAAGCCAGTAAAGAGACTGGGTTATATCGCAATAGGAACTGTGATTTCAAAGAAATAAAGTTACTAAATGACAGACAGGAATTTTCTTTGCATGTTTGAGCACAGACTCACAAATTCTGAAAGCCATCATACAGAGTGTATGTCAAAACCTAACACATCACCTACAGTTAAAGCAGGAAGCTGTATTTCATGACCAAATTGTTGAAAAGCATCATATTGTTTTTATTTCAACTATGTTCTCGTTGCTATTTACATTACAGCACGCACTGAGAAGCTTCAGCCAAGATTGGGATTGCTGTATGTTATGAAATCTAGCCAAACACAGGCACGCATCCCTGTCTGTGTATACAATTGGGATTCTGTATCCTTCGTAGAAGACCAGCCCAGTCCCACATACTTCTCTGAAGAGAGAGAGAGAGAGAGAGCACACACAGCAATCAGAACAGAAATCTTATCCTAAATTGACAAAACCATAACCAAGGTACCAAGGAATTTAATTACCAATGAGCACAAAATCAGAGCAAGGGACCTATGTCAAATTTTCTAACCCCCATTACAACATATTAACCACAAAACAATCCTTCTGCATTCCTTTCCCTAATCACCAAAGCACACTGATGGAAGATGCCTGCACTTAAAGCTCACCCACAGGATCACTGGTGCTAAACAACAAAAAGCCATTCTCTGACAGAAAGGATCCATGACTTCATTCTTTACCATTCTGAATTCAGGATGCCTGTATCACTGCTTGCTTTCTTCCTTTTCAGTCAGCTCATAGCAAAGGTCTACAAAAACATGCTTTAAACAAACAATTTATATCTCAATTGAAGCAAACCAAGAAGTCAGTTACTGTGGTCCATCTGCTAGCAGTTAGGCCAGGAAAACTAAAAAGCTGTTTTAGATACTGCGCCCTTAAAACAGAAATATCACAGAATGCTACTAGAACACTTGTGGGGAAAAATAAATCACACCTGGAATAAAGTACAGCACCTCTATATGTGAGCAAACAGAATTAACTGAAAATACATCAACAAAACTGTCACATTTTCCTCTATGCTTGAAAAAGGCAAGGCAAAGAGACAAGTAAGCATATATTTGCATGAAGAAAATCAGAAACATTGTAGGAAATAATGGAACAGAGAACAGCTGAACCAGAAAGTAGGTTAGAAAGAGACATCTCCCCAGAGCCCTAACAAATCCATTACAAGGCCCTAGGGAGGTGTTAAAAAACAAGGGACTTTTGTAGAGACGTTTAACACTCCTTTACGTGACACAGCGGTTATGCATTTAGCAGGAAGAGTAATGCAGCACACTGAAACGAAATCCACAACAGCATATAGAAATAAAGAGACAAGACAGAATTTGATCAAAGGCACAGGCAGGGTAACATATTTGGGATGGGTACAAATGGTAGGAGAAAAATGGGTTTATTTCAAAGAGCAGGGAAGAATCCACAGAGAAAACTGACAGAAGGTACCACTGACACAGTGCTTGTAGCTCAGTGACAAAACCCAGTGCAGCATTACAGCAAAACACAATGCAACACACAAACCAATGAGTATTGGTGCACACGGTGGGCAAACAGGAAACATCTAACTGCGTACTTGATGACCTATTTTGTTTCCTGTATATTAATGATAGCCTTCTAATCACTTTATGTTAGTATCCAGGCAACAGCACCAACCATGCATATAACAGATCAGGATGCTATTTATACATCTTTAAGCTGGGACAGATGACAAATTTTCATTGAGGCACTGGAGAGTGCCAGGTCTCCCCACCAACACTCCCAATTATACAGTGTGCTGTAACAGAGCAAGCAAGCTGCTGCTGCTGCACGTGTTGTCATGTGATACAAATTCCACTCACACCACGTGAAACAACTACTTCCAGTCACAGAGCAGAAAAGTATCACTAGATTTAGTAGGAAATGGGTTAGCGGGACACAAACTCCACAACTTGCTTTCCACTGCATCTGCAAATGCCTGAGAAGAGGATGGACCACAGCCAATGAACGCTTCTGCTGCTGTGGATCTGTTCTGCTGCCAAATCTTCTCACCTTTGAGTGACAGATTTCAGTCCTCACTTTCATCTCATATTTCTCACACGTGGCATTCAATCAAGCAATCTAGACTTACAGTAGAAAACAGAAAAGCCATCCCACTAAAGATAAGGCAATGTATGTGAACAGCGAAATGGCAGCAGGATGTGCTGGCTTGTACCAGAGAGTAGTACACTGACCTCAACTAATACAAAATCCATCCCATCTCTCTGAAAGCAATGCCTGTGCTCTATTAATATCACAAGATGAACCTCAGCTGTATAAATAAAACCTCTCATTTCAGCTGAGTCCTCATCATCTCTCTGGCATTCATCACCTTCTCCACAACACGGCTCTCAGGAGGGCCCTCTGGGGAGGTTTCCATACAAGCCTGTTGCTCACATACACTAGACAGGAATGCACATCTACTTTATCATCTCCTTTGGGTTAACATTCATACAAAATTAAATGGAAATTAAGAAAAAGAGCCGAGAAGTTCTGAAGGAAATGCAGTAGGGTTTAAAATGAAAGCTCATTGTCTGGAAGTCAAAAGGATGCGTGTTGTCTTTTGGAGGCTCTCTGAGGTGCTGGGTGACCTCAAGCACATCTCTTCAGCTTTCCTACACTGAAAAATAATCCTCCTTATCCAGCCTTCCTAGGTACCTCACCTGGAGAACTAAAAAATAAATACACTGTAAGTTCTCCTATTATTACTACTGCTGTTACTATGGGGGCCGAGGCTGCCGTCAGCAAGCAGGGAGGACATAATTTAATTTTCTTCAAATATTTATTATGAGACAACACAACCATCTGTTTAACACTCACTATATTTAGTTTCTTCTTAAAAAACACAGGGAAGGAAAATATCAGCTTCTGCCTCTCACTTCCACGTATCCTTTCCAGCCGCACAGCACTCACTAACATACAGCCAATATCCTTTCAGCTACAGCATGCAAGAAACTGCAGGAAAGCAGAGCTTGGATAGAAACAATTCCAACCACAAATGTATTCTCCAGTACCAGAAACAGAGTCTCCAGTTTCAGAAGTATTAAATAAATGTTATTTTCAGCTCTGAGGACAAAGGACAGGATATGAAGGGAAACAGAGGGATGAGAGCAGATAGATGGCAATAATGTACACAACGACCACATGCTAAAAGAGGGCAGATACAGGAGTATTATCTTTCCATAAAGAAATAGCAACTCTGTAATAAAATTAATTTATCTCCAGTATATTATGAAATAAACCATCATTCATAAGAAACAACTGTTAGACAAAGGTGCCTTTGGTTTCTTAATGAATTTTATTCAGATGCTTTTATGAAAGGGCTTCTCCCAACAGCCTCCTTGCAAAAATATAACGTCTCACACCACATCACTGGGACTCTGAGATAAAACAAGCTAAAGAGACAGCATAAATCTCGTAATGAATTAATTAATTACCTAATTAATACACACAGAGTGAATCTGCTGACGAGAAAAAACAAAAAACAAAAGGCACCAGCTACAATGCACCAATTCCCTTTTATTCTTCCCCATTCCAGAAGCAGCAAGCCAGGCACACAGCGCTGATAGAGGACAGCCGGTGCCCTCCCGGCACTGACACATCACCCAGCTGCACCCAGCTCCCCTCACCAGGCCAGCCCCACAGCCCTGCCACCCTCCTGCCGTGCACACTGGGAGGTGAGGGCCCCAGCCTCTCCTCTGCTTGGACAGACACAACAGCAGACAGACTTTAGGACAGAATGAAATGGCACTGGGTTCTGTATAAGTGGAACGAGATTAGAGAACAGGCTAGATACGCGCCACTGTCTGCCTGCATAACGTGCTGGTAATGGGATCTACTACTGTTACAGGTCATTAGAATTGCTCCAAACAATTCTTTGCTGCTCCTCACCCCCACAAAAAGCCTGCTTTTAATTTATGTAGCCTGCCTGCACTGCAGAAGGTTTCCACCTTATATTTTTAACCAGTGTAATAATCCTAATAAAACACCTTGCTTTCAGAAACTGTTTTTCAGCACCTGCAGTTTACTAGAGACTCTCCTCCCTCGATGGCAGAACAGCTCTAACAGCTGTATCAATTAGCTCTTTACTGGAGCACCACTCTTTTGAACCTGCCATCAGATCTAATTCCTAACTGCAGGATGCGATGCTTGCAGAAGCCAAGATCTTCGTGATGCAGTTTTATAGAGCAAAAGAAAAGTGGTACATATTAAAAAAAAAAAAAAACAAACAAAAAAAAACACACACACACAAAAAAAAAAAAAAAACAGCTAAAAAACACCTGAAAGGTGTTCCCTAATGAACTGACAGGAAGGAAGAAACACATTGAAGACACACTTACTGGTTCTAATGTGGTAAATTTTCCTCTTCATCCACTCCAGATTGTCAGTGTGGACCAAGTAGGGCACTCACAAAAGCTTATCACAGTCCTGAGTGCACTTTTTCTCCTGACCTGGCCAGAACTGCTGACAATGCCAACACCAAAACCTCTGTCAGCATGCCCACTGCCTCCCCTGTCATCTGAAAACCTTGATACCAAGTGTGTGACCCTCCCCTCAATTAAGAGGCCTCACAGAGCCAGTAATTCATCTCTTGCGATTTCAGGTGGCCCTGAAATAGATTAAACATCTTGCTATCTGTCTTTAGAGATGCTCTCACTTCATTTTATTTTATTTTTTATTGTATTGACACCTGGAAAACGTTGACAGAAATCTAAATAAGGAGAGCTCATACTATTTCCATGATGTCAGAAGTAGGGACTTAACTGGCATTAATACAATCTCTACATTTATTAGAATAACAACTCTGGATGATTCAACACTGTTGAAGTGTTGAACTAAAGGACGTCTCCTGGCAATGAGATCATACTACCATATCTGAAATGGAAGAAGCTCTTACAGCAGCCTTGAGTCATTTGATGCTGGCAACAACCAAATATCAATGACATCATTTTGCCAGCTGACGTCTTTCCCGGGGGCTATGGCCAAAAGCATTCAATCTGGATGAGGCCAAAGACATTCAACCTGGTCATACATCAAACCACCCGTGAAACACACAGCATTTTTGTAGAGTTTTACCATAGATTTAATGCTAAGATGCAGAGATCCCCCCTTTGTCAGCACAGGCTGTAACTAACAATGGTCCCACCTGCCAGATCCTTCCTTCCCTCTCATAACCTGCATAAATACAAACACTGCAGCCACCCCATTTACCGCTCACAAGTTCCCAGTCAATCTGGGACACAATCCAGTGACACCCAGTTGGAAAACCACCATTTCATGGGTCCTGTGGAGAAAACAAAACAATAAAAAGCAACAAGAAAAGCAACAGTGAACAATCTACTCACAGGACAATCACTGGCGCTGCATGTAAGGCACTGTTTTCCAGTTTCTCTCCTCTTATCAATGAGAGTTCAGTTCAACTATCTCCAAAGAGTAATCTGAGCTCTGCCCAGCCCATCTGACTTCACCTCTCTTTGAAACACTGATGAAAAATAACTAAAAATAGTTACTTTCTAATTAAGGAGTCAAGGTGGGGAGCAGACACAGCAGGCATCTTTCACTGATGCACGTTATGCAGATGAGATAAAAGGCAGAACATTTTGCAGAAAGGCCTCCAGCAAACGCCATTTTTCCATTTGATCCTGAAAAACACCTTCTGGCACAGGCAAACCATCTCGAGCTTAAAAACAGCTGAACTCAACGTTGGGCACAAAATGAAAATGTCAACTGCAAATCAACATAGTCTTTCTAGTTTCTTTTTAAAACATTCATAAAGTACTTCTTCAGATTGATTTTCCCACTTCTGCCTAGATATCTCTTCCAACTCTCAACACCTTTTCCTACCTATTGTGTTTGTTATTTAATATGGAAAACATGCATCCATCAGATTTTTCCTCTCGGGGTTGCTAACAGAGGCAGTGGAACATGACTCACTTCCTGCTGCTTGTTGGTTTTTGTGTTGGCTTTTTTTTTGTAAATCCACCAGCAAAATCTGTGCCTGTCTCCCATCTCAACTTTGTGCACCGGAGGCTCAAAAGCATCCCTGCACGGCCCACAGAGCTGAAAAGACACAACAAGCCACAGGTCACCAGGCAGCAGTGCCGACATCCGCTGTGCCCCACTTCTAGTTCAGTCAGTGTACTGCCTACTGCAAGCAGAAAGCTGGATGGAACATCTGCCTTTTCCCCTAGAGCCAAATAACCAAAAATCTAATTCAAATATCAATCACAGCTCTTAGCATGACCTACTAATGAATTTCTACAACACTACAGAAGCCCTGCTCCCAGAGACTTTCAAGGGAAGGCTGGATCAGGCCCTGGGCAACCAGATGGAGCTATGCACATCCCCGCTCATTGCAGGGAAACTGGACTACACAACCTTTAAAGGTCCCTTCCAACTCTAAGGAATCTATGATTCTATGAAAAGCACACATCCTAAATGTTGCAGGCAGGTTGCCAGTAGTGATCTTCCAGAAAGGGGACTTTGTAAGAGACCACAGCATTTGGTTGTTTTAACCCAAAGTAAGCAATGTACTGATTGTTAACCTCTTTGGTCTCTCCAATATGAAGGTCTGGATTTGAACTTGGTAATATGGAAAACCCGGTCTACGTTAATTACAGTGCCTAACAAAGCTCGGAAGATTTTTGTTCAGTTCCAATTAAGAAGAAATACCAGATCACAGGATTGCTGAGCTACACCAGCTAGCTAGTCATTAGGACTAACAGTCTATGGAAAACATAGCAAGTCCACTGAGAGCCCCCAAATTTAAACCCTCACAAATAGAATTTACACAAATATATACTCTACTGGGAAAATAGCATGAAAGCTTGTTGTAGAAAACAATTCCAAACATTTATTATGAAAAGGGAAAAAAGTGGTTACACTTCTGCAAGCCTAACTATTGAAAAGGTTCAGCGATAAACATACCACTGAGATGACAAGGGAGTCAGTCCTCTCCAAAATGCTGCTTCAGCCTTCAACCTGAAAGGATTTCCTTCCAGTCATTCACAGGAACATGCCTGAAGGCTTCACGTGCTGGTTATTGCAGCTGGGTATGTTCTACAGAAACATGCTTCTTCACAGGCTACACAAGCTCAAGGTGACCAGCCATGTGGGCTACCTATATGAGTAGCAAATGGATTAGGAGAGGGATCTGATCTGCGTTTATCCCACAAGCTACAGGAATCCAGTAGTGGATTTCTGTTTCCTTTCTCTTCCTGTCAGTTTTATGGCATGAAAAACACATGCACTGATGCATGTTATTTTTGCAGCTTCCCCGCCTCCCAAAAAACAGGGCAAAGAATCTGACTTGAGAAGGGAAAATAAAATACCCCATGCGGACAAGAAATCTGCAAAAGGAAAGAGGAAATTACTGACTCACAAATGATATATTAAGTTGTTTCATACGACCTCCCACACCCTCAGCCCCTCCACTTCCTTTTTCCTTAAAAGCACTCAGATTTACAGTTTTTCTCTCCATATGCTAGCAAAGCTTTGCCATCATTTAGGCCGAAACACTAATGCTCTTATCACAGAAGAGAAGACCAAAGGACAAAATACAGGAAGCAATTCAAGGTGTGATATTTTTGTTATTCATTCCCCAAAGACAGGAAAAAAGCCTGGCAAACACAGCAAGCTGAGATCTTACTCCCACTATTTCAAGGCTGCAAACAGCATACACCACTTTCCAGAACCAGTAAGAAGAATTAATACATAAAAAATGCCTATTTGACATGCATTGTTGGGTTCCATAAGTTCAACTAATACCAGTAGGTACTAAAACTCTTGGATCTGTAGCATAGAATCATAGAATCACCAAGGTTGGAAAAGACCTAAAGAACATCCAGTCCAACCGTTTGCCTATTACTAACAGCTCGCACTAAACCATGCTTCTTTCCTTAGAGAAAACCCATTCATTTTCCCCAGCTGCTATAGTCTCAAGTTGCCACACCTTACAGCTTCAGCATCCACCTGCATTAAGGATGTACTCAGGTCATTGTGTACACCGGCATGCTCTAGCTCACAACCTTGGGGTACCCTAGTATAAGGAGCTCCCTCCTGTCCGTAAAGAGGATGCAGAGCTCAGATGTAAGCACAGCCCCTCAGTACTGGCACTAACTCCAGTGCAGACCATACCCAACAGGCAAGGACCTACAGCGCATAGGAGAAGCTGTAAAAACAGTATTTAATATCAACACACAATACCAATAACTACATATATATATATAAAATCATAGTAAAAATACAACATTTATTCTCACCATAGTTCATACACATTTCACCATCCTCTCTCTCCATACTAGTGAAAAAAAACACACCAGCCTTGACATAAAGGCCCTCCACAGTGCAGACACAGAACTTGCCACACTGTGCAGATAAGTTACAGTTTCCCTTAATACTTACCCACTTAATGAAAAAAAAAAAAAAAAAAAAGCAAGACTGCTTTTCCCTTGGTGGTAAATTGAAATATTAAAGAGTAAAACTACAGCAGAAAACGCTGCTATAATTTTAAGTACTCGTCCCAGAAAGGACTCAGTGCTCCCCACACCTCCTGATGGAAATTCATGTGGCAAACTGCTGAAGTTGATTCAACTGTATTTACAAATACTTACAATGTTTGTACCTCTGGCTCAAAAGTAAACCTAGAGTTTTCCAAGACAAAGGTAATCTGTATTACATACTGTGCAAATACAGTGTATTTTGGGGAATGCTTATCATTACGTACCCACTGGGAAGAAGGAAAAAAATGAAGCAAAGTACAAAAGCTGTCCAAAGATAATCGAATTATCTCCTCTTTCAATGTGCATACATGTGCTGGGAGGGCCTTTTGATAAAGCCAGTGGCCAACCAGCACAAATGATTTGACTGTGATGAGGCAGCGTGATGCGGAGCGATAAGAACCGCTCTGAAGGCTGAGAAACAGCGTTTGCTGAAAAATCAATAGAATCTGCTGGGGTGGAAATCTTCACAGCATCTCAGATATACGGACATCACAGGCTTCTCTGTGCAATGAACTTTCCTGAGATAAAGCCGGTCTTCAGAAGAAGTCCCATAGTGCAAAGCACAGCCCATGCAAAGCCGTATGACGAACAGCCAGCTCTTCTAACCATAAATAAACCGCTTCAGAAAATGTAGCTTTTCATTAGGACTGACTCCTCGGCCTCCTCCTGACAGCTGACATCTTTCTCCAAAGCAACACAGCAGAACGTCTGATATCTGTAAACTACTTTAGATCTCATAGTAACAGAAGAAAAACATTACATTCTCTGCTTAAACAAAGCAATCAGGAAGTGCTCTTGCAGAAACTGCCACGTCAAGTATCACAACTGGGAGGCAACTGGTTTGTAATCTGTGCTGTGGGGCCATACGGCCCCTGCGCCTCTATCAGAAAAACAGCAGCTGACGCACGCAGGTCAGAAGCGTCAATATTGACTGAAGTCATTCCAATTTGAGAATCTGCAATGAAATTTTCCTGTCTCCAGGCACTGAGGGAAGAAAGCAAACCTGGCTTTCAAAGCGGTTACCTGATCACCCTCCTGGCTGGTAACACAGTAAAACCCAGCATCCCAGCAAGAGCGAGGGTTCCCTGTGCAGAACGAGGGCACACTCAGCCCCACCACACACATCCCCTTTTCTCACAACCTGCCAGAGTGCAAACGGTCAGAAGGAACAGAGCTTATCTCAAATTGTTAAGAGGCCGACACACTTCACTGGAGTTAGAAGTAGAAAAATATGGCAGAGGCAATCCTATGCCTGCCTGGCTCCTGGAAGTGCTGGGGGGCTCTGGTGAATGTATTTATTGCTGTAATCTTGAGCCAACCGCCTAAGGGTAACTGCTATTTCAAATACTGTAAAGCCTGTGAAAACAGATAACCCATTGTTTAAAGATTTTAACTAAAAAAGACCAAGGTTGCAAAGCCTCAGGCAGAATGAACAATGAAACACCAGACGGGAGAGTACTTTGCATTAGTTTGCTGCCTGCATATTGCTATGCCCTGCACACCACAGAAGAAATAGCAGGAACTGCATCTCTGTGGAGAAAGAGCTCTTACCGAAGAAAAAAGAGAAATGGAATTCCTCTGCCCACTCTCATATATGCTCCCAGATGCACTAAAGGTTTTGAGCCTCAGCAGTGATTAGCTATGCCCAATATCAGCTACATTAAATAGGCACAGAATTTTTAAAGCACTTGGCACTTGCTCCGGTAATGAGGCCCCTTTAATAAAACGCTTCAAGCTGAATAGTTAAATATTGCAGCATTCAGAAATCAGTAGTCATTTATAACCTCTGCAGTTCGTACATTTAAAGCATGATGATGCTGTGCTACCAGTGTAATGGGAATGTTGACCTTGTGCAGGAAGCTTGCCAAGCCAAAAAAATGCACTGCGTGGCTTGGTCCCCTGGAGAGAGAGAGACCATCCTCGGGCAACCGCAACAGGGGAGGGACCACCTCACGCACTGCTCTCATGTGCTGGTTCCCAGAACTTGCCATTTCCAAAACCAACAACAATTAGCATACGTTTCTCAGAGTTTTTGATGTGACATTTTCTCATCGTTGTTTAAGATGGTGTTGGGTGACAGTGACAGAACAAGGAGTCCTTTGCTTTGGCCAACTCACAGCTAGATTCAGATCAGTACCAGAAGTCATTTCCAATTTTTTCTTCCATTGCCCCCCTCCCGATCTCCACTTCTGCAGTTTCAGTGTGTACAGGGAATGAGATGCTTTCTCCTGCTCACAGAATGGATTCCCCTGCAACATCCAGTTTGTTCCCATCGTATCACACAAAACAAAGCATTTCCTGTTGCTTCTCCTTTCTCCTCCGTCCCATCAGGTAGAATCATGTTAGATGGGGAGATCTTACTAAAAATTCTTACCTGGGGATAATTTATTGTAGGATACCCACAGGTAAGATGCGAGCATTAGGCCATACCCTCATGTCTGTGCAGACATGGTCATTCCTGTTTCACTCAGCTGTGAGTTCCTTTATCTAATTCTGGCCATCACAGAAGACCCAGGAGTTGCATTCCACGCCCCACAGCCACTTCCCCAGCTCCATCAGCAGCTCCATGGCTACACTGGAAGACAACTATCATAAAAGGCTACGGCTAAAAAGGAAGATGAAACTTCACACAAGCCCAGGAAGAGCCTCTGACACCCCAAGAGACAACAGAACTCTCAGTGTTTGTCTTCAAGCTTGGCACCATCAGTCCCACCCTGACAGAGCAAGTGCAGGGTTCCCACGTGACCAGCCACAAGGGCCAAACACCCTCTGCATGACTACAAGGCACTTCTTTTTCAGGTCAAGGCAAGGACTGAAAACAGAATATTTAATTTGTGGCTTACACCGTACATCTGCATGGAGAGGTGCTTGCCTAAATGTTCCTTAAAGTACACTCATTTTTAAAACCACTGAACAGAGTCTGTAAGATGAAGGCATACAGACGTACCCTTCAAGAAAAGCCTTGATTCCAGCACAGATACTGTATCAGTCTCCACTGCTTTGCCTTGCAGCACTGCCTCTGGCTGATCTTCACCCTTGCACAGGATGCACTTCAGGAAGACATAATTGCAGGAAGGGGCCTGAGCACTCACAGTAACTTCAGTCCTTGAAGATCTGTCCAGAACAGTATCACAGGTCAGCCACTCCGCAGCACCGTGATAGGAAAAGACACCGAGGAATACACGGGAACTTCTTTTTTTTTTTAAAAAAGAAGGTATGAAACCTAACTGGTTTTCTGACATGAGCTGTCTGGTAAATTGCACAGACATGTAAAGATAGTGCAGCATTCCTCATTAGAGAAGCTGAAAGGTCCTGCAGAACCAGCTCAAGAGCTACAGCACAGAACCTGCAACCTCACTCTGCTCTGCCCCACCATCAGAGTGGCTGCTTTGCTCTTCACCAGGATGCAATTTCTTTAGAAACAGCTACTGCTATCCTTTCTTCAAGCTTTATCCTCATAGGAAACCACTGATAAAACAAACCTACCATCCAATTAAAAAGTGGAAAAGAAAAGGAAGCAACAAAGCTGCAGTTACTGGCTCCCAGTCTGCTGGACACACAGCCCACCTGCTGTGCTTCCTGCTTCTTGTATCCTCCTGCAGGTTATGACCATCATTAGCAACATCTCACTTGGGTAAACGTGACATTTATAAACGTTGCTGGACTGATACAAGGAGAAGTAGTGAAAGGCTCCTCTTCAGATTGCACCATGTGACTGTACACTCTACAGGCAATAACCTGGCATGTATTTATTTAGGTGGCTGCACCTTTCTGCCTAAAAGAACAGTCTTGGCACCTCCCAAACCCATCCCAACCCCAGGGCTCTCTGTGTTGTGCCATCACAACAACATTTCAACCTGACTGGGTTTCCAACTGACAAACTGAAAAACAACACACTTTTTTCCAACCTGAAGAACAAAAAGGGAGGCTTGTTTTGTTCTATTTATCTTAATTTCCACATTAGTTTCCTGATCCTGCTTGCTGAGTGCTCATCCAATGCTGAGAGAGGTCAGCAGAGGACAGGACTGCTCTTCTCAGCAGAAGCATCAGCTTCAGTGCAAACAAAGGGGAGGATGTTCAAAGGGCATCTTCACCCTATTTGCATCTAGCAATGGGGAAGAGCTAGAAGGGACACGCAAGTGTGGTAATAATGCAACAGCCCCACAACATGCAGAAAAATTAACTGTCCCAGCCTCGCAGAAACACTACGCTGAGCACCAGCTGCAATTAGGACAATCCTTGGGCACTAGCTGGTCCTTAACTTGCCCACAAACACAACTATACCAAGAGGGACCTCCTGGCTCTGCCCACTGCCACCAGCACAACACCATCATGTGTGGTCAGCAAGGAATCTGTGTTCAGAAGCAATGCTGGGAAAGGCAAACACCAATATTTCATCTGAGGCAAAGCCAGCTTCCCTTGCAGAAAGCTCTGTGCTTATGTGTTTATATAGACTTGGGCCAAGGAAACTCACCCTGCTCCTGCACTGCGACATGATGCTAACCTACAGGCACTAGCACACACAGCACACATTCACAGTAACCTTGACTTATCACGTCAGGCTTTGATACTAGTAAGTGGCCAGATCTGAAACAGGAACAGAGAAGAAGGATATGGATGAAAGTCTGTGGACAAAACTAAATCAGGAGACAGTGATGGATCTCTGCTTACAAGGAAGATGATTATGACTCAGCCAAAAGGAAAGCGCATTCAGACTGAACTGCAGTATCACTGACTGATTCCAGAACATTTAAGGCAGACAAAACCAAGGAAATTAGAAGTAACAAATCAAAATATGCCAACTGTAACTGAAATGGAGAAGGGAAGGCTTGATACTTAAGAAGTGTTCTGGACAATAACACAGACACAGAGACTAACAATTCTCCAGGCTTCAATGCTGAAATGAATTTGCCTCTGGACCAGCCTAAGACCCCATTTTATCCCACTAACAAGACAGATTCAATGCTGTGATAGCTCATATCAGACTCCTTAAATCAGCTTCAAAAAGCTGATGAAACTGAGCTCTAGCAGACCTCACACGAGGCCACTCAGTGCTGACTGATGTGGTGCCTTTTGGAGTCTCTTTCTACTTTATTATTACCTCTGCAGCCTTTGATAACTCAAGAACATGGGGTTCACCAACAAGGAGGTGCTGAGGAATTCAGCTCCTCATCTGCTCAGGTGACACAATGACACCATGTCTGAGATGGCCCTCCACAAAGAGCAGACAGGAATACAGATGATCCCCCAGAAGAGAAACAAACAAGGTACAGGCCATGACAGATGCAAGAAGACACTTTAAGGAGTCAGCCAGCACATCAGCACCTCGTTCACCTCAGACCATCTAACATTAAGAGTTATTCAACTATGAAATTGTTCTATGCTTTCCAAGCATATGTTCTATGGACATAATGCACCACCATGCTGGTCCATTTCAAGCCTGAATTTGTCAGTCATTGATAGATAGAGCTTCTACCTGTGCAATATTCCCAGCCTGGGCATGAGAGAAGCTGGACAAAAAAATCACGCAGGACATGAGAGATCATTTTGTCATTCAGCTTGTTCCCAGAGCCAAGCAGAATCTCAGCTGTTAAGATCTTGTACCAAAACGAGACTGACTCAGGGCCAGGTCTGGCTCTTCTGGAACAGGCTGGGATGCAGCAAGGTCCTGGTACCAGCTGGGGAGGGGACCCTGCCTGTGAGGTGACAGCAAAGAGATGATCAACACAGCAAAGCATGCTATAACATTCTGTATTTACAAAAGCTTTCAGAATCAAGTGGCACAGAATCACTACACCAGCATCAACCAAAATAAAAGGGAAAAAAAAAAAAAAAAAAGAAAAAGAAAAAGAAAAAAGAAAAAAAAGAAGAAAACCAGAGGAAAAAGCACTGCAAAGAAGATGGGAAAAGAGAGTTGAGTTCAGAAGAGTTATATTTACATAAATCAATTATCAGTGAAGATATTAAAGTGCTACACTGGAAGGAGTCCAGGATTAGAAGCACGTTAGTGCCACTCTGGGAGGTGCTCAACCCATCTCCTGTCAGGAGCTTCTGCTGACATTTTCTGCATCTGCACTGAGTACGCAATGAAGTGTCCTCAGTTTCAATTACATTCAGCAGAAAGACAAGAACTTTGGGAATGTGATTGGTCTGGCCAGGTGTGGCCTCCTGCTTTAGGATGAGCTGAGCTGCACCCCAACGTGAAGGAAATACAGCAGCCAACTCAGGTTCTCTCTACCCTTTGTGAAGTAAGCCTGTACTTTTCCAAGCTGATCTCTGTTACCTGGGTTTGGTGCTGGCCTCTCACAGCACCGCTTCCTTGAAGAACTCAGAGCAAAGTGACCAAAAATTTAACAGCCTGTGTGTGTTGAAGAGCTCAAAGAAATCCACATGTAAACTTTGATTACTACAGAAGTACTGCCAAGCAAATCAGCATTAATTAGAGACATGCTGAAAAACTAATAAAGATTGGGCTAAGGGAATCATCTGGAATTATCAGACTAAAAATGACTACAGGAAGAGAAGCTGCCCTGCACATAACCCAGCAGCGCTGACACAACCCCCCGAAAGGACCCGCTCGGAGGAACACCATATTCCTGGGAAGTTTCTGGTGCAGAGATGGAGAATGTGTGAGACCAGAGAAACAGAGGCGGAAGAGCAGATGGCAGACTAGAATGCAGGGATGAGGGAAGGAGGGATAAAACTGTCATCTCCCCGTCCCTCTTTCCTCCCACCTTCTTGTACGAGCAATGCCAGCCCAGCTCCCCTGGGACTCTCTAGCTGCAGCAGACAACCACAGGTCAATAAATGACAGCAGCGGTGGCTCCAGGTCCAGGGGCTGTGAACCCTGCCACGCCATTTATCACACCCGTGGCACATCCCACTCTCTCCCCTCTGGTTCAGAGCCTCCCTGAGCCCACGTCTCATCACAGGAAGAGAACAGCCCCTGCTGCTTTAACAGGGATACCCAGAACTGTTGTTTCCATGGATGCAGAACAGCCTCATGGCACACAGCTACACGCACAAAGGTGTTTCTGAGCCTCACTGTGGGGATAGGAGCACACGGGCAGGTGCTGAATGATGCTGTTCCTACTCATTCTGCACCATTCATTTCACTTGGCAAATTCAAAAGCAGGCTGAGACAGGCTGTGGCAACCTTCTCCTTGTTTGTGGTGTTTGACATCTTTAAAGCACAAGCAAACACCAGTTCCTGCTTCTGTGAAATCAGACCTTGTGACGTTACTAAGCCAAAAGCACTCGGACAAGGACCGCATCTCACAGCCCTGTGGCCGATCACCTTCACTGGCCAAAGGCATCAGAGCAGCCCATGCCAGAGGGAATCTTCCTGGTGCAGAAGGTTAATTCGCTGTTCAGCTCTAAAGGATTCTACTGTATTTTTAACAGGGCACAAATGGATGGAGCCTAGTGATCCGTATCACTTCTTTTCTGGATACTGATCTATACAGAAGAAATGTTCTGGTTCCCCTGAGCCCACTGCAGAGCCAGCACAGCCCCACACCCAGCCCTGGGAGGCGCAGGGCCGATATGGGAGTGCTGGGAGCAGGCACTGCCTGCACAGCATGCAGCCACAGGCAAGGGAGAAGCACCTCAGCCCAGGCACAAGGGAACACACAGCCACACGAGCTCTGTGTGACGTCCAGTTAACCAATGCAGCTGTACTTGGGGAAATCACAGCACACTTTACAGCCAAATGGTACCCTGGGCCTTCTAAAAATAAGCTCCAGGCCTGGCCCTGCAGGCAGCAGTAGCAATCCCACAGCATTCACTATCACAGAGACCAGAATGGCAGCAATACAGGGAAACCCGAACTCGCAAGACTCCCACACAAGCAGTGCTGGTTGAGCAGAGCACAGTCAGTGCATGGGAGCACTCACTCAGTAACTCGGGTCTCAGGGACAGGCCTGACCATAGGCATGTTGCAGCCCTACCTCCTGCTGAGCTGGGAACACCGCACATCCAGAGGGCTGCACTGTGCCCTGCAATCAACTATGTTGCAGAGCAGGAGAAGGGATCCTATAAGAGGGAGAACTAAAATACAGTCTTATGAAAGGCAAATTAGACCAATTAAGAGAGATTTGCTGCAAGTACTGAGGGATTTTGACCCGAGCTGTAATCAGAGACAGAGATGCATTCCTCTAAAAGAGGGAAACCAGTGAGAGATCATGTGTAAACAACTCTGCCAATTAAAACAGAGCAGATTATCCTATCCACCCCGCTCAGCTCATGGAACCACTGTGTGTTCCAGGCACACCGCTGGGATCCCAAGTAGGCATCAGACCTCACAGACAGGCGCAGCAGCAGGACAGAAGGGCTGCAGGCCTCGCTGGGACCACCTGCAACCAGATACCTTTCTCCACTGAATTTAGAGGAACAACAACATGCCAATAGGAAAGCAGGACACAGCTGTGAGCTGGGATGCAGGGCAGGGTTAGGCAGAGGACACACCCCATACAACACCATGCAGCAGGCACAGGCCACACCAGCTCTACGCCAAGGTGGAAGGGTACATGGGCAGACACACCACAGCCTGCGCTCTGCCTCCAGGTTCCGCAGCTTCCCTTTGTGACTGTCAATTTTTCCAGTAGTTCATCATTCAAAACGACATGTATACAAAGAAAAAACAGCTTTACAGACACTGGAAACATCCAAACAGAGGAAGGAAAGATACGTTAAGAACACTGTTAGGAAATGAGCAGCAAGGGAAATAACACCGTGTACTTGGGGAAAGCGAGAACTAAGAAGTGAGAACAGGAGCAATTTGGGATGAGCTAGGACATTTTTAAAAGCAAGCAGGGAGCGCATCAAACAATAACCCTGAGAGGTATGTCCATGTTCACAGCTGCTGAGAGTGGAAAAGTTTCCGAGCACTTCACACTGCTGCCAAACTCTAGTCGGTTGTTTTTCCACTGGCTCAGAGCAGTACCGTTCGGTGGCTCAGCACCCAGCACGGCACGTATCTCCGTGCAGCACAAAGCACGTGCTGAAGCCCTTCTGGGTCCGACCTGCCAGGCGCCAGACCAGCGGCCACGGTGCGACGGCAGCAGAGGCACTGCAGAGCACGGCGCAGAACCACCGCAGCCGATGGCAGGACGGGCACCGTGGCAGCACCCGTACCATCCACAGCCCTGCTCCGAGCGTGGAACAGCAGCTTGGTGCCGCGCCTGAGCTTCCCTCCGGCCCGCGGAGAGTCGCACACACAGCATCCCAACGCGCGGGCGCTGCCCGGAGCCTCAGCCACCCCGCGCTTCCCAGCCCGGTTACAGCGGGTACCCGAGGTGCCCCAACATCATCTGGGTCCGTCACAGCCCAGCTCACCTCTGTGCCACACCGGGAAGGCCACGCTTTCTAACGAGCAGCGCGCTACAATTTAACAGCCCGGAATGTTTCTCTGGCGCCATTTGTTACAAAGAATCCCAGTGTGCGGCCGCGGAGCCCACGGCTAAATCCAGATACACGGCGTTTGCCCACTTCTAATTCGGGCAACACAGCGTCGATTCACTCAGCAGAGACGACCAGGGGCGCCCCGTGCTTTATTTACGGCCGCGCGCACACAACAGGACCGGGGGAAGAGGCACCGCCGCAGCAGCTCCTCCCGCAGCAAAGCGCTGCCCGCAGCAAAGCGCACGGAGCGGAGCGCGGCGGGCACAGCGGCACCCGCTGCACAGCGCCGGGCCGGCAGCGTCCGGGGGGGACTCCGGACGGCTGAGAGTCGCGGTTGCCGCAGAGTCGGCCACGCGCGGCAGAAGCCGGGCCGCCCCCAGGGCCGCTCCCGGCCCGTACAGGTGGCCGCGGCGGCGCCCGGCACGGATGGGGGAGCGCCGCCCCCCGTTCCCCTCGAGGCGGCTCTCTCACCTCCCCCCCCCCCGGCGGCGCGGGGCCGCCCCGGAGCGCCCGGCCGAAACGCAACTTCCCCGCTCGGGGGCGGCAGCGCCTCCGCTCCCTCCCTCGCCGCTCCCCCGCGACCCCGCTGCCGTCCCTCCTCTTCCTCACCTGCCGCGGGGAGGCCGAGCCGGGCGGACCGGCGGGACCGGCGCCCGGCTGCGGCGGGCTGAGTCCCCCGGCGCCTCGCGGAGCTCTCAGGCCGGCCGCGGCCCGCCGCCTCCCGGCCGCTGGGCGTCCCTCCTGCCGCTGGGGGAGCCGCCGCCGCGCCGCCCGGCCGCCATCTTCCGCGCGGGGAGGAGCGCCAGGCCCCGCCTCGCCGTCGCCCCGCGCCCGGCCGCGGGAGGAGCGGAGCCGGGGGCGGCGGCGGCGCGGGGGCAGCGCCGGGAGCGCGAGCGGAGGGGCTTCGCGGCTCGGGGCCGCGGCCGCCAATTGCAGGGTGAAGGCGGAAAGGCGGGCGGCAGCCTTTGCGGGCAAACAGCGCGGTGTAGCTGCCCACGCAGAAACACGGGGAAAATTGCAGCAGGAAACCCGAGCCGCGCGGCAGCCGCGCTCCCGTCGGCACGAGGCGCTCGGAGCGCCCCGCAGCTCACAGCCCGCACCTCGCGCCAGGGCCGCGAGCGGAACGCTTTACTCACCCGGCTCCCGCGGAGCTGCCCGCGGCAGGAGCGATGCAGAAGCCCAGGAAGCGCCGCTCACGGCCGCCCGTGCCCTCGGCACACCTGCTGCAGCCGGGGGGGCCGAGGAGGCAGCTGTGCCCGGCTCCCCGCTGAGTGCCCCCCGGCCTCCCGCTACCGGGCACCCAGCTGCGGGATACGAGCACGTGGCAGCAGGTGGTCGAATTAACCCACGCGGGTGCCGGAGGGTTCACAGCAGATTGAACGCCGCCTCCCTGCCCGCGGCCGTCCCAGCGGCAACAGGCTGCACCTGGCCCGGTGCGGCAGCTATGCTTCCCAACACCTGCTCGCATCCAACCCCGCGGAGGGAAGCCATCACACACAACACAAAGCGCCGGGCCAAGTTTAGTTTATGACCCAGAACCACGTTCTGTGAAATTGGATTTAACGTTTCACACTGCAATTCGATATAAAAATAACCTGGATCGGGAGCAGCCTAGCTTTAACATCCCAGCGCCCCACTGGGGCCCACAGAGCTTTGGATGCCACATTTGCCTACGTGATTCCCCAGGCCAAGCCCTCCTAGCTCCAGGCTTCCCCACCTCGTGGGTCAGGGGTGCCTGCATGCAACGGCAGTGAACACTGAAGCAAAGATAGCACTCAGCAGCTCTACCTTCCCCATGCCCTCTGGTGCCAGCACCCTTACCCACATGCTCCCTCATTTCCTTCCCATACACCAGTTAGGAAAGAAGCCCTTCAGGTCCTTGACATCCCTGGCCCTACTAAAGATACAAAAGGCTTACAATTTTAAATAAAGCAAGCATCAACAAAACAGGCATGCACACAGGCTTCCCTGCATATTGAATGAAGGAAAAGAAAAAGAGCATCTCCAACTTGCCCACTTCTATTTACATGTCAATGGGTCAGGAAACCCATTTCTTTCACAGGAGAAGGTCAGAGCATAAAAGAAACAAATGACAGCACACTAGAAACTGAAGAGCCCCCCTAGAATTGGAAAGAGATATTTTTATGGGCATTATACACCCATAGCAAATCAGGTGTTCAAACTTGCTGCCTTATGATCATTTAAATAATATCAGCATTAATACTATCATAGGATGAACAAAGGTGGAATCTGCTTACAATTCTTAAGAACACTGGGACTATCTCACAGTTCAGGCCACCTCCACAAGAAGGATGTGTTCTGCCTATAAATTGTTTGCCACCCATCTCTTCAGACTGACCTCATTCTTCATTTCATTGCGTATAGTTGGAATAATACAAGTGTATAGCTGTAATTACAGAGTAAATGGAGAGCCAGAGAGTATCTAAGAAAAGACTCACCAGTGCTGAGGCTCACAGTCAAGATGGATGCTTGCCAATGTTGAGGCTTGCCACAAAAACTCCATGAAGGAGTGATCTCCAGCAAGAGATGTTACCTCAGTGGTGGTAACTGGGATCTAGGAGAGGTAGAGTCAAGCTCCACTCCTGCTGGGAGCACAGCTGAGTTACCTTCACCTGTGCTCCCACAGCTGACTCATCACTTGCCTCAGATGGTTAATCAGAGGTTCAGGCCATTTCCCTTACACATTGCAAGAAAGAAAGAAATCCAAGGACACAAATACAAGAAAGATACAATAAATCCAAGGAGATGAATTTCCAATGAGGTACATGTAGAACACATTTGTACAGTGGTAGCTTTTTTGTTTAAACTTCTAAACGTGCAGTGACAAACCAACAAGTGTCCCCTGGAGCAGCAGCAGCACAGCCTGTGCAAGCCAAGCCCCTCACACAGCTTGTACCCTGCATGGTACAAACACTGCACTTCTCCACAGAAACTCGGGGGAGAGGTACATAATGCTGAGTTCTTTAGGGTACCCCACTGTGGCATAAGGAAGTTGTATTGATTGACATTGTATTCACATAATTTTCTGTGTCCTTCCGCAGCGCCCAGATTGCTGTAAAAACCACAATAACGTGACTTGTTTTTTTTCTCCACAAATTAAGCACAAAGGAAATTACTTACAGTTCTGAGATGCTACACACCAGTAAATTCCTGCTCCTTACTGGAAGGCAGGGCAGTGCAGGTGGGGCATTCTCAGGCACTTATGTCTCCAGGGAAAGATTCATAATCCCCCACTCAAGCCACTTTAAGCGCCCCTAAGGACCACCTTTCCCAGCTCTAAAATAAATCCGTTCCAAACTCAAATAAACAGTCGTTCCAGGTGCATTACCCTGCAGTCCTAAACCTTTCACAGTCTTAGTGGGAAAGAAAAATGCAGCCTGTGAAGTGTAGCAGCAATACCACCCAGCTGCTCTCCATCACTGCTCCTCGGTGATTTGGCTTTCTACAGGGGTCAGCCCTGTTATCAGCACACAGGAATGCTGAAGCACATGGCAATGTTCTCTGCAGTCTCCCTGCAGAGCCACAGCAAAACCAGAAACAGATCACGGGCTTCCTGCTTGCCAATCAAACGCTCCATCCATTTGTACAGATGACCAGTTACATGTGAGGAAAAGGTTTTCATCATAAAGCGAAAAGGTTACGCACATCTGAGGTCTCGTTCTGATTGTGCTTCTCTCCCCCTCTCAGGCATAGCACAGCACAACAGCATCCTGCCAAAACACGTTCCACTAGCCCAGCAAGCGACAGCAGGCCGGTCCTGGCTTACGGGGACATCTGGTTTAAGCACAAGTAAAAGCTACCACTGATCATCAGTCTTCCACAGCATAATCGGTCCATGTGTTAATTACAGGTCTGTAAAAAAGGAGAGCTGGGGAAACCGTGCTCACGTGCTTCTCTTAGCTAGGAAGATGGCAGATACTAACCAAGAGGACGATTAGACTCCAACCAGTCATGGCATACTGGAAAACAAGTTTGTGACAATTCTGCAGTCTCAGGCTCTAATGCAATGCTGCAGATCGGAGCCATCCACAGTCCCCGCTGTAACAAGTGGAAGACAAATGAAAGCAACACAAGAACCCTTTCTGAACAGAATTTATCAAGTTGGCACGTTTTTTGAGCCCTCATCCAAGACAACTAATAGAGCAGTTGCAAGAGGTGAAGGCATATGCAGTGCAACTTAGACACTATAATCCTTACTAATAAATATGTCTCATGAACACATGGAGGAACCCTCTGTGAAAAGCTCAGCATACGGTACGTGAATATTCTTGACAGATCACAGAACATCCTGAGTTGGAAGGGACCCACAAGGATCACCAAACCCAAATCTAGGCTGCAGCAGGACCTAAAACCAGCCCTCCTGTTGTGCTGCTTTCCAGTAGCAGCATGTAAATGACTTGTCCTCGTCAAAAGAGCTACAAAAAGCATGTGAATTCATCACTAATTTTATTATATCTTTTCTTACTGCATATTGAATTGTACTGAAACACCTCTTCTGAGATCACCTAGATAAAATTAACTGCGACAGCAGGAGCTTACCTGCTGGCCATGAGCAGATGGCCTCATCCCACTCAAGCAGGCTGCAAAGTCTCACCTCCCTTCAAACTAGGGACAATTTTCCTCCTGTTTCTTCAGGCAGGAGAAGCAATCACTTCCTCAAGCAGTACCAGCTGATTTACCAGGTACCTGCAGCACTTTGAGGGGTTTCAAGGCACCTGGCTGCTCTTGCACCAGCAGCATAAGCAGCATGAGGTTGGAAACTAAAGGAAAAGGCCAAGGCAGTGGAGGACTAAGAGGAGCAAAGCCAGCAGCTGAAACCCAAATGATGTCTGCTTTGCAAACCCCTTGCACTGCTGGAGCAGGTGGCTCTGCAGGAGCCAGTGGTCGGGTCTGGGCCTCCACAGGAGTGCCCAGTCTAGGATATGAATTAAATAGGGCAGCTTGCAGACCTAGGGCTGCCGAGCAGCTTGCGTCAGCACATCTACGTCCAGCAGACCCAAAGCAGAGACATTTCTCCCACAAAAAGGCTGAAACACCAGAGAGGAAAACACAGACCAAGAAAGGAGGTAACAGCACAGCTAGGCTATCAGGATCAGAAGCAATACTTCCCTATTATTCCTTGGTCCATCAGGAAAATATCCTAAAGTTTATTTGCACGGGCTCTCCTGGCCCTCTGTTTCAAATAACGCCACCACCTTTTCCTTTCAGTTACAGTATCACTTACCTTTTCCTTTTTAAATAGGATAGTTTCTGATCACATTATTTACTGACACAGAAAACAGCTCTTTTTACACCAGAAGTCCCATGGTTAAAATGTAAAAATGTGACACTCAGAAACTGTGCACTGTTTAAATGTTATTTTATTAAATATCTTCAGTTCAAGGTTTCATTGTAACAAAGCTATGAAGGTTCTACCAACATTCAGACCAAACAAACAAACACTAGCTAACTTTAGTTATTTCTATATCATGCAAAAATTCTGCATCAAATGCCTTCCATTTCCTGTTTAAAATGTGATATTTATAATATATATTATATAGATGCTTATATTAGCCCCATAAGAGAACATTAAGAATGCTAAAGGTGTACAGCTGTGTTTGATAATGGCCATACCAAGCTAGGGTTCTCATTAACTTAAAAGGAAACAAAACAAACAAAAAGAAAACAAAAGAGAGTTTGTCTCCAAGACTGTGCAAAACCAAAAAACCCAAGAGTTCTTTTCTTCTTAAATTTTCTCTGAAAGATGCAGATACTTAATACAGAGGGTTTTCTTTGTCTTATTAATAATCATCAGGTAAAGAGACAAGGAAGATCAGACCTAAAGAAGGCATGCATAATGCTTTGTATTTATCCTTTTAAATGGCATAATTGTAATCTCCTGTTTGCGCTCTCATGACTTAAAATAAAAAAGAAAAAACAAAAATCAACCTGAATAAAATATCAAGGCTTTTCATTTTTTCCACTTCACTCATTGGCTTAGTGCTGTCTTTAAAAGGTTTGGAAATATTAACACCTAGTGTTTGCCCCCTCTGTGCTCGAGCCCCGCAGTCCTCCCTGGGGTGGAGGGAGGAAGAGAAGAATTTTTACTCAGACAAACCTGAGAGATGCACGTGGTCTCTTCCTGCCTGACAGGTTGGCTGATCCAATCCTGGTGCAGGACAGCACCTCTCCAAAATAGGGAGCAGACAGCTATCTGGGGGAGACAGCCCCACTTTGTGCAACAGCTCTTATTTTCTGCATTCTGTTAAGTAGGATTAAAATTCCAAATTAGCTTTCTTCTGTCCCGTAGTCTGTACTGAGGTTGCCTCACATTTCATAAGCTGTCAATCACGTTAATTTCCTTCAAGGATCCAGAAAACGATTAAGGGTAGACAGAAATTCAGGTAAAAGCCCATCTCAGATTCTGTAAATAATGAATAAGCCTGTCCTTCCCCTTGGTCAAGACAAACTCTGTTACTGAAAGGGTCCACCAGAAAGGCAGTTTACTTCTTGGGGCTTGGATCGGTTCTTGGGAAGATCAACGAAACAATTCCACATTCCCTACGCAATGAATAAAGGAAACGGACTCCCTTTCCAGCAAAGAAAAGAAAGGAAGATGACTTGGCCCAAAGGACGAACATCAGATCACATGTGCTAATTCCCTTTCCCCTCTGCTTCATGAGGTATCCTCTAACACCCAGAGGCAGCACCAGGAGGTGGCCCGGAGTCCTACAGCTACGGTTTGAGGTTCTGATCTGATAGTTTTCTGTGTTACAACATCACTGTAAAAAATAGAAAAATTATCCAAATAAACACTAGGAAACATGACACTTACAAACATCAGATGGGTTATAGTGGTGGGGAGAAGCACCTGGCTGGGGCTGCTGGCTCCCACTGCTATTTTCATCGGAGATCAAACAAATCAAACAGGAGGCCAGATAACCCCTTTAATTCTATGGGTGCATATATTTCGGTATAAAAAACACACGCTATTTATGCCTCATATAGGAGTGTATGTGCAAGTCTTCATGAAGAACGTAACACTAAGTTTCTTGTCTGCTTCCTAAGGAACACGTGTTCTGCAGCACTGTGGATCCCAACTATGCTACTAGAAAGGAAAAAACAAAGAATAGAAAATCCCAGACATACACCCTCTTTCCTCTGAAATCTCTGCTCTTAACGCAATGCATTTTTTTTTCCCCTTTTCCTTTTCTTTTTTGTTGATGCTGTTAATTAAATAAGCTGGCTTTAAATCTCCACGTCTAGCCAGCTAGCGGCTGTTCCTAGAACTTATATCTCTGAAGAGCAAGCTTCTATCTAAGTTATATTCACTTAAATCCATTTTCTTTAATCCCTGCTTCCACCATTAGTTTTAAATCAACATCCCGTTTTGTTTATTTCTTTAAAAAAAAAAAAAAAAAAGTCTGTTTTGGGATCCAGCAGTCGAGCATCCAGCATTCCACGGCGTTCTTGCTGTGCAGAAATGTAAGGAGAAACTCAGGCTGAAGTCAGTCTGCTGGGCAATACGAAGAGAAGCGCCTCCTCGCTCACGAGCCCCAGCCTTCACACTGGCTCCTCTGGGGTCTCCACGCCACCGCTCACTGACTGAAGTCACAGTTCAGCCTGAACGCGATGTTAACTTCCACTGGGCTTTGTAGAACACAGTTCAGCCATCCGCTGCTCAAGCCGCCTTCTTTTTTTCCTCTCCCTCTCTCTCTCTCCTTCACTTTTGCTTTCCCCCTCACTTCATTTCAGATAGATGTTCCAGCTGCTGCCATTTTCTCAGCCCTGGGGGAGGGGGCATGTTGGATAATCTGTCATTTAATTAGCATTACTCCTGGTTTTTAATTATTTTATACAAACAACATGTCTTTTTTTTTTTTTTCTTTTTTTTTTTTTTTTTAAGATTTAAAAACACCTTCGTACAGCAGAAACAGACACGATGGATCCATGGAAAACAACAGAAAGGCAGCGCCTGGAGCATCAGATGCATGCAGGGTTTCGTGCATTTGGCTGCTGCCTGTTTGTAATTTTTCTATATTTATTTATTAATGTCAAAACAGACATGACCATTGCTGTCACTCAGGCACTCCAGAGCTGCTTGCTAAGAAGATATTGCCCTCCAGCTGAGTATCTCCGCAAGTTGCTGCAGTCATGAAGAGGTAGCATCCAACCAGAAAGGAGAGGGGAGAACAGGACAGATGAAAGGAAAGAAAGTCAAATGTTAGCTGCACACAATTCACTAAACAAGTTTTTCTGTAGGCTAATTACTTGGTGCAGGGAGAAACTCTTCCTAAAACAGATCAAGGCTCATCAGGAGACCTACAAAGGGAACGTATTTTCCTTTCCAGACTACTAATTATGCTCACAGAATAGCTGCTTGCTAAAGTCAATTGCTTGACTGGAGCAGATCTGGGCCTGCTATCCCATAGCGACGTGTGGCAGAAGTTGAAGAAGTTTCCCCGAAGGAGTGATCAAAAAGTCTGCTCCTAAGGAGCAGTTCCTGCTTCATTTCCAATTTGCTTTTGCCTTAAATAGAAGAACTACAGTCATCATTATTTTTAAGTCTACAATACTTACATCCTTCAACGTTCTTAATGTCTACAATGCAATGTCTTTTATTTCCTGATTTGCTCTGAATCTGTTTTGATACTTCGCAGTAGACTAAGTCTGACAGAAGCCTTACTCAACATTTCTGCGATGAAAAGTGATGTAAATAAATAATTTTTCCTCCCTCCAAAGGCTTTAGACTTCTAATTGTCTGACTCCCTGAAAATTCAGCTGACCATTCAGATCTCTTGAAAGCTTCCTTGCTTGCAGTGCATCCAGACTGGCTGTCGCTTTCTAAATTCCATCTGTGATCTCTGCAATTCACTTGTGATGGCCCACATTCTTTCCACTGCCATCAGTAGGGTTCAATCCCTCACAACACGTGAGAATAAATACTGCTCTTGGCAGTACACAAGAAGCCAATACTATACCAGTGTGCCTCATTCTCAAATGACCACATTTAGAAAAGCTTCCTTACCAAGTATGGAAATTGGTTTTTTGTTTGTTTGGGATTTTTCCCCCTTTGCTCATAAATAGAAAATCATTAGTAAAAAGTTGCTAAGATTAGGAAACTTAGGTGTTTAAAAATGAACATGAAATAAACTTCAGCATACAATGAAAGGAGGCAGAAAGATTACGTACATCTAAATAAGAGAAACCACTGTGCCACAGCAACCAAACAAGAGACTTCTCTGTAGTACAGAAAGCAGATCCCTGATAGCTGGGAAACAGCAAACCCCTGTGCACCTTGTGATACTCTTCCTCTCTGGTCTGCAGAACAGGACCGTTAACTGTGGTCTGAGCACAGAGCTGAGGAAGCACTACGGGAACATTGGTACCCTCAGGAGCAACCATCTGGCACATGTCTCCAGTTTGTTAGGAGTGGTAAATAACCCTCCTGAGTACAGAGGACAGGGCTTTCATGGAGCAACATAAGTTTTTAGCCTACAGACAACTGAAAATGGTTCTCTCTCAGTCAGCTAAATATCTCTGAATAGTCTAGGTGTACGACAGTGAATTCCCACATAGAGCAGCCCTTGGCTTCTGCAAGATAATTTCTCTCCGTGATAGTCCATACCTGTGTATGATCCTCACTGGAGAGGTGCTGCAGGGGCTCCAGAGCAGTGGTAGTGGACGTTCAGCCACTTGCCATCACGGCGGTGCCAGACGCGTGTCTCTTCGGACTGCGTGGTGCGGGGCCGGCCTTGGCCGTCAATGTACTGAGTCAGGCGGATATATGCGATGCAAGCAGCATCTTCACCGATGACATGGACGTGGGGGTTCAGGATGGTGGTGTGTATCGGCTTGCTGTTCTTCGACAGCACTGGCAGAACGCACAAAATCATCAGCTTTGTTTTACCACTGTGAGAGGAACAGCTTCCCTCCCATCCACCATCTTTTGTAGTCTACTCACCTACAGCTTGGTTTGGGGATACAACAAAAATTGCTCGTCATTTTCCAGGCAAACATCCAAGCCTTTCCAATCCTTTTTCCTAGCACCAATCCTCCTCCTTTGGAACGGAGCCCTTACTATTGCCTAGAATCCCCCATTCTCCTTGCTCTCACTTCTGTAAAGGATACTTATTACTCTCCATATCAAACCTGCTGCTCCTTCAGTTACAGGAAATGATGTTTTAATTATTAGAAAATTGTTGCAAGAGAGTAAATGATCAGGAAATCTATAAGCTAGGCCTGCAGTAAATACAAACAGGTCCCAGAAAAATGTAAAACTTGCTCCAGTACAGGCTTCTGAAAGAGACAAAGCCTCTGCACACTTGGAGCACTCGGAATTTCATATACTGAAGACCTCAATTCACTTCTCAAAATAAAACAAATTTCATTTCACTTCTCATCTTGTGGAGACACCCAGAAAGGGAGGCAAATTCACTCTTTTACCATCCCAGGCTGGCAAGGTGACCCTTGTATCCACTTAAGGGGTTCATTAGGTTTTAGAGATCAGAAACTGCCTAGGGAACACTCCAAGTCAACTCCAACGTCAGTCATTTGTGCATGATTATTTCCATGTTTGACTATTCAGTCCATCTATCTCAAACATACAGATTTTTATTTTTTTATTTTTTTTTTACTTTAAAAATATGTTCATTCTTTTCTGTTTCAGATCAGTAGCAAATCTGGTGCCACAGACTTTTAATGCTCCTGCTGCCCGTGCTTATAAATGATTTGCACCAGGCAAATCATATGCCTACAGTGAAGGGATCTGGGAGTTAGCACAGAAATCGTCGCTGGAAAATGCTTTGAGGGAAAGCATGCTGCCTCTTATAAATGCATCACAATCCATGCACAACCAAGGGCTTGCTGGTTCTGGTAGTCAGAATAAACAAGAATAATTTTCCCCCAAAAAGTGAAATAAAGGAAGATTAGAGAGAAGGCTGATAGTGGTGCCAAATCTACCCACTCACAGTTCTCGAAGTAAAACTTATGGAAATCCATTCCTTCAACCAGGTTCCCCAGTGCTTCGGGTTCAAATGAGGTCAAACCAGGATCACAGATTTTTCTGTAAAGAAAAGCAGCACAGCCTTACAGCCTCCATTTGTGCCCAAATGCTATTTACACAGTAAAGTATTAGTATGGCACGTGAGTTGTACCCTGTGTGCACCTCACAATTTCTCTACTCTGAGGAGTAAGTGCCCGGATGATGAGGTACTACTGTAGCAATACAGGGTTGGTGCTAGTCAGCACTTCACACAAAACAAGCATCTATGTTTCAGGTACACAAACTTCTATTCTCAGACAAGTCTACTATATCCTAACTACAACTGATGAAGGCTACAATACACAACACTTCTTACTGTCCCTGTGTGACTCCTTACTCATATCCAGGAGTCGAAACATAACTTGCACACCACCTGTCAGGAAAGCATCTACGCACAAACTACTCAGTACTTACGTATAAGCATCAAAGTCTCCATTGTTGATGGCTTCTATCAGCTGCTCTGTTATCTTAATAATTTCTTGTTTACGCACTGTGAACAAGAAAGAAGAGCAATTTAACTGCACATAAGACTTAAATGGGAATATGAGGCAAGTGGGTGCTTCTTACAAGCTATTTGCAGAGCACCATTAGTCTAGATCTCATAGGTCATAGGCTGCTCCCTGCATTCTGGAGATATGCAGTCACAACAGCCACCCATATGAGAGTAGGGGGGCAGTGGTATGATAGGGGAATGGTGATCCCATAATGCAGGGAGAAAGGAAATAAAGATGTAATGTTCAAATTCTTCTAGGAAGGCTTGTCTTGTCCCTCCATTCAGGTGTCTCCTGAATGACAGCTCTACATGCTTCCTGGGATTCTGACTAGTAAACCCACCAATGTGAAACATCTGTCTTGCAGCTTAAGATGTGGAAACCTGTCACCATAGCAGCCATACAAAAATGGCCACCAGGCAGACCAGACCAATTGGAAAAAGTCTCCCAGCAACGTGCCCATCACCATCACCAATACCTCAGCTACTATGAATGCTGCAAACAAGCAATTGGGACATGTAGGGATGATTTCCACAAGCTAGAAAGACAACCGCAGCAGGATGGATGGGTTGGACAGACAGATCCTAGGCATACACTAATATGCACTCTGCTCCTCAGGCAGATCGCTATGGCAGAGGTCTTTTCAGCACGAGGATGGCACTGCCATTAACCCATCCCAGCATACTGGGCAAGTGAAGACAGGTAGCTAGCTGCTTTCTGCTGATTCAAGCTCCCCCTGATCAGCACCTCCACATTCTCTTCTCTTGGTCTCCTACAGCTGAGAGGAGGCCCCATTCCCTCTGAGATTTTTCCATTTCCCCCCCATAACACAAGTCCTTAATGCTACAAAGCTTGGCTTGGCTCTGCTAAATAACAGAACTTGAGTTCTATGACTGTACGCACATCCAACAGCTCTTCAGACTTCCCCACAGTTTCCCATGAGGTAGTACATACTGCACACAGTACAAGCACTTAAAAAAAATGCTCTCCATATCATTATGTTTGCTGTTACCAAATAATGTACAGTTCCTACCATCAAAAGCAGAATGCCTTCAGGCATCTAAATTGCAGGTGTCTGATACAGAACTAGTCACTTGACTTCCCTCCTGCAGGCCCTTAAAGAAATAAGCACCACTGGAAGTCTCACCTGAGGTATCTCAGATGCCTACCAGCAGAAGAATGGTGCTAAGAGTCCAACCTGCCATCTTTAGATGTCCAAGTCAGGGCAGCTGAATTTCACTCTAGTTGCTAGATGCTAGGCTGAATTCCCCCTACCCTGAAACTTTACCCACATGTGTTAATCACTCCAGCACTTGGAAGTGCAGTGGAAGAGCAACAAGACAGTAATCACGCTGACTACAAGAAGTGTCTGCATCTACTCTGGGTATCCACTAAGAAGACCATACTAATTAATTAGATGCAGAAACACCATGGTTAGGGGACAGCTGGTTGATAATGCTAAGGACCTAGTTTTGCCACTTGGACTGTATACATTTGCACACAAAATATGACACATAAGGAATGGATTAAAAGGATGCAGTGGGCTATGTCTATTGGGAAAAACGTTTTTACAAAGCCTTTCATCTGGAACCATCTCCACATGAAGCAGGCCTGCGCACCGCAGCCCTTCCCACGCAGAGCACACCCAGATGTGTGCAGTGCCTGAAGACTGGGCCCATGCAAAAGGTTCCACGTGGGACGAGTGACAAAACCCGCAGACCACAGCCCCCGTGTGCTCCACATCCCACAGAGACTGGCACCCACTCCCTGCAGCTGCACCAGCCCTACCCTTCAACCAGACCATGCCATCAGACTGTGCTCATCAGCTTGCTTTCACTACATGTCCCGAACTGGCGCTGACACACAGAGGCTGAGCCACGCTTTCCAGGGAACGGCGCCCCAGGCTTTCAGGCAGGAAGGCATTCACACCTGCTGCTTGCGATGAGTCCTGGGGCGTCCTAACTCACACAGCAGCAGCGCACAGAAGCAAGCAAGCACACACCAGCAGGAAAGAGTGACAAGGGGCAGCCTCTCGCTCTGCTGGGTAGCCTCACAGGCAGGCGCTGCCGCAGCAGTTCTCAGTGCGCCGAGGTCCCAGCACGAAGCGCAGCGGCGCAGCCAGGCTCCCCTTGGGGCGGCCGGGGAGTCCCTGCCCGCCCGGCCCCGCGGCGCCCCCCTGCGGCCGCCGCCGCTCCCTACAGTCCCGGGTGCGGCGGGCGGGAGCGCCGCCTGCGGGCGGCCGTGCGCGGAGCGAGCCCTGCCGCCGCCCGGCCCGGCCCGGCCCCTTCCCCGCCCGCCGCGAGCGGCCGTGCCTCTCGCCGGCTCCCAGCAGCCGCGCCTGCCCCGAGGGGCCCCGAGGTGGGGGAGAGGAGGAGTACTTCACAACGAAGGTGACTAGCGTTAGTTGCACTACTCCACTACCGCTACCCGGCTGCTAACTTACACGGTGCACTGTTAAGTACAAAGGGAACTACTGGAGTTAGCAAGGGCTCCGACCGAGCACGCTCTAACTCCAATGTCTGCCCTGGGCTGTCCCAGGCAAGAAGCTTCTCTTCACAAGACTGTGTAGCTGCAAAACAAACGTAAGCATTACAATAATAAACAAACAAACGAAAACCAGAAAGCAAAACCAACAAAGAAGTACAAACGCACACACAGCCCCAGCCCGAGGGCACGCAAACTCACACAGCCCAGCCAGCTCCCGTACGGGCGCTGCTCCACGACACCTCGAGCAGGAGAGCGCAGCGGGCACCGCGGTGCTGCGGGCGGTGGGCTGAGGTGAGCGGGAGCACCGGGTGGGACAGAGCAGCACCAGGGTGAGAGTAGGAGATGCAAGCAAAGGGAAAGGCAGCAGAGCACCCCATCACTGCAAATCTCACTCGGGGAGGGGGGCGAGCAGGGAGATGGTGCTCCCCAGGACACCGAGCAGGGCCTGTGGACAGGAGGAGTGGTCATAAGGAAATAGCAAGGGGCACTTCACAGCAAAAAGGAATCTAGAAGAGATCATTTCCCTTCCATTCTGGCTAGGCAAAACACCTTTCCTTCCCACTGTGCCTCACAAAGCAGCAGTGTGACATTCTTATAGATACTTCAGAAATAATCTACAGAGAGGCTCTAACTGCTGCACCACATGAGACACGGGTGCTGTGTGCAGGAAACCATGGGAGGATGGCAGGAGGAGACAGAAGAGCACTCCTGGTCCTCCCTCCCCAGACTGACCTGAGCAGAAACAAACAGTCCCGAAGTTCACAGCTCACAGCAAAGACCCTCCAACCGCAGCATTAAACAGGCAACAAGAAAGGTGTGTGTGTAGGCTGGGAACACCACCTGTGTCCTTCTTCAACCTGCCAGCTTGTACACACCTTGTATGCAGAGCTTTTCAGGCACAGGCTCCTCTCACAGAGGCACCTGGTTCAGGAGGGACCAGGCAGAAGGCACCACAGCTGACTGACCAACCATGGCACCAGCAACTGAGCACCACAGTGCAATGTAAAGCACCGCAGAGAGATGTCCCTCAGAGCCAACACTATCAACAGATTCTCATTCTGAGCACCTGATAGTGGGTTCAGAAATGCTGGAGGGTCTTCCAGCAGCCACATCTCTTCCAGAACACCACTGATGCAGGCACCAACAACTGCTATTCACTCATGCTGTGCTTCCTGAGCATCGCTCCCAAGCTCGTGCCAAGTGAGACTGAACTCAGCTTCATGTGCCCTGTAGCAAAATGGCCCTGCTGGTCCACCTGCAGAACAGGAAACCCAGATGTGCAGGGACTCCCCCGAGGAGACCCAGAGAGGCAGCATATCTCCTGAGAAGTCCACATCTCACCTAGATGGAAACAAGGGAATGGAACTGGCCGAGATGAGGTTCTGTCTTTTCAAAAGGGAAGGGAAGGGTTCGGAAGTTTTCAGAGTGTGAAAGAGGGTATTTTGCAGGAAGGGAGATGATTTCTTTTTATTCTAGAGTACTGGAAATGAAAAAAAAATAAACAAAAAAACCAACATTCTGGAAGGAAGTCAAGGAAAGGTAAATTCTTGGGGAAGGAAAAACGGGAAAGGTAGGAGGGGAGGAGTGGAAAAAAGATGCTG
Source organism: Excalfactoria chinensis (assembly GCF_039878825.1). NCBI lineage: Eukaryota > Metazoa > Chordata > Aves > Galliformes > Phasianidae > Excalfactoria > Excalfactoria chinensis. The sequence continues at coordinate 18,910,132 of NC_092830.1, read as the reverse complement.
TGGAGCACTGCACCCCTGGACTTACTGGCTGAGAAACAGAGAGAAAGCTGGGACTGCATGGACTCAGTCTGTGTTTTGCTCTCACTGTGCCTCCGTCCTTCAAGCACTGAGCTGCCGTCCCCGGTGGAGAGAGGGGGAGCTAGCATGGCAGGGAATTAAAACACAAACACAAACAAAACACGCAAGTTCAGTAAATAAAAAAAGAGAAAGGAAATAGGAGAACATTAAAGAAACCACAATGCTGGCACAAAACATGCAGGAGTATCCTTCAGGGCAAAGCCAAGAAGACAGCTTTACAACATGGAACTGCTGTGCAATTTATAGAGACACGGGGGGCTGCTCCCTTCAGCCCCACCACAGTGGGAACAACACAGCCCTGAGACAACAGTCACTGATGTAGCGCAGTGTCTCCTACAACACAGAATAGATCTGCATAACCTGTGTCTATTGACAATAAGAGGTCAGAAGCGGAGTTGCGTGAGCTCTTCCCAGTTCCCAGAGTCACAGCTATGCAGAACGCTGAGCTCCAACACCTCAAAGCTTTTGGTCTATTTAATCTTGCTTGGGTGCTTGCTTTGCTTAAAACAAGGAGGGGCAGGAGTGGAAAAAGAATACTACTATAAAGTGAAGCAATAAAATTACCAGATAGAGCTGACCATAGCACAAAACATTACTGTGCAAGTTTGTACCCACCCAACTACTTTTCAAATATTCCCTTCTATTAAGATCATAATATATTCTAACCTCCACCAAATCTGTTTTGAGTTGGAGCAATGCAGTCCTATATAATTCTTCATAGATTTAGTCCTGGCCAGCTGCCCTCGCTCCCCTACCTAGCCTCCCTCTCTTCATAGCATTCATATTCCTGTCTTGCAGGACACCCCCCACTGGCTCAGATGGCTCCAGTATGGAAACTCTCCTGAATGCAGGCTGCCAAAGGAGAGGAGGTTCTGGACAAGTATCTGTTCTGGGCAGATATGCAGCAGAGATTAGGTAAACCAGTTGTGACACCATGCTACAAAAACCATCCAGTTCTCTTCCCTCAAAGCTGGGTTCTTAAACCACAGACTACTCTTCGGCAAAAAGGTGAGAGGCAGGACATCGTGCTATTATGAAGTCAGATCTCATTTGAAACAACTGGTGTTGTACAGCTCATTCAGATACCAGCACACATTTCTGCTCCCTACGACTCCTCAGAAGAGAAGATAGTAGCTTGTGACAAGCTGCAGGAAAAGCAGCAGGAACAAGCCCAGCTGACTGAGGTGACATTGCACAGGGCCAGCGCTGATTTTTCCTTGGATGCGCAACTCTGATTGACCACAGGGAGAACAAGGATGCCTCCGCCTCAAAATGCAAACTAATACCATATCTGCCAATTTCATTCACCCATCCTAAACCTGCTCATTCAGGAAAACTACTTTCCCCTCTTCCCTCTTTATGGAGGCCAGGATAAGGACAGCTGCTAGAACAACACTAGCAGATAAGGGACCCAGAGCTCCTTCACCTAGAGAGTTTTACAAGTACGGAATATTTATGATGTGGTCACTGAAAGGCATGAAATCTCTTCTTAGTCTCTCCCTCTACCAGCATCTCCATCAAGGACATGAGAAATCACTTCAGTTCAGAAAACAGGCTATCATCTTTGTCTTTGAAGCAAAAATAGACAGACCCAAAGAGGAGGGGCGGGGGACAGAAAGGTGTGCGCACATCACTAAAAAGATTCCCAGAAAGAGGCAAGAAGGGAGGCTGCTTCTTTCTCAAGTGAACAACAGAGTGTTTTCAACTCCCTGTAACCTGCAGGGAATCATAAAAAGCCCAGACTCCAAACGCTGAGAGACTAGCAGAGATTTTCCATGCCTAGAAATGGACTGGAGATGAACAGATTATGAAATTTGCAAGCAAAGAGCTCTAAATCTGAGACAAAAATGAATTAGCTCAGAACAAAAAGGGTTTGTATTTCACAGAGGCCAAGTAAACTGGTTCCCCAGCATACTGCCCCACTGTGACAGGAATGGCAATGTCATTGCAAATTTATGAACTAAGTCATGTACAGAAATATGGGCAGATAATTCAGTGCAGTGATCAAATCTCCAGGAACCCCTGCCTGCACTTGACAGCATTGGAAGTCACAGGCAAAACACCTACCTTTCAGATCCTCATCTTCAGTTGTGGTGTTACAGCTCTCTGTAGAACCCTGCACGGCAGAACAGAGCATTACCAGGCATCAGAAGTCAGGAGTTAGCAAATAATTTGATTTCTAATTGTTTTGTAAAGGAAGGTAGGGAAAGCATAAACACATAGGCAAAGGTGGCAGGGCCAGGATGACACAGCGAAGATTTGGATGAAAGCCGGCCAAATATTAAGCCAAACTTGATAGCATCACTGCTAAACGTCTGCACGTAGAAGCAAGTTCAAGCCATCCATGTAGAATTTTTATAAGAACAGAAGTAACCAAACTCTGTCAAGTGAGATCAAATGGGAGTTGCTTCTTTTTGGAAGAAGAATAGCCACAAGAGCTTAGAAGCCCTTCCTTAGCTTTTCTCAAAGGAACAGATCTCCTTTTCCCAAAGAAATAAATGGATGAGCACCTGTATCTTCTCATCCACTCCACCTAAAAGTGGTGGTTACACACCACTGTAGAAAAGAGATGATGATATTTGAACTGTTGTCCCTACTCAGGCTCTTCTAGAGATCTACATCCACATGACACAACCTTTCCAGTCTACTGCCAGCAGTATTCAGAAACATGCTACAAACCGAACACCAGAAAGGCAGAAACTGAACTCAGACACACAAAGGTGAGAATGTCGGAGAGAAGTTTCTCTGGCAACACTCCCATCCCTTACCTTTATGCCATCTGTAGCATTATGGACAACAGTTGTTTGAGGCTCCTAGGAAAGGATGGAAGAATCATTAAACTCCAGCTCCCATGCCTTCTCTCATTTGCTTTCACTCCCCAGCAAGTGGAGAAAAGGTGATTGACACAAAAATCAAACCACAAATTCCAAACAGCACACATGTGCTTGCGTGCACGCACACAAACTTCCTGCACAGAAGGTTTCCAGAAGAGAGACACTGTACTAAAAGCTACAGTCACAAGGAGACAAAGCCCCCAGCATTCCCTGCAATTACCCCAATCCCCAATTTGCCTTCAGAGAAGAAGACCGGCACAAGTGCCAGGGAGCAGCACAACAGCCAGCCCCCTATGGCTGTCCATCAAGGTAACAACTCTTCAGCAATGACTTCACTGGAAAATGATCCAGAAGGTGGACGAAGGTAGGAAAGGGTAATACAGGGCTGGGGCCTTTGTCTCCTAGGTTTTGGGAAACTATGCCGGGTATCCTGTCCTTAGCAAGGGACATTCATAATTTCCTTATCAAACAAGGATAAGCCAGAGCACATCAATGCCTTTCATCATAAGTTGCTAAGGGAAATGGGCTGAAAAAAAAAAATATAATAAAAAATAAAAATAAAAAATAAAGGCTTTTTTGTCTCCAAGTCTCTAAGGTGGGATCCAATTTCAATAATCATAATCATAAATAATTTAGAAAGGTTCCTTCAGTATCAAAACCATAATGAGCAAAGCCAGTGAAGGGAGAGCAGAAAATTATGAAGTGTCCCAAGAGCCTTCTGCCCTGTAACAAACAACGAGAACATCAAACCTCACCATTCCACCCTCCAAAAAATTGCCAAATTCAACTCTCCAGTGACACACAACAAAGAGCAGATACAGGCCTATAGGTGCTAATCACCTCCTGCTCATCCCTTCATTACCAGGACAAGGACCATTTCCTTCAGCTGCCATCCTCTGGCGGGGTGGCTCAGCAAGGGCACCAGGACTGTGTTGGTGCAGTGATGTACACTCACCCACACACCTGTCACTCATTTCACCGCTGCTTGATCTCCCAGTGTGCTGAGGAGAACACGCTGTGCTGCACTATTAACTGCACTATGCAAAGGGCACCCCATGAAGCCTGTTCAACACTGCCCGTCAGACAGAAAATGCTAGCCCAACAAGCCAGCTAGCTGCAGAGGATCAAGCACACAACTGAGAAGGCCAAACAGACTGTCTAAGGCCTCCTCTGAATACCCTTTGCCTGCTCTTTTCTTCTGTGGTGTCCTGAAGTCCATCCTCAACTCTAAATGTTGGAGAGTGGATAGAGCTGGGCCACTCTTCTTCCAAACCAGCCTCCCCAAAGCCAGCAGGACCAGCTGAACGGGACACAGAACTATACAGGGATGGCACAAGGGGAAGTCCAGGCAAGCTGCAATCCTCACATCCCACCGCAGCTCTGCTTAGCACCCCCCAACCCCAAAGCCTGTGAGGCTGTGACCAGTACCCACAGCAGCACAGGGACACAGACAGAACAAAGCCAAAACACAAGCTGAAAAAGCAGCACAAGCAGCACTCGGGGTGGGGGGAAGGAGAGAAGGGGAGAGGACTGAGTCAAAATTAAACCAAACAGGGGAAAAAAAAGCGGTTGGGGAAGATACCATGGACGTCTGCACTGGGGGTGTTTCTTTTGCAGTGCTTACTATACTGGTTTTGTTGTTGCTCTGTGGCTGAGACAGAAAAACATGTTTTTAGTTCTGCTGGGCAAGGACAGCAAGAAAAAAATAGCATTGCTTCAACTCCAACCATGTCCTCACACCCACCCCTCCCCACCATCTCAGACAAGAAGAGGGAGGAAGAAGGAGTGCTGCCCAGGCTGCTGGACATCATCCTTACCTCAGAGGCAACAGATGTTGCAAGGGAAGTACCAAACCCCAAATGTGTATGGACTGCTACAAGGACAGAAAATGGAAGGGGAAAAGGTAGCAGCCTAAAGGGATGGGGGGAATCTTGGAAGCAGCACTGACAAAAGTATTTAGTGAAGAAGAATGGGAAATTACATCAGTCCCAAGAGAAAGACTACAGAAGTGACAGAGGCACAACTCCCAGGGTGCTGCCTCAAACAAAGGACAAATGGGAGTTGTGACTGAGAAGTACCAGAGTGCCCAGGAACAGTCCTAAATATGAGATGATGCTGAAACTCCCAGTGAATCTACTTATGTAAGAAAACACATGGTGAGTCCTGCAGAAAAGGTAAAGGAAAGGTGAGGTATGGTGCATTACGTCCCAGCTGTGTTTGGAATTATAAAAACTTATAGGACCAAAATATGGAAAAGTGAAGGAAAGTGAAGGGGAATGCCTGCAAGGAAAGGTCTTTGCAACTCCCCAGGCAGTGAGTTCTCTGGGTGGCGCCCAGTAGTTTTTCCATCTTTTCCCTCTTCTGTTTCTTGTAGTTCTTGTGGTTAAGAATGGAGTTTCTGTTCCCTGCATTCACACAGCACAACAGTGAGGTAGTCACCAGCTTGTTGCAAAATGTCCCACTATAATGTATGTCAGTTCAGTTGGGAATGAACAAACTCTGATTCAAGGAAGAAAAACCCATTCCCACTACTACATGTTTCCTGGCCCAGAAATCCAGTCATTTTTAGGGGATGTAAGCCCACAGTTAACCCCTACACCAGCTGTGTAGCATTCATGCTGACAGATACCAGCAACGATGTCAAAATACACAGTACAAGAGCCTCGCTCAAACTCCTTGGTCAAGGAGTGAGGGTTACTGGAGCTGAGCTCACACAGCAAAGTGACCTTATTGCAGTTGCTCTTTATTCCACCGTTCTTGAGGAGTGCAAACTTGAACTGCACAACTGCCACCATCGCCCAGTCTCTAGCACAAAGAATGCACAAGTCAAATGTTGAGTTGGAAAACATCTGCCAAAAGTTTAATCAAGTCAACCAGAGGAAGAGCCTTTGAGGTTGAAAATTTCACAGACCACTAATACTTCAGTTTTCCTTTGCAAGCAGCATGCTTTGGCTTAGCTATTTCTTTAGGAGAGGGAGAGAGGGCAAAGAAAAGGATGATGGGGCAGGTAGAAAGAGGGATAAGTGAGAAGGAGAGACAGTAATGAACGCTTTAAAAGTTAACGGGGAAATAAAAAGAACATGTGACATGCTCATTCCCCAAAACTAAAAATGGAGAAACTTCTCAAATTATTTATTGCCTCTTTCTATACAATCTCACATTATCCTAAGACTTTGGCCTTCCAAGAGCTTTGCTTCCTGCATCTTATTTCCAGCCTGATGGCACAAGAGATGACAGGCTGCTGTGGGTACAAGGAAGGAACAGATGAACCTGAAAAAATGAATTCCAAGCTACGACATCCACACAGCACTGAGGTTCCTGTATGTCTTCAAAACCAGTGTTCCTAATGCAGAGATCTAACTTCCAAACCACTCACAGCGAGGCAAAACACAACTCATTTTTCTTAGTTCGCTGGGATGAGAAAACAAAGTTTACACAAAAGAAGGAATACAAAAATGCTTTTGTTGTCTTGGAAGGCTTTATACATGAGATCAAATAGAAAAAACATCTAGAAAGCCACTATTCTGAAGAAAAAAGTTAATAGCAGCTTTGTGGTGTGGGATGTCACCTTACAAAGCACAAACCCACACGCACCAAGAACATGCAGCCTGCCCTCCAAGCTGCACTGAGCACTCAGTTCATCCATCATGCTCCTCTTCGACCAGTGACAGAAAAAGAGCATCATATTTCCCAGTCAAGTAGTACATTTGCCATTCACATAGTATTCTACTCCATGACAGAGTCCCAAGAGAATGAGAGGTAAAAGGCTAAACACACTTCATAATTCTTTCTCTGAATGGAGGTATCTGATGTACAGAGCTTCTCACACGTACTTGTGTCTTCTGGCTTTCTAGCCAACTACCCTTCAGTGGAAAAGACTGGTGTGCCTGATCCCAAGCCCAGGGTAAACAACCAGCTCTTACTCCTCTTTCCCCTCCTGCTCCCAGCCAACATCAGCGTCACTGGGCAGGCTGTGATCCTTGGTAATTCACAGCATAGCTCAGGTTAAAAGAGGCCAATTCACCCAAAAAAGTGCCAGGCCCTTCTGAAAATCCATGTAACACTATTAGTTTTGGCACAGCATTTGGCAATGTTTCCTGAGCTAGACAAGAGACAGACAGACAGGCACAAACAACACAGGGTGCAAGAGAAAGAAAACAGACCAGTGATCATATCACTAGGGACACACACTTCTGGCAAACCACAGAATGTAAGTACCAACACATGGACTGTCTCTGGTTATTTAGCCACCTTCACTGCTTCTATGTTTTCTACAGCTGACATTTACACGGTTTATATATCTTAACTGCTTTAAAACAACACGCAGAGGGAATTTAAGTCCTGTTGGCAGTGGGCAGATAGGCAAGGCTAGAAGAGCGCAAAGAACTCTTGCCCTGATAATTCATAAAGGCAGGGCTGGTGAAAAGCGTGACCCAAGCATCAGACTTTCCAAGCAGTACTTAGGGATTAACATTTTGTGTTTACACCATCTTTAGCTATCATTGAAGGAGGAAGAAGGGAAATATCTTCCAGACAGTAACGTAGAAATCATTCTGTCTTCTCAGTACTACAACATTCCTGTTCCCACCTGCAGTAGTGAGAAACATTTTCTGTTCTTTTTCTATCTAAAGGAGATAACTCCATCACTAATTTTGTACTTCAGTTACTGTTCATACCTCAGTGTACAGACACAGGCGTTATCTAATAGGCTGTATATGAGCCTTTACAATATGGCACTGGGCAATTTTCTCTTTGCTCCCTTCAGAGTAGATTTGACTACTTTTCTAACATATTCTAAAGATGTCAAACATCTGGATGGATGAAAAACGAAATGAATAAGACAGGGGAGGTAGTTATTGGGTATTTGGTCATGCTGGGATACATAAATGAGATCAAAACAAAAGGAAGTTTTGGATTATAAAGGCTCTGACAAACCTTTCCAATAAGAATGCTAAAAAAAAAAAAGAAGTGACCGACAGCTCTGAGCTGGCCGGCAGTGCTGTGCTCACACATTTCATCTGTACAGCGGAGCCCCATCGCTCTCTGCCACATTTGGAGCGACTCCCATTTTGTTCTTCAAAGCACGGCTCCCAACAAGGATGACTGCTCCAATACCAGGCAAAGCACCTGCTCCTCTTTTTGGCACCTCTGCATCAGAATGACAAAGCCCCACACCCAGGTCAGGCACACACCTACCCTGCTAAGCCCAGGAGAACAACTGCCTTTTTTATTTCACGCTCTGATCAGACACTGACAGCAGGCAAGGTCAAACTGCATTTCCATCAGCGGATTTTCCACACAAAATGGGAACTGTGTGACTGGCCGGGGGCCAGATGATCACAGGGCCCTTTTAGTGAGGACATGGACCTTTCAGTGCACAATGACTCCCCGCCACCACCCCCCTGCACAGACATGCTATGTAGGGTGATGAGCACAAGCCGAGCGTGCATGGCATGAGAATGGCGGACGCACGAATCGCAGGCAGCTTACGGGAGGTGCTCACCATCAAATGCACACTGGAGCTCGACTTCCTTTTCTGGACACACCATTGAGAGAGGGAAAGAGAAGGGAAGAAAGGAGATGAGAAGAAAAGCACAGAAACTGTTCACACATTAGTGTGCCAGCGAGGGCCCCCCTGCCAATAATGCTCCCCTAGGGCAGGTATAAGCAGCGGCAGAAAGGCACAGACACACAGCAAGGAGCAGTCAGAAGTTGAAGAGCACTGCTACACACCAGGGGAAAGGGCAGGGTGGAAGAGTCCCATCCACTCAAACACTGAAGACAAAGCACAGGTGCCCCATACACTGATAATAAAAGGAGAGAAGAGGGAGGAATAAATGTACAAGACAATGGGATGTGAGGGGAGTCTATATGTGCTTTCTCACTTCAGAGAGCCGTGCAGCTTGTTCAGCAACACTGAAGAAGTGAGCAGTAAAACTCCAGTCATTCACATTGTATAAGAAGCAAGAGTGTGTTTGCAACTAGACTCAGGGTGGGAAGGAGACCACAGTGGGAGAGGTGTCCCTGAGGGCTTCAGGAAAAGGGAAACTTTTGTGCATAGCAGCAGAAAGGATCCCTTACAAAGAAATTAGGGCTCACTGGAGAGGCAAGATGCACCCATGCTCAGACACAGAAGAAAAGCAAGAAAGGCAAAAAGCCACTCAACAGCCAGAACACCTTGCACTCTCAGATACTGGGAGAACAAACAGTGAGCAATGCTCAGGCACTACCCAGCTTTCCAGGAATTTATTCCTGCTCCAAAGACATCTTCAGTCGTCTCCAATGACACCTTCACACCAAACATCACTTTCCAAGAAACCAGGCTCAGCATGCTTTTCCCTGCTCATTTATGACACTCCCAGTGTCTCACTCTGTCCACACCGCATCTGGCAGGTCTCTCAGCATTACAGTTTCCCATCCCCATCAACTCTGCATAAACTTTCTACCTGCTGCTCTCTTTCTGTGCTATGTAAGCTTTCAAGCCCACTGATCTGTTGATTGATCCTCCACTTCATGGAGGAAACACAGAGCTTGCCATTCATCACCTGCCCTACAGCCTTCTGATTGATTCCATTTCCTTTTAAGTCATTTTAACTTTTCCACAGTGTTCCTTCAAGCTAGAGCTAAGATGGGATGTACCACCAGCACGTGAATACAAAGCTCAGACTACCACCAACTCAGAGGAATCCTTGTTTCCAGTCACAACAGGGAATTCATGACAGGGAAAAGATGAAATTCACACTAAGTGAGAAACTGCTTCAAAACTTGAGTTATTTTTAATGTATCCTATAAGTTGTAGCAGACAGAGATACTGCAGGGATACTTTTCTGTAAGGAAGAAAGCATCAATTGACGTTTCAGTAGATTTTCAGTGAGTTACAGAAACAAGAAAAAGTGGAAAATACTGAGAGAACCAAAAGTTCTTCACAGAGGGAAAATCAACCAATCCATACAGAAAACAATCACCCTCCTATTTCTCTCCTTCGGAAGTAAAGGCAAAAATAACACTGACACAGCTTGAAACAGAAATCTCTGCAGAGCAGATTTTAATTAAAGTACAACCTAAACTTAAAACAGCTATGGTCTATTAACATGACATGACAGTCTGTGGAAATCCCAGAAAGCACATCATTTCTGGCTAGGTGGTGAGTGAGGAGACCAGAGTATGCAAGTGCTATTACAACTCAGGACAGGCCAGACAACGCCAACAACAGGCACTGACACTAAGTGTTAAAGCACCAAAACATAGTTAAAATAAACAAATCAAAGTTTCTAACAGCAAACCAGTCTCACAGTTCCCTCTGTAAGAGCCAGCTGTGTCATCTTCCCAAGACCAGATGAGTAAAACTTACTTTTCTTCTTGCAATGTGACTGCAACTTATGAAGAAAATAAGATAACAGAAGCTTGCTTACTAATAGGTCTCTCTCTCTCCATGACAGCTACATCTCCAAGTGCTTTTAGGCAATACAGAGACATTGTAAGGAGTAGGAAAAAACTGCTAAAGAAGGAGATCTACCTTACAGTAAAGTACTTCACTGATGACTTGAAGGATTTCCCTGAATCTAAACAACAAAACATTCTCCCAGATCGGTATGGGTACCGTTTTCCTCTCAAACCCAGGTATCAATTTTTTATTTGTGTTAAATTCAGGTGATCACCCCATAAAAGAGGAACAGTTCCTCTACAGTTAAATTTAAAGAATCTCACTTCAGGTAACAATAAGCTCAAGACAGCAGATGACAGAACATAACCTGAATAATCACTCTCTCTTCAGCATATCTGCAATACTAGAAAGAAGAAGCATAAACTCTTCTGAGCACCTACAGAAAACACAATGAATACTCGAAGATGCTAAGGGGGAGTGACTGCAGTAAAGATTCCACTCAGTTCTATGCACTTAACAAGGATATATTTTTACAATAGCTTTTCGCATTCCTGTTATTTTCATGCAGTTCCCCTCCAGTCTGAAACAGACTGTATATCTGTTAAAATATCACTCTTATTCTAACTCGCATTCCTATGAAAAATCATTTCAGGACTTAACGTAGGAAAAAAAATAAGTTAAACTCAAAGTCAATTGGTGAGAAGCAGCCTGAACTAGCAGCTGTGGAGGCCTATTTCCACCTTCACTTTTGTCCTTCTGTGTGATGCTGAGTGAATCACTTTGTCTCTGTGAATCCATTTTTTCTTCTGCCCTTTGTCAGCTTGTCTATTTAAATTGTAAGCTAAGAGGCAGGGATTTTCTGCTTAGGCATCAATACAGTACTAAGCACATTGGACCCTTGATCTCAGCTGGAGTTTCTAGGCATTACAACAATACAGTGCAAAGAGTGAATGCATCAAAGGTGTGTAAAATGCCTTATTGGATGTCAGCATTTAAGCAGACCTGAAGTGCTCACTCTGAGCATTCTGCATAATGCTATTCAGCATAAAACTGGTGTTCAGGTGAACTTGGGTTCTCCTCATTTAGCTTCAGCATAACAATCTAATTTAAACAGTATGGTTTCAAGATCATGTACAATATACAGACACATTAACTTGTGTTGATCACCGCATGGATGTTACTTGACCCTCACAGATTTCAAAATAGATCATTTTTGAGGACTCCCTGTTAGTTCACTGTGCTACTGTGCCTTTCGTCCAAGGCTTTTTATCACTAACTGGTTTCTCATAAGCAAAGACAGCTTACAGAGCACTCCTGTCTTCCCCATACACTATTTTATTGAGCAAAGTGCAAGGAAGTATCCACTAGGCATAAAACGTACACTTACTGCAATATGCCTTACAAACAGCAAAACAAATGGTGTATGGTGCCTCTGCAGTTACTAAGTTACTGCAGACTAAGGGAAGGCTTAACAATATTACAAAATTAGCCTTGTTACAATAAAATGTTTAGTTGTTTGTTTTTTTTTTTTTACTCTTCCAGTTGAGTTCTCTTTTCAGCTATGCTAGTCAGCATTTCCTGTCAAAGAAGACTGTGCATGCAGTAGAAAGACAAGGTAAACAGTAAACAATTCACTGCAGGTGAATGCTGATGAACCTTTTTATATCCCATAGAATTCCACACAGGTTTCTATTCATATAAAACTGGGCCTGAAAAATATTATTAGTATCATTTTGTATTCTCAAACCTAATTGTTTGGTTAAAAAAAACAAAAAACAAAAAACAAAAAAACAAAAAAAAAAAAAAACACAACATGAAAAGAAGATGAATCTGACAATGAGCTTAGAGAAGATCTAATTTTGAAACAATTACAATTATATCCTTAACTAAAAATAGCAATTTGTGCATTAGCATATTCTGATTACAAAGATGTCTCTGAGAAGCCCTCCAATGACTGGAAACAAATGCATTCTCTCACACCAGAAGGAAGGGAAGTTCCCCTTTGGAAGAAAAAAGAGCATGATTGTTTGAAGTGCTGCCCAGAGACAAAACCAACAGCAGGACTATGAGACAACTACAGGGAGATTCTGACAAGGTCAGAGAACAGACATTCAACAGAAAGTGTCCTTAATCTTCATCCAGTGTCTGCCCCTGCTTATTCCTTAACCCCTCCCTCACCTTCACTGGACAGTAAATCCAGATTACAGGCAGAAAGAGGAACAAGATAGAAAGTAGACTTGACATGAAACGATGCAAAATGAAGTTAAAAATGGCAGCTGCACAATGTTGCTCATAAATACAGAATCTTAAAAATAAAAATAAAAATACCTGGAACCTACAGTGCTGGCCCGCAAGATATCTGGTATGTTACATGGCTCTGTAATTCATCAGTATCTTCTATAGTCTCGCTTTCTGGATTTGAAAGCAGAAAAGCATATTCCTTTAGTATCAAACCTGGGCCTTCCTTGTTGCTGCTCCATCAGCTTGGATCCAAATTATGCCTGAAGAAAGTGAGGGCAGCACTACCAACAAAGGTTTGATGAGCAGGAACAATTTAAGATTCAAGGCAGTTTAAATCATTCATTATTTAAGATAACGGAAAAGTTCTCAAGTGCCAAGCTGATGAAATATCTGCCAATTAGCAGAATTAGTACTTTAAATAGAAGCAGCAGAGCAGAACAAAAACCAGGAATGCTTCAAATAGGCACACAGTGAACTTGCTAGAGGAGAGGGTCATCCACAAAGAAATTAATCAAAATGAAATTCATCAAATGTCAACAACTGTGGACACACTTATACTGGAATAAAAATGTTTCCTTTCTCTCCTCTCCTTCTGATTTAAGCTCTTTTTTCCCCTGTCCAAAAATGTCTGATGCAAGTAAAATGTAAGTATCCTCACTGATCCAGCATGTTACACTTGCTTCAGCTAACGAGTAAAGTCAGATTCACAGAACAAATAAAACCTTCATTTCTTACAGCTAGCATACTTTATGAGCATCGTGCCCTTGTCACGACATATGGCTACAGTGCATCTCTCTCATCATTTATCCTAAATCAGCAGCAACTTTCTTCACTTTGCATCATATATACATATATAGTGAATATATATATATTCACTAACAGATATATGCAGGAAACTCTTGTGAATAATGCACAAGAAAGGCATATAAGCCTCACTTAAAGTTGCCTAATACCATGTGGTAAAAATTTCAACTCTATTTGTGAACTAACATAGGACTCTAGCATAAATACCTCTGAGTACCAGATGAAGATAGAAAAAATGTCATGAATAGAAAGCAAATTATGAAAACTGATTATACCTTCCTCTCAAAAGGTTTGGAGCCAATAATTTTTACAGTAGTGTATCATCAGTTCACGGCAGAAATGCTACGTTCATTTCACCTACTGTGTATAAATCTGACAATGCTTTTGTGGAGCACAGGAGCTCCATCACAGCAGTTTTTTCCTTATCAGGAAAAACCAAGGGAGAAACTGAAATATTTTCTTACAAATATCTACGATGAATGAATTTCTAAGATATTAAAAAAATAATTAACGGAAAAGCAAAGAAAAAAGCAGAAGTCTCCATATCTGGTGTGAATGCAAGAAACAGCCTAGCCACATGACGTGTGGTCAGCAGAAAACTACAGCTGAATATTCAGCGTACAACACTTGATCAAAATCTGCATCTTATGTAAAATCTTATGTAGGAAGTGGGAGTGATAAAGACACCGCAAAGATGAAAGTGCATTTGGTGCTCAAGTCATTCAGCACTACTGCAAACAGAAAAAAATAAAATAAAATAGCCCACTACAGGCAATGCAAGGCTAGATGCTCTCTAACAAAACCCATCACTGGGCACAAGTTTTAGTTAACTAGTTTGAGAAAAATGTGGCTAAGATTACATGTTTCCTGCATATGGAACAACACACAAAAGAACCTCACAGCAGTGAGGCCACCAACCAAACTGACCAGCACAGAGACTGCTTCACAGCAGTCAAATATACCAGCGCCACTCAAAAAAGTAAATACAAGGGGAAAAAAGACTACATTTCCATGAGGTGACTACTGGGAAACAAAAGCTTACAGGTGGAAAGTAAGTTAGAGGAAAATGATACTTCTGTGATTACATGTGTCCTTCAATAAAAGTATACAATGTACTACAGAGAGGCCACTACACCCACTCTGCCCTGTCCAACTTGAACACGGCAGGGAAGTGACCTGTACTTTACATGTCTTCATTTTCAAGTAAGAGCGTTCTAAAGCATAAATTTTAGAAAGAAATATACAACGTATCTCTTGAGTTATAAAACTCAACAAAAACAAGGACTCAAAAGCCTCACCTGAATTTAGATACTATTTGGGGAAAACTGGAAGCTTAACTCCTCAAAAGACCCTCAACTGAGGCTGAAAACATGTGGCACTGGGTGATGTCTCCTTTGGGCACCACTCAGGTTCATACTGCAGAACAAGATTTCTCTAACAGTTAGGAGCAAGGAAATTACACATAAACACTTGACTGCAAGTCTCTCACCCCAACGCAGAAGACAACAACTCCACTCAGTGTGTATGGAAAATGCTATGCCTTCAAATCCAGCTTCCATGTTATTACTACTGTGATACTACCACATGCCTTGTGAAGAGTTGAAGAATACTTCAAATTATCTGGAAACGTAAATCCAGTTTCACTTCATTCAAAAGAGGAAGATGTTGTGTTCTAAGTAAATAGCACAATGCACGCTTTTTATGAACAGGGAGCAATTGTAAAGGTCTCCTTGTGACTACATGACCAGGAAGCTGAGTCTCAGTGCCAGTGTGAACACCACCTACCTACCTCCAGAAGATTTTCATCAAAGTAACACTCTGAGAGACTACTGGAAACAAAAAATTATGAGACAAAAGCCTTTTTTTCCCCTCTAGTTAGGTGACAAAAACTAAGATGTGTTATTTGCTGGTTTTCCAGTTGCTTCTCCCCTGTCATGTTGGGATTTTAAAGTTCTCACTTCACAACATTTAGGATCATCCATTCTTATTCTGCTGGGATTTTACGGTAATGTTTTCCTTATCTACAGATATGACATACTTGCTGTATTATTGTGCACGTGTTTGATGCACATCTCTACAAAAGAGGAAGGTATGTGTAAAGGCACAAGAATTCATCCTTGTAGGCACATTTCAAAACATGAGCATGTTAGGGCAAAATCCACGTTAGTTTTTGGGCAAAAAATCCCAATGGCTTGGGCAATGTTGTTGGGGCAGACCATAACAGAAATGCAAGAATGAAGATTACATTAGAACAGTCCTCAAAATAAGTGTCACTCCTCTGAAGCCATTTTTCCAGTAGTCTCCTTATAACTGTGAATCCTCTGGAAACGGAGCCTCATTAAAATGGAAGAGGACTAAGAGAATGGGAGATAAGCGTGTTGGTCCTGCAGTGTGCATGTCAATCCCCAAAGTAGGGGCATAATGAAGACTGTCCACAGCGCAAAACCAGATGAGGTATTCTGCTTAACAGTTGCAAAGAAAGGTTTCAGCTTCAAATGGAATCACAAGCAAATAAAACAAACACATTCTTTTCATGAGGAAGAAAGTTATTCTTTAGAACTCTTAACAGAAGACGCTGCTTGGGCCCATGTCTACTCCACTAACAGATCACAAAAAGCTACAGCCTGCAATAACACAGCCTAGGAATGGCCTGTTTGGCCTCCAGAACAAAAGGATGACTATGCACACAGTGAAACTGAAATGAGGAAAAAGTAATTCCCCTCAAAAGGGAGTAAGAGACAGCCTGGACTTCAGGGATGGCAGCCGAACTCTGACACAAATTTCAGGTTCCACTCTGTCCAAACAGGAATATCTGAAGACTTTTCCCTCCCTTCCCAAACCTGCCAAAGGTATCTGCCAAAGGAGGGAGACAAAGATTTCCATAGGGTCTGGTGGGTATCATCAGCAACTGACAATCGCTGTGTGCAAATACTATACCCAGTGCATTCTGCACTGAGTCAGAGGCATGTGTCACACTTGAGCAGATCTTTGGTCTTTTCAGTCCATAACCTTGACAAGTTTGCCATACTTCAGAGAAAGGGGAAAAAGAAATCTTGTACCTAGCTTGTTGTGTGACACCTATGGCGCATGTAAGGAACATCCCACCCAGGGCTCCATTACTACACAGTGATCATATCAACCCAAGCCACAAGACAGGGCTGTGGTTTTACCCTGTAAAGGAATGGAGAAAGTGGCTGCCTTCTGTTCAGGTAGTGGGAGAGACAGTGAAACGGGAAAGCGAGAACTTACCTTCACTCCATCTGATTTCTTGTTCAGCAGGCTTTTGGCAGCTGTGGACAGAAGCAGGAGAAGTAGGTCAGTTTTTGATCTTTAAACTCCTCTCTCTCCTCACTTCCCTCAAAACTGCACGAGACTTCAGAAGATTGGCCATCCTGCTAATCTCCCTCTAACAGCAACAGCACTGGAAGTCAGGCCCAGCCAGCCATGAAAATCATCCTGGTAGCAGAAGGATACCATTCCATTCACTGAGCATCTTTATTGGGCAAAAATCCTTCTGCTATTAGAATTTCAGCAACACCAACTCTGAAAAGAGACTTTAGAGCTCCTCTGCTCCAGTCCTCTACTGGCACACTGTGACCCTGAATCCAGGAAACCCTGAATCCAGGAGTGCCAGCAGTTACAGGGGGGAAAGCTAGAAAAATCTACCAGATCTCTGCAAGAGGGACAAACCTGAGCCTCTAGTACAGCTATTTACATAAGACATTGCTTACAAAGGGTGCACTGATAATGCAGAGGCCTCCTAATCACCACCATACACAACAACACTGGGGGAACATCTGGGTTATCAGAAATGAAAGACTGGAGAAGTGCAAAAGGCAGAGTCTGACAACCGTTAAAAAAGAAAGGGAAAAGAGACAGGAACTAGGCTGAAGTTCTTCATGTTAAGATAAATACGCTCTGCTGTGCTCAACCCAAACAACTGGCATTAGTCATGAAAGTGAGAGTATGATTAGCATAGACAGGGAACTCACAGCAAATGCCTGGCAGAGGACATACTTGGGACTGATGAAGGAACTGCTCCATCTATTACATGAAAGTGAGATGCTGACATTGGCTCTGTCAACAGTGAGACCCCGTCTATAAAGCTCAGCTATTAAAAAATGTATGTATATGTTTGTATATGTACATATATATATATATGTAGTTTCCCTACTTATGAAGATCATGTAGTTGTTTTAACTCCTACTGCATGCTAAACAGCATGCTAGAGACCTGCTGGACCAACACACTGACACCTCTACTAAGCAGCTGCCAGGAAGTGTATGCATTCAGGGACTTGAGCTGGAGTTTTGCCCATGCAGTGCTAGAGCCTAAAAGGGAAGGCAAGTAGTAAAACAATGTTCACATGACTGCTGAAATACATCACTCACCAGGAATGACCAACCCATGCAAAGTGTTCAGCCTCTAGAACCAGCAACATCGACAAAAGTTCCTTCTGCAGCATTCAAGCAATTGCAGAAATTTTCTGTCAAAGCACTTCCCACCTTGCCTTTCCGGCCACACAACCCTACAGACATGGATCGGCTACATGGTATCAATAGAGCTGGTGCAAATTTTCCTCCTCTTAAGTTCTACAACATAATGCAGATACAAACCCAGGAATCTGCCTTCATCCCGGTCCTCAAACCATCCCAGAACACCAGAAAAAAGGCTCAGGCAGACATTCTCTGAAATTGATTTGTCAAAACACAGTGCTCCAATGTGCACATGTAAAGGTGGGCAGACAAATTGTCCCAAGCAACTCATCTGCACTGCAAGTCTCTTTCCAGACTGTACAACTACAGAAATACTTCAAGAAATTCAACAGATGAGTCCTTGCCACCTTCAGATAAAGGATATCAGCTCAATTCCACACGGTAGTGAGAAGGAGAACAAGGTGACACTGAGGTCAAACAGGTCCAGCATTTAACACACACATGCATCAATGCACCTCACACAACAGCTGTTGAAAGCATGTAAACCATTATGACTTTACAACACTTCAGAAAGAGTAAAGGATTGTACATCCTCAAAGTGAGGAAATAAATAAATAAATAAATAAATAAATCTGTGTATTCTAATTTCTATTTCTAATTCTGGGCAAAAACAAAATACACTCTGCTTTCACGGGTTTTTCTGGTACAGAGGGCAACAACAGGGAGCAAGTAAGATAAATTAACTGCTCCAGACTAAGCAGACGTTATACCCATCTATCAAGGGGTGTAGATTACCCATAATGCAGCTGTTGACCATATTTAAGAAAGTATTACAATTAAGGGCATTATTTAGCAACTATCACCCATATCTAAACATCATGAGAAAGCCAATCAAACCACATTTCTTCCTGTAATAGTGTAATAAATTCAGAGAAACTCTTCTGTGCCAGCTAGCATCATCTCTAAAGGAGAAGTATAAAACTACCCAATAGTGACTACTGCTTCCATCAGCAAAACAGCCAGCTTAACACTTTGCCACGATGGCTTTTCAGGTGCAAGTCAGCAGTGTCCGTTTAATCACAGCTGGATGATTTCCCTGAAAAGCAGGGAGTTGTTGCCCTATGTTTTCTATCCCCATTTTGGTTTCTTGGCAATCCTGTTCCTCTTAGATTCTCCACTGAGTTGTTAAAGAAATTTGCTGGAACAGCAGCGGTGCCTGGCAATTGCACAGGAACATTATGCTCTGGCATTTATTCCTCAGCAAGACTACAGTCATTCTGTAACGACTCTACAATAGAATAAAGGAAGTTTTGTGAAGACCAGTCACTCCAAAGCACTTTCTTAAACAAGAAAAGAAAAACTATAACCAGATGGAAAGGCAGATAAAACCTCCCAGACATTTAGTCAACACAAACCTTTACGTGGTCTGGACCCACAGGATCTCTAGACATAGCACAAACCTTCCTTTCTACACAGTTCCTATCACCAGGCACTGTACACATCAATAGCACAGTGAAGATACTTGCAATGCTTTGGGAAAGTCTCAGAGGTCTGGAGGAACACTTTGATCTCCCATCAAAACCCAAATGGTTCTCAAAAAAAGATTAAAAGAGGTAACAAGCATTCATTAATACTAAAGCCTGAAAAACACAACCCAGTGGTATCCTCTTGGCAGGAGCTGAAGAGCTCCCAGTTCTCCAGCTAATGAATAACGGAGAAATTGTGCGTGTTGACTTCCTTCAGGATTTCTTCCTCTTGGAAGACTAAAGCCTTGGAAAACTAAAGCATTCTCCAAGAAGAGGATTTACAAAAAGCCAAAACCCAGCCTTGCCATTTGTGATGTTTTCATACATCTGTCCACCTACTGCAGAAATTTCACATCCTGAAAGATGGCCACCATGCAAGTGTCTACACGCACATACAGAGTGCAGAGCCTAAGAGTTGACGGACAAGACTCAGTCAGAGACTGATGCTACAGGCCATCTGAAATTCAAGAGCTGATAAAAATGCAAGACCATCATCCTTGTAGTATTACAAAAACTCAGTTTCCTCACAAGCCAATAAATGATGAAGGGCAAATAATGCAAGAAAGGGCATTCACAGAGTTCTCCTGAACTTCAGGGAGAAGAGGATAAAAGCAAAGGGAAACACTTAAATCCCTTTTTGATGACACGATACACTCTCAGGCCATAAACGATAAACAGTGATATTCTGTCACAAAATCCATGCATTTCTAGGAAGCTGCAAGATGGAAGTTTACTTACTGAAGTATATTACTTCAGCAGGTCTACACTGTGGTAGTTGAGTATTACATCCTGAAATCCCTGATTATTTAAGTAAATTAGCAGATACAGAGAAAATCACTTAAAATAACTTTTCATTAAATACAATTCCATTTTCTGCTTGAGAAATGTAGTTCCCATTACTCTCATACTCATTTATTCAAAAATTCTATAGAAACTTCTTGACAAATCCGTTCCTCCATATTTTCACCCTTCGAATTCACACCAAAAGGTCAGGGTTTGCGTCAGGCCAGTGACACCAATTTCTGGTCCTGAAGGCTTATCTACGTAATTAATACAATACAGCAGAAATTTCAAATATATTACTTGCACAATTTTAACTATACTTTGACCAGCACAAGAAAGATGTGGAACTGCTGCAGCTGATCCAGAGGAGGGACATAAAGATGCTCCAAGGGCTGGAGCACTTCTATGAAGAAGGCTAAGAGAACTGGACTTGTTTTAGCTTGGAGAAGAGAAGGCTCTGCAGAGACCTAATTGTTGACTTCCAGTACTTGAGTGAAGCTTATGAGCAGGAAGAGGATGGACTTGTCACACGGGCGGACAGCAAAAGCACAAGAGGGAATAGGTTTAAAATAAAAGAGGGGAAATTCAGTTTAGACACTGGGAAAAAATTATTTACTCAGAGAGTGGTGAGGCAACAGATCACCCCAGAAAAGCTGTGGATGTCCCATATGCCTGGAGACACTCAAGCCTTGATTGGAGGGGGCCCTGGGCAGCCTGATCTGGTGGGTGACAACCCTGCCCATGGCAGGGGGTTGGAACTGAGTGATCTTTAAGGTTCCTTCTCATCTAAGCTGTTCTATGATAAAGGGAACAAACTCTAATGTGAGTATAAATACATATGTGTACACATATACACAAAAGAACAAAAACAAAGTCTTACAAGCCATTCTGGTATGACAGGATAGTGAGATATTTCAGTGTCACTTCATTATTTGTGTTATTTCCTTCTTAATCTTTAATCAGTTCAAAAACAGCAGTTCACAGGCTATGATGAACAGATGAAGGTCAAGTACAACAAGAAGTTTGTTAAGTTGCAAGGTAATTAAATTGTTTAAGATCACTTCAGTTACATCGCTGATGAAGGATAACACATTTTCAACAAACTGCTCCCTGAATTTATTTCCATCCTTTTTCAACCTCATCTAACTAGTTAAAAAACCAAAACTTTACATCACAGAGTCAATAAGGATCTGCAGGAACAAGTAACGAATTCCAGTTATAGTCTCAAGCTGTTATACTAACTCCCTCAGAAAATTATCTTGAGCAAGCAGTGACAATTCCCCCAAAAAAACCCTCAGCATCAGTTAGAGGTTTCAGGCATAAGGCTTAATTACCATTAATGTCTGCCTTAGGATTTATTTTGAACACAGCAGGGTTGTTGTCTTGTGCGGGTACGTTTGACAGAAGAGCATTTCAGAGTGTGAAAGTTTAGACAACAACTCTTCTCTCAATTAGTAGTTCCAGTACAGAGTTTGTATGAAATTCTCAGCACTGTTTCCCAATCTGTTTGTCAGCCTTATGGAGAAAAGCCACATTGTGAAGATGTGTGTTTCTAAGATAGAAAGCAAATTTGTCCAAACACGTCCAGTTTGTATCTGGCTCTTACAGAATTTTAGTGACATAAACCAGCCCAGGCACCCCAAAGTCTACAAGTATAAGGAATCTCCGAAAACCTTGCTAGCTTTCTCTTAGTAATAAATTTACATTTATTTCTCAGGAGGTGATTTAGGAGTTTCTCACATATGAACAAATCAATTGATCTATCTGACTGCACTTCTGTATTCTGTAAGCAAACACATCAGGTTATATCAGGTCACATCAGCGCTTGCTTCAATTGCCTGAACATCAAAGTCACAAGTGATCACCTATATCACCATGGCTGTACCCTGGTGTGACTCCAAAGATCCATAATCAATGTTCATACAACAAGGTTCTCTCTTAGCAGAGCAAATACCTACCATAGAGCCAACAGTAATTACAAATCTTATTAGAACCAGATCTCAACTTCCTGACTTATAGTGAAAGCACTGAAACTTTATCTGCTGACATGAGATACGACCATTTGAAAAGAACCACAAACAGCCAATATTAATTGTTGAATACGCCATAAGTGGGGAAAGGAGCCAGATTACTTTTTTTTCTCTTTTTTTTTTTTTTTTTTTTTTTTTTAATCTTTAGGACTTGACCTGACAACAGGAATCCAGCAAGTAACAGATTACTCACAACAGCTTTTCTTTTCCATTCTGTAAAAGGAAGATTTTGGCAGAAAAAAAATTACAGCTACACACCCTTTAATCAGAAAATTTATAAAAGTTAAAACCACACAGTCAAATACAGAAACTGTATGGTGTAAAATGTTTCACAGAGGCGACAGTAATGACAGCAGCATTAAAGAGGGTTTCTCATATTTCCTGCAGATAGTACTCTCTCACCTAATTAACTGATACCAGGGGCACATGAGCCTTCATTTTCCTCTTTGTTCAGAATATCTGTGGAAGAATGCTTTAGAAGATCTCATTCCCAGACAGGAAAGAAGCTTCTCTCCTCATAAATCTAGATCTCTGCATGCTGGGAATGCAACTTTCAGAGGCCCACAAAACAGAGTCACCCAACTGGGGAAGACAACAAACCCCAGTGCCTTAAAGGGAAAGAAACAAGTATTAT
This sequence comes from Excalfactoria chinensis, assembly GCF_039878825.1. NCBI lineage: Eukaryota > Metazoa > Chordata > Aves > Galliformes > Phasianidae > Excalfactoria > Excalfactoria chinensis. The sequence continues at coordinate 18,887,382 of NC_092830.1, read as the reverse complement.
TTCAGGACTTTTCAAGTGCAATTGGATGACCTGGAACAACTGGAAAAGCCTGAGCTCAACCCAAAGTTCCCATGTGGACTTTCTACACCTTCTTCCTTTGAGTTTGTGCCATTATTCTTCAGATCGATCAGATTTATGGATTTCAGCTGCACCAGCTCAGCTAAGAAATCCAAGCAAATTAAAAAAAAAAATAAAAAAAAAATTAAATCATGCTCATGTTAATACCAAGTGATGCAGAGAAAACAAGAGTAGCTGATCTCTTTGCTTGCAAAAGGCATCAAGATATTAAGAACAGCTACTACCCACAGAAGCTTTGATTGCCTTGCATTTCAATTCACTGCATTTCCTTTTGGACAGTTTTTCAGAGCATCTCATTACCTGAGATCAGAGCTTATATTCAAAGCAGAACTCAGTGAACTCTGAACTCGCAACAGGCCACCTAGGATTTCCTGCTCTTCAGCTGTTAACTGAAAGGGATCCAGCAGCTTCAGCCCTTGAGACAGAAGAATGAGCAGAACAAGCCTTTTCCTCCTTGATATTAGTTCAGGGAATAAGTAGATGCATAGGTCACACACCATTAAGGAGAACCCTTCTCTCAGGCATTCCACTTAATCAAAATCTGTGCCACAGGAGATCTTATTACCCAAGTACTTCTGCAGCTTCATTAGAGGTGACAACATTTATAGACTAAAAAAGAATCTGGAACTGCTGTTTTAAAAAACCAAACTAATACAGGGCCATCAAGTGAAATATAAACTAGTAGTTTGAATAGATCAAAGACAGATCACAGCAACAAGAAAACCCAAAAGAATGTTCTATGCAGCTCTGCTGAAGCCCTGTAGTTGCGCTGTCACTTTTCCAATGGTTATTTAAAAATGATTCTCTGAAAAGTGTGTAAGTATCAAGTCCTGTAATAACACAACCTGAGACAAGTGAATGGAGAAAGTGATTCTGCCAAATAAACAGAAATTCAACGGAAATTGCCGTAGTCACACTGCTGCCTTGATTTCACGAAAGATTATATTCAGATGTACAGTCTGAATGCTGGGATGATCATTTGTAGTGGAACTCCAAGGTCACAGCCTGAACCAATATGTGAGCACGTGACTGCCTGGAGCGGGGTGGGGGCTATAGCCACCCCTTCTGTCTCAGTGATGCTTCTGGGAGCGCATGTGCAATCTGAGTCTGCGCAGGTTCCCCTTCCCCCCGCCCTCCTCTCCTATGGCACAAGTACAAGTAGAAGAAAGCTGCATTTCTCAGCTTGCCCCTTTCTCCAAACTGTTACTGGGAGGGGTGAGTTAATTTCTCTTTGATCTTTTCCTATAGCGCCTATTTCTCAAATACAGGCTCTGTCATCACCTACATCATTTCACAGAAGTTTTCACTCTACTTAAATCCTGAGTGTAAGTATTGGTTTCTGCCATTGGTAAGTGGCCAGATGAAATTAAAGCACCTCCTTTTCATTCTTCATCACTTATAATGCATACAGCAGACTTTTGCCTGAAAGTAACTGGAGTCAGGTGGAATAAAAATCTGACTCATTAGTTCAATGATCACCCTTTTTAAAAGAGAAGAAACGGTGGTGAGGACAAAGAAAGCAAATGATTCTACAAACCAAAAGCACTTGCAGATAGATGTTTTCCACCCAAATGGAAGTGAACACATAAGGTAAGAGTGCACCACATAAACGTGCTGAGCCAGGACAATCATCTTGCAAAAAGTACTGATTTGCATGCTGAGATCTGTGTCTCCACTAAGTGCACTACGTAATGCAGTTGAGTGGGAGCCAGACTACCAGTTATTAAGCTTGAAAGGATGAAAACCACTTCTGAGACTCCAAAAAGAACAGCTCTAATAGTTAGATGCTTCAGACTCCTTTTTGTTGAGTCAAAGTAATACAATACTCAAATAGCTCCTGCTCCCATTCTCACCAACAACATTATTTGCTCTGTGTCCCTGCCACAAATCTAAAAGAATCACTGCTAATGAGCAAATATTCCTGACTCTTATTGGTTTCAGACAATAAAACTGATAAATGCCAGCTAGAACTTTCCCAAAATTACAAAACAGCATTAGGGGATTGTTCCAGCTGACTCTTGTACCAGACTACAGCTTCAAGCGCTCCTCCTCAAACAAATCACTCCTTTTCTCACACTGGTCACCAGCCAAGGCAATATGACCACTCTTACATCAGGATGAGCTTTGAGCATGTTTCCTCCCACCTTACCCAACCACAGAAAGGTTTAAACACCCCATAACTCACACAAATCAAAATGAGAGAAGGAATGGAAACAGTGAAAGTTTACCTGAAAAATTCCGAGACACAAGCATCGTTGTGAGGATTGCACCCTGTGAGGGAGAAAAAGCAGGGATAACAGACAGTGTCACTCACCTCAGGAAGAGGCTTACCCATGGAGAACAGAATGAATTAGGTACCAAAAAACAGAGGCATACTAGTGCTACTCTGCAAAGCCCTAGGATCTCCAGTATGTGGCTGCTCGACTTGGCATGAGACCGCTCAGTCTTGCCTTTCTAGAGCAGCTGCTAAAGGCTGAGGAGGATATAGCCTTGGAGATCTAAAATGGCACCATGTACAGTGTTCAGACACTCACTTGCCTCCTAGCTTGCAAGTAGCTGCTCCGCACAAAATCCAGAGGCTTTCCTTAGCTACAGGCATCCGATATGCTATTACTACGAGGTGGAGAGTGATCACAACTAAAAATCAGCTAATTTTTAAATTCTACTTTCATGCAGAGAAGTAAAAGACATGATTATACAGCACAGCAGCAAAGGAAGCTTGCAGTTTTGGAGAAAGAAACTACACAGCTCCTCAATACAACTTCTTAGCACCTTGTACTAGAGTCAAGGTACTTCACTAATATTAGTGAGCTAATCATAACAAATATTTTGCCACTAAAGCATTAACCTCAACTTCAGAATGTTAACAACAACCTACCCACCAGTTATGATACACTTACCTTCAGCTTCCTTCTAGCATTGAACTTTCTCAAGCATTCCACAGTCTCCTGCCTGTGCATCATTGAAGCAACAGTAGATCGTTGCTGAAAAACAGGAACAGAAAAATAAACCAGCAACTTAGTCTAACTAAATCATCTTGGGGAATTCTCCTCACTAGCACATCATCATAATATGGAAACCAACATGGCTGAACCTCTTATCACTGCATGACTGCAAAACACCGTGGCCAATTCATAGCTTACAAACTTCCCAAACTAGCAGAAAATGTCTAGTCAGGATGACCATTACAGGACTGTGCCTAAGAAACAATGTGGCTCAAGTACAAGTGAGTATCAATGCTCTATGTCTCCCACACACATTATGGGTCAAAATACTAATAAGGCAAAGTCAAACTAACAAGCACACCCATGAAGGTCTGACTTGGAGACACTACAGAAAATATACAGATTGCATTATGAACAGCCTCCAATGGAAAATTCCAAGCAGTAAGTAAATATTAGAGAGTGGCAGCCGTCCTGGTAACTCCTTGCACCTAAGTGCCTGACTAACAGAGACCTCAACATCTTTTCATCAATTTTGCAAAAATAGATTTTCAGTGTCTAAGAGAAATAACAATATAGATATATTACATCAGTGCAAAAACCAGGGCGTAATCTCCAGCCAGTGATGCACACCTGTCACCCATAGTAGACTGGGATCCCATCAGCTGCAAAAAGAGGACTTCCCAGAAGTGCTGACAGTCATTTAGAGCACATGAGGAAAACAGAGACTGATGCTGCCAGGCATTTAGAACACATGAGGAAACCAGAGACTAATGCCAAAGTAGCTGTCGCTCATGCACAGAGCTGCAAGCCTGTATTCCCTTTACAAGGACAGTGGGAGAACGACTAACTTGGCAGATTAGACTGTACAGGCCAGCCATTACCTTTCTTCTGCTTGGAAGAAAATATGCAATGCACAAGAGAACTATAAACCACACTCAGATTCAGCTAGCTCCATAGGAAATCTCTGCTTTCATCCTGACTTTGAACTAGTCATCTGCTGCACTATGCACCACGGTGTGGAAGGAGAAATCAGCTAAGCTGAGATCCACAACAACTTGGATAATCACTATTTAACCAACCTCCTGTGAAGTGACATTGATGTCCACTTGTTCATCTCTGCCTTAAGAAAATCAGGATGTACTTCCAAAGTTTAGAGATGCTAAAATTCAGTCATTCAGATACAACAGTAATACTTTTTCTCACATCTACTTCAGAGCAATATATCTCCAGTATGAAGGCCTATGTTGTGTCTATGTAGACCACAAATGGCTATGAAGTGAAATCAAACTCCTCATAACTCAGAGAATTAAAGCCTTTCTTTCACCATTTTATATTACGTCATCATGGAGAGCGAGCTATTGTATATACAGTTTTAGTTACAGGCACTGGAACAAATGTTAAATATACAGGAGCCGTTATTGATGACAAACATGCACAGAGTGAAAAAAAGCCCTCAGAGATGCACAAAGTCTCAGCTAGTGTAAAATCTTGACTTCCAAGTAACTCATTGCTTGACAGCTCACTCTGTTACACAGATATTCACATAAATAAGGTTAAATAGCTAATTCATTGTTTTGTGGAGGAAGGAAAAATTACCACAATTTCTGAAGTACAAATGAGTTAAGAAACACATCAGACACATAGAAAGCAGAAGTATGTTACAGTATTACAACAGCATCTGCTTAGACTTAGCTGGAAATAATCTTCAGAGATTAAAGAAAAAAAAAAACAAACAAAAACTGTGCCACTGCTGCCCTTCCCTGTGCCCACTCACAGCTACATTCTAGGATTTCCTTGTCCACTTTGCAAAATATGAAGAATACCCATGTGTAGAATCTAGCAGTGCAAAAAAAACTACATAGGAAGGACCGCAAAAGACCTTCCACTGCTTTGAAATTTACAACCAGTTACGCTGAAACACAGCAGAAATGTTCCAGCATCGCAAAGATGTAGTGCAATAAACTGAAGCTTAAGATGAAGAACAAAATAATCCTAAAATATTTTGCCTGTTGCATCTGACATTTTAGGATGATATGTACTGGGATTGGAGATGTGGAGAAAAACAGAAACTACTGACATTCAACAAGACTTGTAAAAGAAAGAGGCATTCATTTTTTCCTACAATGGCAATAAAAGCACTACAGCATGACGAAGCTGGCTTGTTGAAGGTCAGCCTCCAAAAATCACAGTCTGATAGATTTATAGTACTCTGAGCTCCTCTGCAACTAAGTCTTGATGTGTCAGTTCAGGGTAAACTACAAGTCAAAGTGTAGCAGAGAAAAACACTTACGCAGACCCATGGATGCTTGAGAGCCTGGTCAGCTGTGATGCGCTTTGCTGGGTTTATTGTCAGCATCTGGTTGATCAAATTCTTTGCTTCGGGAGTCACAGTGTCCCACTCAGGTGATGGGAACTGAAAGAGGAAGAAAGGACAGATGATGAACTGAAAATATCCTCTCCTACTAGCAAAAGAGATTCTCTCTTCTAAACAACTGAACTCCAGCTTTTGCCCTTTTAATACCAGCAAATCAAAAAAATGAATCCAGCAAATGAAATATACCAGACACTAGGACATACCTGTACCATTCATCAGACACAGGCAGGTGTCTCATCACTCGTACCTCTGAACTTCTTTCATACTCAACAGTCAAAGTAAAGTCATAGGTCTTTTTGACAGAGTTCTGACATAAAGACAAGCACTATGTTCTTTTATCCTACCTTGCTCTTTCTCCAACACACAAAGAAGCTGTAACAGCATATACAAAAGTCACAAACATAACTGCACCAAAGCTTCATGAAAGCAATAACCACTGACACAAAAATTCCATCACGTATATCTCCCCTACCATAAAGCACAGCATACTGGAACAATCCCAGTCACTTAGGCCTAGCAATGCATTGGCAAGTTGTTTGCAAGCATTTATCATACAAAAAAACATTACTCAGGGAGCAAAAGAAGCGCTATAGCAGAGGGGAACACAGAAGCATGGAAACAAAGAAAATAATCTCAAACAGTTTTAGCTGCTGGTCATGGAGGAGAGGGCTACTCCTCTCTCCTGTGATTCCAGATGAGATGTTTACACCATCCTCCAGATTCTTGCATGTGGTACAGATGACAGCATGATAATATGAAATGTGATAAGTTTCACTCTTATGTATCTATCGTTCAAACATGGGTGAACTTGAGACCACAAAGATAATTGCTGTTGGGTTACATGTTCCCTGACTTTAAAGAAGCAGGGAGGGGGAGACTGATCTATCCCAAGACAACTTTCTTACATACTTTCTTAAGTTTATCCCATTTCTTTTTTCCTGCATCTTGTATGTTGCTCTGTTGGATCATGAAAATGCACTCATATCTGATTTATCAGCTTACTTCTGCATTCTCAGACATCAGCAAGATATTACACAATTTGCTCTGAAAACACTGAAGGAGGCTACTCAAAAATGATAATAGCTCTCAACCAGGACACTTCCCACACACTCTAACCCTGAAATATTCGTAACAATGTCTTGCAGAACCCCTCTCCAATAGCACAAGGCCCAGTTTACAATTGTCACTGCCTCCACAGGTAATAGATAAAAGTCCAGTGCTGGGGGATAAGGACATCAGGGAGTATGCGCTAGTAAAACCTGAGCTGTTTTCTGCCACACAGACAAGGGGAAGAATCTACTGTAATCTCTTCTTCTAGACAAGAATTCAAAAACAAGTTGACAAAGTATTGGAGGCACAGGGACCAGGCAATTCATTCCTCATGATCTACAGAAAGTGTTGGCTATTTAATCCCTGAAGTGCTTTGAAAATCCCCACCTACGTAATTAGTACAAAATCACTTCAAATGAGAACAAGCAACACAGAAAGAACACAGCAACAAAAGGGGCAGGAAGGCAAGAGACAAACACACATCCATTTAAAGCTATCAAATATGAATACATCACTTTCTTCTCTCTCAGGAAGCCACTGAGCCAAGACACAGGGTAGGGCAGATCTTTGTTCTCACCAGTATAGCAGCTCTCATGGTCTCAGGCTCCCAATCTGAGAGGCAGATGAGGTCCATCAGAACCTCAGATCCCTCTCCCCATCTAAGCCCCAAGGCAGCCCAACAAAATGAACTCTCCAACTGCCTCTTAGTACTCACATCTGCAGGCTAATATTTCTAGGAATTCCTTTTCTCCTCCCAAGCCTCTCTTCATGTGGAAGGACTTAATTCAAACATTCAAACTGTTACGTCCAGACCATATTCTACATAATCTTTGCTCCCCAATGCTAATCTCTTTCCTACTCCTTTCCTTCAGGCACCTCCTGCATCTCAAGTTTTGCCATTCTCTGAGAACTACTCCAGAAGTGCCTGGTTTTCACTACATACTCCAACCCAACATGCTGATCCCTCCACAAAAACACTCCTCCAAAGGCTCTTGCCAGCCAAGTCTTCTCACTGGGCTCCACACAGTTCACTGCTGGAGTAAATTCCACTGCACCACAGAGAAGACAGGTGGCCTTAATGTAAGCTATGATTCTCCAGAACAGTTCCCAACACTTTTAACTAGACCTTGATTAAGACCGGCTTCTTCAGTCTATCTTCCTTTTGCTCCCCTTAGAGCATTAACATTGCCTACATGTTCAGCACTCTGTGGCAAACACAGTAGAAAACACCATTGTCCACCATCTCCATTTCCAGCTCTGCATTTCCCTAATGACCAACAATGTCTCGATGCCCTCTGCGATGCTGTCCACATATCCTCTCAGTAGCCCCAAACAGGACTGTATCCCAGGTAGAGAAGACGAGATGTATGAACACGCCAAACATCATTTTGCACAGTAGCTTGGGGCCTGCTGCTGGACGCCAAGATAATGCCATGTTTTGGATGGCTTCTAGACCCATGCAGGTACTCAGCAAGAAAGTGCCCTTACGTCATAGGCTCCGGCTTTGATCTGCTGATAGAGTTTGTGCTGATCTTCATCCCAAAAGGGAGGGTACCCCACTAGTAATATGTACAGAATCACTCCTGGGAGGGAGAGACACAGATACACTCTGGTTAGGCTAATATGCCAATTACTCCTTCAGCCCATCTACCTTCCCTCTTGACAGTCCCCAAGGCAATGACTACTCTAGATCTTCACTTGTCATCATAGTTAGTTCTCCAAGGTACTAAAAGACAGTACGAACTTCTCCTCTTTTGAATTGCATCTTGGCACTTCATGTTCAGTTCTTAACCCCAGCCATCAGGAGCTAGAACAGGTGCATGATGTCCTTTACCCTCCTCCCCCATTATCTTGGCTGGTGAGCCACAACTCCCAGCTGCTTTCATGATAAATGAAGTCACATCCCCTGGGGTTGCTGCGCAGCAGGGGACTTTTTAGGAAGGAATCAGTTTTTAGATGCTTGCTGTGCACGGTCTTGGGACAAAAATGTCATTGATAAAACTATCACTCCTGGCCTGCAGAGAACTGTACAGTCCACATCAAGTAACACAGATATCACATGCCTCTAAACTTATCAGTCTCAGATATATTTACAGCTCTGTTCAGTATTCCATTTTCTACAGTTAGTGTGATAGGAAATTGCTGCAGTGGCCTAAAAACAACTGACTCCGCAAAGCACAGAACAGCTCTATCTCAAGTTTCATGCATCTGATGGATGGCCTGAAGAAAGAATTAGGAGCCAGAATCAAAGGAGTTTAGGCTCAAGCAGTAACTCCATCTACACAGGGTGCTTATTCTCAAGTGTCTTCATCTCTCCACCCAACTAGGAGCACTGTGCACCCTCCCAGCAATAGGCTGTAAGGAATTGCTCCTGTATTTGAAAAGGTTGTGTAAAGTATAAAATATTTGGACAGAATCTTACCACATGCCCATATATCGACTGGTTTTCCATAAGGATCTTTTCTTAAGACTTCAGGGGAGAGGTAACCTGGAGTGCCAGCAAACCCTGCCAGGGAATGGATGACATGAAGTACAGTCCTCAAGCAGAACAGGATATTATCATATCATAAAATCCACTATCCATAACTTTCAAAACCTAGTATCCCCAACCCCATGTTTGACAAGGCTACCTGTAGGTAGACCAACAGAAAGAGACAAAACAATAGAACTTAAAAAAAAAAAAATAAAGAAAAAGAGAAAGAGAGAAAGAAAGAAAGCCACACGAGGCTGAGCATCTACGTATTGCAGAAAGAACAGAAAAACAGAAAAGAGGGAGGGAGCATGGCAACTAGCTGGGCACAAACTCGTACACTGTACATCCCATATGCTTCACATCAGAGTTACGTGTAATGGCTTGGAGTTGGAGAAGGCTAGACATAGCTGGGACATATCCCATTACCAAATGGTGTGGGCAGATCAGGAGAAGTAGCTGTCTCTCCAGAATCTCCACAGCACTGTGGAGTCTCAGAGCTGACGTTAAGCGTGAGAAGATCTCATTTCTAATTATGTTTTACCTAAACAAAGATACAGTAAAGATCCAAATGTGCCTGAGAAGGCCAGTTCAAGTGCATTTCTGTAAAATGACCAAACAAAATTCCAGATCTCTGCACTCCTAAGTCATAGGAAAGTTTGGATCAGGGTCTAAACTTAGCAGTTGCATTCACCTCTGACGCTAGCATCTACTAAACAATAACAGAAAAACGGAGGAATACATGGACATTTTTTTCTGTCATTCTGTCTTTCCTCTACTGCGCAGAGGCTCATGTCTGAGGACATAGAGGCTGGGATGGTGAAAGTAGCTATGCTAAATGCACGCGAAAATGCTGGAAGAGCTGAGAGAGAATGCCTAGGGTGGGTGCAACTCAATCAGTAAAAGGGTGAGCAGAAGTGAGAAACCTCAAACATTCTTACCAAACCAGGCCTGCTGCTCTCCCTGCACTTCAATAGCCAGTCCAAAGTCAGCCAGTTTGACAGCAGCACCTTTACATTTACTTGCCAGTAGCAAATTCTCAGGCTGGGGAGAAGAAAGGAAAAGAAAAAAGGGTGGGGGTAAGAATGAAAGATTGATATCCTCATTTAAACCTCCTATCTTTGCATTCACATCATTAAATTCAATCTGCTGACAGCAGGCACACACTTAAGCTGTTCAGATGAAAGCAGAGCAACAGCAACAAATGGCCTTGACCTAGAGTGGCAGAAAATCTTCAAATCTAATACAAATCCTCTATAGGAGTTGGAGCCTCTCCCAGTCCAGCCCATATGTTACAAGCTGACACCAGAGGGCACTGACAGTACAGTTCCTGAAGCACAGAACCCAAAATTTATTTTTGTAATCCCTGAAGAAAGTAATGTGAAGCAAGGGAGGAGAATGGGATGCAGCAGATACAATCTACAGTGATGTTTCTCCCTGTGAACATTACATAGTCCTCAAGGCACTGGAAAAGTAAATATGATGCTAATAGGGTCTGCCAAATACGGAGCTATAATGTGGGATGGCATCATCTAGATAGGCAGTAGCTTTCATCCCTTACAGAAAAAGCCTCAACCTCAAACTGGCAACAACACTGAGTGCTCTTGTTTGCTGCAAATCCTTACATACAGTAGTAAATATGGTGTCATGCTACTGCCATTACCACCTGTACTATGTGCAACCATGTCACTTGCTCCAGGTGCCAGGAATGGGAGACAGACTACTTCTCCCCATCATGTGAATCTCACTTGAGTCATAATTCTGTTGTGTTCCAGTTGAAGACTTCAGCAGAAGTCTCTGTACAGCTCCAAGAATTGTACCAAGACAGTCAAGCAGCTTCCTCTGTAGCACCACATCAGCTAGTTACAACAGACTAATTGAAAGCTCAAAGGCTTTAAGGTGGTGGCTATTACAGATCATCAGGAAACACAACGGAGACAAGGAACGACAAATGTCATTTCACATCTTGCTCCTTTCTGATCATTTGTGCAATTCATTTCAACTTGAGTTTTTAACCCAGACAGATGGAAGCCTGGAAATACAGAAATGAGACTTCATCTCTGTTTCACAAATCTAATGAAGCTGTGTTTTTGCATCCTGATCTCCACTTTCATCCCCCTGAAACACTCCATCCCTGTTCTGCCTGACAGGAATGAGATGCTATGCTCATTCACACACCTTAGAAGTACTGGACACATTCCTTGCTTTTGCTCTGAAAGAAAGGAGGAAAACTTCGCCCATCACAGCCCTTGCCATAAATGACATGAAAATAAGGGGAACTGGTTCTCAATAAACTTTGATGGCACAATTTTTTCACTATGTGGAAAAGCCTGTGTTAATTAAGCTATGAAAATTCACCAGTATAAACAAGTCCTTAAAGCAGTAGACCAGTGAAGTATTCTGAAAATCCCTCTGAACTTCAGGTCACACTTAGGCTTGGCCTGAAACACTGAAATTTAGGTCAAGCTTGTGCCAGCTAAGCATCATTTCCTTCTAAACTACAGCTACAAACACTGCAAGGCTAACAGTGTTTATCATCCATGCATGTTTGCCTACACACACTTTTTGTAAGGAATGAATGCACTTTTTGTAAGGAATGAATGCATTCCTCAGTTTCTTACTGTCTTGTCCCTATGGGTAGTTTGATATTCTAAATTCTTTTGGAGAACAAGAGCCAGAATACCAGTTTACAAAAGCTGCAAGAGACAACTTCACATGAAGCAAGCTCTGCAGTTATTATACACTGACTCTGAAAGGCCAAGCTTTTGGCAAAGAGCTATGACATTAAATAAGGAGCATGAGATCAATTATTTCTAAAAGGAATGGATAATCCTCAGGCCTGGAATGTTTCAGTGAATTGGAGGAAGCAACACAAGAAATATATTAAGTACTGTGGAGAGCGTCTAGTTTTAAACAAGATAACAACTAACACAAACGAAACTTGGGAAGCAAAATAGGTGATGTGGAAACACAGGATACAAAAGAAAACTTACAGCATCTTGCATTAGAAAACACTACCTCTTTTCACAGAAGCCCTAATTTTGGGCAGTAGTGCCTCTTGGAAGTTGCCCTTCTCATGGGCAGGTATCAGCTCTAAACTCTGAGCAGCCATTCCGCACTAGACAACTGTCCACAGTGCTCTGAATCAGAAAGCCAAGAGTGTTGTATGGGAGACTGCCAGAAACACTAAGAGCTACTATCTGCCCACTAGATGAAAACATTGGTTTGGGTTGAAAGACACCATAAAGATCTACTTCCAATCTCCATGCTGTAGGCAGGAACACCTTCCACTCAGTTCAGGATGTGGCAGAACACTGCCACTGAGCTTGCAACACATTTTTACTTCTCCCTTTGCAATGTGCTCTAGGTATCCCTGCTTGAAGCAGGCAAGTTGGACTAGATGATCCCAAGTAGTCCCTTCCAACCTCAACCATTCTGTGACTCTATCAAAATATTTTTATACCTGTTATGTGCTGTATAACAATCTAGAACCAACACTAGTAGCAGGTGTCATCCTGCATTAATTTCACTGGACCACTGGTGGTCATCACCATCCCCACTTTAGACAGAGGAGGCTGCAGGGCCGGTAGACCTTCTTGCACAAGCCTCTTTGTTCTGGAGCCTGCCCAGCTCCCAGAGTACAGCTAGCACCACACATGAAGAGAGTTTTAAGTAACACCACTGTGGGGACTCTGGGTCTATAAATGTGTCAAAGTGGCAGACGGCTGATTTACTTGTTGTTCTACTAGCCAGCAGCTTTGTATTTTGATCAAAAGCTTCTACTGATGAGTAAAGAAAGAAATACCATGAAAAATTCTTGTTGTGCATCTCTGTCCTAGCCCAATGGCATGCGTTTGGCAACAGTGAAGAATAAAAATATACATGTTCTATTTAGACAAACTCATCCTGGCAGATTGAACAGAGAGTGCCCCAGGTCTCTAGAGATCTCTTCAACAGCAGACTAGAAAGCGTCCTTCATTATAATGAATCCTAACCAAACTCTGAAAGTCCACTGCTGTCTGATACCACAACTACCCAATCCAGGAGACTCCCTCAGAGATGTTGAGCACTGACAAAGTTCATGAGGAAAGATAACTTCCTTGGGAACTCAGTACACCCTCTAGAAAAATCTAGTGAATTTGTGCTTCAGGAACAACTGTGCCCAGCTATAGTGAAGGGAAGCAAGATGAAAATAAACAAATAAAGAAAATATAAAAGAGAAGGTCCTGCTAGCTGGCAACGTAATTCCTGTCTTGCCTCTTCCAATGTTGCCCTGGCTGCTCCTCAGCCCCTGTGGCACAGAGGAAATATTACCTTCAAATCCCTGTGCACGATATCATGCTGGTGAATGTGATTCACACTCTCCAGTATCTGATGAATACAGTGGCTGCAAGATAAAGGGAGAGAGACATCGAGTTACGCATGCATATACATATATTTGGCTCTTATCCCAGAGCATTTTCCCAGCTTTTATACTTGTACTATGGAGAGCTGAGGGACCCAGGCTAAATCCTTTGGCTGTACCCACAGGATGCTGCAAGCTCAGTGCTGTCACCATTTAACACTCCCACCCACTCAGCAATAGGATGCTAGACATCCTAGCTACAGCAGGACCAAGCAAGAGCTTCTTGCCTACCTGTCACTGTCCCCTTCCTTTCCTTTCCACTGCACTAAGCATCCCACTAGCTCCCTGAGTCAGTAATGCCCACCCTGCACAGGGAGCTAGGACACACAGGTAGCTGAGAACAGCAGCTGAGACTGGGCACGCAAAGCCCAGCACTTCAGGAAACACTGAACGAGGCTACTCCAAGCACAGAGTAAACTTTAGAAAGCAGCAAACTCCTGCAGTAAGTTCAGGATGAAGACTCCTGGGTGCTTGCCAATTTGCAAAGCTTTAAAAGCAGCATCTCGAGCACTTTACATACACAATGTGCGTGTGTACGCACCCGCTTACTGGGTGCCTTTTAAGTACAGATCCCACTTAAGAGGTTAGCAATTGAAAAGCAGACAGCCTCCGTTGAACACAGCGTGCTGCACTGCCCCAGCTTACAGAAAACTGATGCCTCTGTAACTCTCCTTGTAATCACAGAGAAAAAAAAAAGCAACCCCACATTTACACCTGACACGTTAGAATAGTGCAACACAGCCATGGAAGAGATTCCTGGTTGAAATGATCTATTCTGTCACAGATTTACTCAGCTCTTAGAGTGACTACAGAAAGACACGGGCATTTTGGCAGTCTGCATGTGGGTAACTCCAATGGGTTGTGCCTGTGAGCTCACTGTCCGCTCACTGAATTCTGCTCATCTCAGGGGAACAAATTAAAAATACTTCAGTGAAAGGAAACTGTCTACTGGAAAAGATGGGAAGAGATCAAGAAAAGGAAGGGGAGAGAGGAAGCCCTGTGTATGTTACCCCTGCCTCTCCAGAGCTGGCAGCACAAGCCTCAGGGTTGGAGTCCATGAATATCTTCTTGCTCCCAAAACAAAAATGTATAATTAGAACAGAGCTGAGTCTGAGTGAGAGAGATTTTCTGGCCAAAAATGGCAAAAGTGTGAGGTGTCCCAGGCGAGCCAAGTGCGGCAGATTGGCACAGACCTCGCTCCCTCGCTCTCCCAGCCTGCTCTGGAATTCAGCGCAGCATGGGGGGAGAAAGGGAGGAGGAGTTTCATTCCGTCATCTTATGGGCACTGTGAGTCTTGCCCAGCTTAAAGTCAGAAGTCTGAGCACCCCCAGAAAGGCTCACGTAGCTTCACCCTCTCCCCCAGCAAAAGCAATATTTTCCTGAGCTGTGTCAGTTACAGTCAGCTCTTCATCACTTCAGAGAACAGGCACTGGCAAGAGGGGCAGCGAGGAGGCTGATGATCAAACTCTGAATTTCCCAACTTCAAGCTAGAACAAGCCAAGTGACTGCACATCTGTTTGAGATACCATGCCTATAATCCATATGTACGCCCCAATGAAAACTTCTACAGAGCTTTCAGATCCTCCAGGAGTTCCACCAGTGAGAAGCTCATTGGCCTTGCCCATCAGCAAACAGCTCCCCAGAAAGAGTGCATGGTGCAACACCTCATCTGAAAGCATCATGCAGCGTCCAGAAGAAAGTGGTTGTAAGTGTACCACATGGAAAGCAAATAAGCACCCACAGGCTGCACAAGCATGCAAACATGCCATACTCTTCCCTTCATTACATTCAGGAAAGATATTCTCTCTGTAGTGCTGCTTCCATCCAACCTGGTGTGCTTACCACTTCAGGATGAGGTTCCTCAAAGTTCTACCTACTAAACTCACTTTGCAGCAACATTCACTGCTCCCTTCTCACCCCTCTCTTCTCATGGCTCTCTTAAATTCATGCTCCAGCAAGGAGTAGTATGGGATGTGGACAAATATACAGAATAAGTAATGATGAAATATCATCATCGGGCCATTCTTAGGGTCTGCTACAGCAAAACAGGAGCTGCCTGAACACAACTTTTTTTCCAGGTGCTCCCCAGCCAACAGACAGCTCAGAGACATCCTCAGCCTATTACTGCACAAATTACACTGCGTTAACAGCAAAGGGCCAAGCACAGTCCATTTCAGGAAGCTCTCACATAGAAGAAAGAGGGAACACTCAGAATAAGGAAGGGCACAGCTTGAAATCTTTTTAATATTAAAGTAGAAAGGCACACGTTATTCATTTTTTTTTTTTCCATTGCAACTATCAGCTTACCATCAGAGAGCTTTCACAGAATCAGTCTTTAAAGCCATTCTTTCCCTCCCACTCATAAAACCATTACCTAAACAAAGACAACTTGAACAGGTCTGCCCCAAAGCAGCAGCACTTCACTGGAAGCCTTGCTACAGGAAGGCAGAGGCCAAGCAGGCAGAGCTTTCCCACAGCCAGAGGACAGCTCTCCCCTGTGTTACTCACTAAGGACACCCCACCACCAGGAAGGTCAGGTGGACAAAGCTGCTAGCAACAGAGCTCCCAGCAAAGAACACACCACAGCAGCAGCGTCTGCAGGCAGCAAGAGCTGGTGCTGTGGTGAGTCAGGCTGGTCGGTGACAATAGTTTATGCTAATGGCAGAAAGAAAGATTGCTTTTTCCAGATAGGGAGCAAGAGTTGAAGAACAAAGCCATGCACAGAACATCAGTCAGGAAATTCATCCCGCTTGCCAACACACATGGCACACACAGAAGGGTCTGGAAACAGTCTTACCTGGCATCTGCTTCACTGTAGTACTCTCTGGCAACAATATCTTCAAACAGCTCCCCACCAGTAACCCTAGAGTATAAAATTAAGGTTGTTACAGAGCCTGTCCAAGCCCAGCTGACCAAGCCTAGCCAAAAGGCTGTATGGGACCTGTGCTGCCTCTGTGCTTACATCCCTTCTCAACAACCCTGCTGCAGTGCACGTTCAGCAGCCTCTGCAGGGATCTGTGGTACGGAAGGACGAGGGCAGCTTCACAAACCCAGCACCAGCATTGGCAGCTTACAGAACACTCTCAATGCACTGAGCAAAAACGCCCATGCATCCACAGGGCTCAGCAAATACTACATTTGGGCAGCCAAACCTTCCTTTGATCCCTGTGAACTGCCTCTGGGACAAAAGTCACAGGTAGCCTATGTTTGCCATCCCACACTTGTACCTGCTGCCAGGAGCTTTCCTGGTCTATCCCCTACCACACACTCAGTGTTTTTTTATGAGGTGAACTAGTTTTGTACAGGTCTTGGAAGAGAAAGAGAGAATTCAGGTGTTTCTTATTCTGCTCTTACTCAACCATCCACGTGTCTGTACCGCTGATGAAGCATCAAAGACAAAGAAAGACACTTACAGATCAAAGACGAGGTAATGGAAACCTTCTTCTGAAATACTGTCATGGAGCCGCACTGCAAAACACAATCAAGAAATGGAGATTTACAGGGCATGTAGCAAATATGACGTTTCACAAATCAAGCCTAGCCACACAGACAAGCTCCCCCTCAACTCAGCCCATTAATTCCCCATGCCCTTCACTTTGTGTGCTCAGTTAGTGACCTATTTCCTTTTCTTATCTCAAAGGAACAGATGGGTGTCCTTCACATACGCCCAACTCACCCCAGCGCCAAAACAAACTCTGAATGTCTTTGACCATACATTCTCCTCTTCTAAAACTTCAGTACTTTCCTTTCACATCTACCCATTCTTTCTTCCATGCTCACGTTTTGCAGTCTTTCCCCACTCATTCTTATTTTCTCCAAGCCCTTTTCAGAATCTCCAATCAAAAATAGTACATGTAAGAAGTACCAAAATCTATATGCAAGCCCACCTGTACATCAGTGCTACCCATCTCCCTTCTACCTTTTACCTGTAAAGCTCAATGAAACTTCTCTCTTCCTTTTACTTCCTTTTCCTCATTTCATTCCAACTTACACCCCCCCAATCATTACCTGAAATTCAGACTCACTTTTGTTTCATTTTTTCTAATCTATTTGTTATTAAATACATAAATGACCACAATTGTCCTCAAAATTTAATCCTCTCTCAACTTCCTCGCATATCCCTTTTCTCTCCTGTTGAAAAACTTCACTCTTTTCCTCACCAATCAGAGTCACTAACTAGCAGTCCTACTTGACTCAGTCCTTAAACTGTCACACCCAGACTAGGACAGGTTGGTTACCTTATTTACTGATTCCATCTACAGGATTTCCCTATTGATTTACACAACTAGATGGGCCTAGAGTGAGTCTCAGCCACTGCAACATCTTGTAATTGAGTATTGACTGAAGTAACATTACTGTTCTCATCTCTACAAAAACAAGTTATCTTTCTCCATCACTACAGCAGTACCTTTGCATCCCTTCCCTGTCTTCCATTCTTTTCCACATAAAACACAAGCGACCTGTCTTGGCTTTTCCCAGCACAATGATTATCTCTCTGTCAGCATCAAGAGGTCAGTTTGCACCTCTTATTGGCCCATGACGTCAGTTACCATCATCATCTTGGAAATGTTTCAAACTAACTCTTGGCACATGCTCCCATCTCATAGGGAACAACCGCAAATTTTCTCAATGCTTTCTTCTTATCCTTCTTGCATCATGAGCGTGCAAACACCCACAAACACAAAATTAAGAGTAGTATAAAAGTGTACAGACCACTTCCTATACCTTTTCTAAAAGAACTGCATTCTTCCCTCCTGAATGCTCCAGCATTTTTTCCCAGCCATAATTTGCAAGCTTTCCAGGTTGGTCCTTTGACCAACTTCCTCTCCTCAGTATCTCTTCAATGGAAGAGGTCTGGGAGCAGTACTCCACAAGGCGTAAGACTGCAAACCAGCAAGTACAGTCAGAGGAACAATACTGCGGGTATTTGACATAAAACTGTTTCCTCCGCTGAAAACAGAGATGTAGCACCTTTAAGAATTATGTATCTAAAATAATACACAGTAAAATACATAACTAAAATAGAAATATCTTCCAAGCTTTAGTCAGCTTTGTATGAACTTCATTGCAATACAACTTTGTGTTTATACAAGGACTTGCCCCCTGAGCATTTGGCAGAATCCAGCAGAGGTGACATTTCAAAAAACACAGAGAAAGGTATCTCCTAGGAGAAAACATTTCCATTCAAGACTGGGAACAAGACATAAAGTGACTGAAACAAATACTTGGATTCCCAATGGAGGGCAGGTTTTCACTCCAATGCCATGAGATTTTCACTGTAACGCACAAGATTGTTTGATGTATACACAAAAGGCAACTACACAAATGAGAGCTAATGCTCAGAACACAGGCAAAAGCCCATGCAGAAACCTTATAAAAAGGGAAGAAGGAACAGATGGTGAAACTTCAAGGAAAGCTGGACGTGCTAATAAGGTCATGTCAGGTAACACTCAGTGTGCCAGAAAGCATTCTCCACCCTCTGGCACCTGAAAGGTCAGCAAAGTGCTGCCAGAAGCAGCAGATCAGAGGGAGGCAGCACAAATGAGATCCCAACAGTGGAGGAGGACAGCCACCAGTGCGCCAAGCTGCAGCCAGGAGCACCACATGCCTGCAGGTAGAAGAAAAACACAGTGAACTCTGACACAAAGATGCAGACAGCAAACTACAACCAAATATAAAATACGAATGAGCTTTTTGGTAACATTTCTTTGTCCTGAGGAAAGTGATTTTGTCAGATGCATTTTGAAAGAGGAAGGAAGCAGCAATTCAACTGGCGAAGGACCGGCAGAGGTAGCAGAAAGAGCCTTCAAGGACAGTAAAACACTGTTTGTATACTTAGGTGCGGAACCACGACAGGAGAACAGAGAACTGTATTTATTGGCTCATAAATACCAGTGCCATACATCACCCTAAGGCTGCACAGCAAAATAGAGCAGACCATGAAGGCAAGATGCAGACCATTAACTTAACAAGGGAGCTGCTTCCCTGCAGCCACCCAGAGCATTGCTGAACAAAACTTGCACAGGATTTAATCTGCCTAGGTGGCAAAGCTCAAAGGTAATGCTGGAACAGCATAGAAGGAATAGGAAAGAGGGCAGTGGGCACCAGCACCCTGCAGAGAAACAATTAGCAACAGCTTAAAACTTCGGACTTTAACTGTGAAAGAGAGTGATAATGAGGTGGTCTGAGAAAGACAAGTCTGAATATGCCAAAACTCTCATGACTTTCAATTCTAGCCCATACCTGCTTCACATTGACACTGAAGGGAAGAGGTGAAAGCAATGCCCAGGGGTAGAAGTGAGAGAGCACCCAGTGCGTCTCTATATTTTAACACAGTGGCCACCACACCTGCAGACCCACAGTTGGCCTTCCTACCCTGCAAGGATATGGCAGTCACACCCTTGTGCCAGGAGTTGCACTACTGACATGCATGTTGAAGTGCTCTGCTCTCAAAGGCTTTGTGAACTACTTGTTTATAACAACACAGCCTCTTCCAAAACCATTTGGGCAGCCCAGGTAACAGTACATAGTCAGAAGCAACTCCATCACCTTTACCTCGTATCAAGGATGAATGCACTTATAATGTTTCTTGGCCTCCCCTCCAACTTGGCTCAGATAGAAGATCCACACTGTTTTGATATTCATCACAGAGACACAGAACCATCAGACAACATCTGATACCTCCATCTCATAGACAAAGCAGGGCCCACTGCTTTGGCCTCAGCCGTGAGGGCCCTCCACACCATAACAGGATGTAGGCTCTCACAAGGCAGCTTCCAAGTGGGGGGTAGGGGGGGAAGGGAGGGGCACAAGGCCTTGAGCACCAAGTACTCTCCATTTCATATATTTTCCCAGGCAATGTAGATCCCATTTGTTCCACAGGTTGCTGCTCCTGAAGCACCATCTAATGTCTTCATTATTAGCTTAAGTTCAGCTTCAACCAGCTGAGCAGAGTCCACGTGGCCTGCTCATACCTGTGTAACCTATTGATATGACAGGGTGAAAAATGAAATCATATGTAGATGCTAGAAGAGGGTAAAAAGGAGTAATGAAAATTGACCATCAACAACAAGAAAAATTAAGAATTAATAAAAGAACTAATCCAGCAATTCTTTTCCTCCAAAACATCACAGACCCCTTTTCTTTCTCTCGCCATGGGAGCAGTGATGTCCATGCCTGGTACAGCAGGCTAGACAGATGCGCACACTGCAAGTCACAGCAACAAGGAAGTTTCACAATAGAAACACAGGGTCTCCCAAAAGATGAACAAACTCTACAGGAGACCAAAGGAACCTGACCTTGCTCTATTCACCAGAATACAATGTAGATGATTTCCATGAGCTGATTTTGTCACCACCAGCAGCAATCCAAACCATATTTTCCTCCTAGCCAAACACTCTTACCACAGGAATTCTTGCAGATGTAGAAAGTCAGTCCCTGCCAACACCATGCACACTCATGGTCACCTTATGACTATTCCCACGTCAAAGGTCTTTGATGGATGAAAGAACACTTACTGTGAAGGTTAGCAAGCACAGACAAGGAGAGGGGACTAAGAAAGAAAACAGAAGCAAGTCAGACAACAAGTCACTAAGTCAGTTACAGGATATGGTGAAAGACTTCACCCAAGGTTTTAGTCAGAGCACAGAAAAAAAGTCCCATTCACATCAAGCAAAAGGCTCATACAGTGCACAGGCACATTCATTTTGTAAGACTGAAGTCTTACAGATAACTTCAGAAATAACAAAAATAAACCACAGCAGCACTAGTAAGCAATGTCAGGACAACTGCTAACCAAAGAAGCAAAATCAGTTACTGGTTCTGGGGGGTTGTTTTTTTCATTTGTTTGTTTTTAAATCAGGACACAAAAATAGCCATGCTTTCTTCATATATGGTCCTGAAGGTGGTACCAGAGTAGTACTCCACCTGGCGTAAGGACATTGCTACCACTGTCCCTTCAATTTTAAATGCACACCTGTAACACTGCACTGTTAAAGAGCTGCCGTTTGCCACCACCTACATACAAGGCACAAGCTCACTGGTTTAAGCAGCCTTCTCTTTCCTATTCTCAAGTCTCAACCCATCAAACTACAGCTCTCGTCCTACATAAACTGCCATTACCAGTATAGGAAGCACCATCTATAGAGGTTGCTAAGAGGCTTATAAAAATAATTGACAACACAAAAGCAGTGACAGCAAACCACCCGTCTTCCCCCCAAAATCATGTCTACATTCCCTTTCCATTCTCTTCTTGAATTATATGACCCTGTATGGGCAGCTGCAGCTCCCCTGAGGCCTAAGCATAGTACAAAGCAACTGATCATAATAAGAAAATCTCAAACAAAACAGACTGTATCAGCCTAATAACCAATGGCACTTGCTGCTGCATCACACAAAGCAAGACTGTGAATACAGAAGTTGAAGTGAACCACAAAGGAATCAGAAGAATCTTTCAGTTTTATAAAAGTTCACCTATAAAACAGAAATATGAAAAGACAAGAAAGGGCAACAGCAGGCATCTTATTGTTAAAGGGTCACATTTAGAAAGCAATCTGATAGCCAAATGACAAGCACAGATGATGGCTAGCTGTCTCGATCTACATCTTCCCTTTGCTCTGCCCTGTGTGCCCAATTTTATCATTGTTTTGCTCTTATTTCAATTCCCAGAGCATTCACATCTGCCATGCAAGCCCAGGATGAGCCTCCTCTATACGGCAGGGTGGTATCCGTCAAAGTGCTGCAATGTTTGCTCTGCCAACAGAACAGTTACTGAAGTTGCAGCACAAGGCAAAGAAATACACAAGCAGAAGAATAATTTCATGGGATCATTCCTTCTATCTTCACGGTTATTCCTCTCTGCTTAGGAAAACATAATGTGATCTGAAACATGCTCCCTCCTATACACCAGCGGTCCCTGCCTGTCCTTAGTGACAGTGCTCAGCTAGAGGAAAGGGTCAGCTTGTACAATAAATCTAAATTCACTGCTGAAGCTAGAGTTTAAAACATTTAGATTTAATGGGAAAATATACTACTGCCACTCTGCACCAATAGATATCACATACTGTGATTATACAACACTTGGAATTCTCACATTACGTTGCCTTTGTTGCAGTACATGCAGCAGAACCAACACAAGGCAGCCAAGACTTCCGGATGTCTCCTGGGTCATGGTAATTGGAATGCTCTCTTTCATGCAGTCTTAGTGTTGCAAACTCGAAAGTGCTCTAGGATCTCCTGGACTGAACAATGCTATTAGAAAGTCAGCCACTCATTAGAAGCAGCCAAGCTTCACTTTTCAGTATTTCCCAGCCAAATGTTTGTCTGTACCACATAGAAAGGGAGGAGGAAAGAGATGCCACAAGGGGCATATTTCAAAAAGCGTATGCCAGAAGAAGCAAAATAATACAGGAGGTCAAAACCTGCTGAAGCCCTCTTCCAAAGATGCCTTGCCTGATGCCCTCTCCAATGTGCCAGGGGATGCTGAAACTACAGATACAAATACACACAGCCCGGCAGACTGCAAACTGAGCACCAACGTCTGTGGCAGCACAAGCGACAAGTGAGCTGACACAGATGGCTCCCACCCACAGCCCACTTCCCCAGCTGCTCACCAGCCTGAGAGCCTGGTCAGGAATCGTCCCACCGCCTCCCAGCCTGGCTGCATGCCAGGATGCTCCCTGCATGGTTCACAGCTCCCAGGACGCCTGTCCCACAAGGAGCCACCACAAGCCTGTGACTGCCTGGGAGCTGGGTGCTCAGCTCCCACCCCAGCTGTTTCTCTAATTACATTAAACACGCAGAATTCAGCTGCAGCTGCTCAGGCTGCTTCCAAAAGGACTCTCCTTTTAATTAAAAATTTGCTATTAAAGAGCATTAAATTGTGTAATGCAAATAATCCCCTAGAAATCATCTGTTCCAGCAGCTAATGACCAGCTTTGTTAGAGCAGTAACTAACAGCAGCAGGACAGTTAGCTAACAGGACATCCTGTGCTGGTGTTAACCAGTCCATCAGGATCAGGGATTCTTTCCTTCCTTCTGCCTCCAAATCTGACAGAGAGGTTACAGGATGCCGGATGAATACCAGCTTGCCAGATCCCCAGGTCCACAGCATTTCACACTAATCGCAATTTTAAAGCTTTGGAAAATAGAAGAGAAGAAGAGCTTGTTAACACAGCTCTATTCAGGTAGAAGCAGGCTGCTACAGGTTCTGCAAGGAAAGACAAGGGACAGTCTTGAGGTGCACAAAGCACTACATGGGATTTATTTTTTCTTCTAAATGTTCTCGAAAAACACTCAGACCCTAAAAAGTAAGGTCAGGACAGTGCCCCTCTTGTGGGTGTACAGCAACCCACAGCCTAGGAAGAAGCTGCACAGAAAACAATATCTTTCCTACTGAGAAACTGGTCCTTCTGCAGAGGTAAAATGTAAAAGCAATAACAAAAACACAAAAGTGTTTATTTTAAACATTTCAGTGCCAAGTAAATGTGTTTTTTTCTTTCATTTTGCAATATCTGTACTGAAAGGCTGAAGTTCAGTGCATGATACATAACATTTACTATGCCTTACTCAAACATTATGTGAGCCAAAAGAGTTCATTAACAGGAATATTTCCTACTCTCCTGATAACTGTGCAATCGTGACCATCCAGAACTGTTATCCCCAAGTGGAAACCACTGTGCTTCCATAGAGGAGCAGCCTGGATGTCTGCAGCCAAACGAAAACAGGGAAATCTGCTGTTTACAGCAAAATACAGCCTACAGCATTTTCTTGTTCACTAAGGAAGCAATTCAGATCTCCTGTTAAGAAAAGGTGCCAGGTATGCGCCCCAAGCAGCAGGGGATGGAGGAAGTAAGGGACTGCTCAGCAAGAGAAACTCAAGGTGAAGCATGAGTGAACTTTGGTGGGAGCTGAGACAACTCCAACACTGGGTCTGCACGATCAACACACCCAATTTCCTACTCCAATTAGTTATGAGCATTGTGATATTCTACAATGGGCTGCACAAAGAAGCACAGAAGCCTTCTTGAAGTGACTCACACCTTGATCATCACCCTTAGTTAAGCACAGATGAACTGTGTGCTGTTAAATAAACATCCATGAAAATCACTCCCACAAGACAGAGGTACCGGGAGAGATCATTTCCAAATGAAATAAAACTGAACCAGGTCAAAACAAATTCTGCTAATCCACAGGAGATTTCTGTGCCATGTTTTTCATATGTTAAATAAGGAATTGTCCAGAACCATGGTTTATTCTTAAAGAAGCCAGAAAATAGAAAGAAAAATTTTAATCACTGAACTGCAAGTATATTCTGGAGAAAAAAATCAGAAGTAGGAAAAACCTGAAAAAGCAGTAATTCCAGGAGATGCTGAGGACAGCATTTCACTACAGCTATAAATTCCTTCAAGGAAGTTAACTCTGAAGCAGTTCAGAAAAGGATACAGAGACAGAAATAAGAAAAAGAATTTGGCTTCGTCATTTGGCTACTATCAGCCTCTCTTAAAATACGTATTTTTGTTATTCCAGAGCTAAGTGCATGCAATTCTTCACAGCAAAGGCTGCCATGAGCTAGGATACAATAACTGACACGAAGAAAGTAAAAATAACAAAGTGCTCAGTTTGAACTATAAACAAAAGATATTCAAGAACTACTTTTGTACAGTTGATTTAAAAACATCTAAGAAAGAGTACAGCTCATCCGATGACAGGTCCAAAAAGGAGGGACAAATTTAGGCTGGAATAGCTAAGAAAATTTAAAAGTAGGAGAGGAACTTCTAACAGCAGGATGGACAAACACAGGAATGCTAGGGAACAGTTTTCAGACCTATGAATAAGAATTACCAAATTCTGCATCGTTGCTTTGAGAGTTCTAGATCAGGAAAGGTCACATTCAGAATCTAGCACTTCCCATCTATGTGGAACAAGACAGCTGGAAGACACCGGGGTTTCCAGCTCTGTCATTACTCTGGCAGGTGCTGTGTAGCAAAAGGCAAAAACCTGAATTATTCATGGGAGAATCCATGGGCAGAGGCTGAATTTGAGGACTTAAAAATCAAATACACTAGCTGACTGAAATTAAGTTTAAAACTAAGAGATCAAGAGCTGCTCCAATAAGAAAGTGGTGACATTCAAAACACCACAAGTTCCACTCTACAGCAAAAAGAAGGCAATGGTGAAGCCTATTTTATCTTAAATGCACAAGTTTCAGTGGCACAATCGGGAAAACATCTGCAAACGAAGGGGCAGAACTGCAAGTGTGTCTGGAGAAACCTGCTTCTTTCCGGCAAAGCAGGGACCAAGGGAAGAGAGCACCAGATCATTCACTTACTCTTCTACATGTGCCCAAATACATTTGTGTCAAATGCCCACAAGATTTATAGATATGTGAATCACTGAAATAGTATGTTGTTTAAGGAGAAGTGGAATTCCCCATGGAGTCATGGCTCTTGCCAACTTCCACAAGCATTTTATCTGCTTACAGACAGCAAGGTTTTAACAGCGCTGCTTTCTGCCTCTTTCTGACACTCTCATATTCTCAGTAATGGATGCATCCATATTCCTTTTAGAACAGAAGGTTGATTGATGTTGAACCAATTTGGCTGTATTTGGTGAGTGGCTGGCACAGGGTTTCTCTGGACAATAAATGCTCCAGAAAGTTGCAGAAGAATCAAAAACACAAGTTGAAATCTAAGGAATTAAGTTCTTCCTCTACTGAAATAAAGTAAGACAGGACCATTTGTAATGTATGGATCCCAATGAGTACATGGTATGTACAACAAACATGGCTTTGGAAACTAGAAAATTGTCTCAGGTCAACTTTCTTCTGTCTATAGATGAACATGCTTTCTGGATCAAGGAATAACCGCACTGCAACACTAAGCTCTTTGAAGGATTACTCCTCTGTGATTACCTTGGCCATAATACGCATCTAAAGACAAGAAAACACCCAGTTACAGAGCAAGAGCCTATAATTAGGGATAAAGTTCAATGAAGGCGTGCAAGCACAACTTAGAAAGTGGTCACTTCACAAAGAGTAACAACAAACAGAAATATCACCATTACCTCATGCCCAGACAAACATTTATTTTATCAGAGTAAGGGTGTTACAGTCAGTGTGTTACGGCAGCAAACAAATTCAACAGGTTTGCTTCATATTCTGTATGCAGGCAGGAGAGGAAAGCACCCCAGCTCACAGGGCTGTGACTCGCAGTCCTCTGCCCTAGACTCACTAGAGGTTTGTGTCACAGCAAAACAGCAGGGCATGCTGCAATTCAGCTTCCAACAGAAATAATAACAACACAACTTCATTCGCCCACCGAAGGGAGTACAAAATCTGCTAAGTTGTTCTGGATTGGTGCAGTATTGTTAAGCATAGCTCACACTGAGGAAACACAGCTACAACCCATCTAGAAGAGGTTACAACAGGGAAATGCAGTAAACAGGTGCCTACTAACTGCCAACACGTGTCAAGAAAAATCTACCACTAAGTCAGATCTGTGACAGCATAAAAAGTCCAAGGGATATGGAAGCAACAATGCATGTAGTATCTGAACTTCAAAAAGGCTTCTGACAGCATCTAATACGCTATTTCTGTAAGCAATTCTAAAAAATAGTGTATGCAGGTCTAGCTTAGAATGTGTATAGAAGTCACTGAGAAGAGATACTCAGAATTGCTACTGTCAAATTGGAAAAAGCATATCAACACCTTTAAGAGTCTGCTCAGAGCCCAACAGTATTCAGCAGTTTCATTTATTATCTATATCATGCAATATATGGCACGTTTATTAAATACATTACTGTATGAACTGCAAACATATAATATCAGAAAGTAAATCAAAATATTCTTGACAAACCTGAAGAGGGCCCACACAGTAGATTTCTTAGTATTTATTTTAATCGGGATGTATGAAATAGCCACTTCAATAGGAATCCTCATTTATACAAGATGGAAAAATTATTTGCTTGCTTGACCCCACAGAAAGTAGTCTGATGCAATAATGTGTCAGAAAACAAACATGCATCAACAACATCCTTAAACTGCCATCTACCAATGACATTTGCCCAATGAAGAATAATTTTGGTGTGACAGGTAAAGCAGTTCTTCCCTGTACAGTCAACACTGACACTGTCTTAGTTAGGTTCTGATGTCTTGTTTCAGGCAACACATTTCAAGATAGATATGAAGTCACTGGACAGAGTCCAAGGGAGAGAGGGAAAAAGAAAAGAAAAAAAAGACTAGAGGTCTAGAAAATATGACGTATGAGAAAAGACTGAAAGAACTGGGTTTGTTTAGTCTGAAGAAAAAGAAGGCTAAAAAGAGACATGATAACAGTCTTCAAATATGTAAGATAGTTAGACGAAAGAAAAACTACTTTCTACGTATACACTGGATAGAAATAGAAACAACAGTAGCAAAGCATGTTTTTTCTGAAGTCTGATAGAAGAACTGAATATTTGAAAGATTACCACTAGAGGCTGTGGAATTATTCTAGCTTTTTAAGAGCAAACAAGCCTAGCATTAGCCAGGTAAGGCTTTCAAATAACTGCTGAATGGATGTTACAACCTTCTCTGAGGTCTTTTTCAGCACATTTCAACACTTTGCTGTAGGCATAAAATAATTCCTTTATCCCTTATTTCTATTTCCTTAATTCCTTTATTTCCATTTACAACCACCCACTGAATTCAGAATGACTAGACTCTTTTATCTTAAAATAAAGACAAAAAAAACCCAACATTCTTTCTAGGAAGACCAATAAATAAATAAATAAATAAAATTAAAAAATGCTGTGCCAAAGATGCAGGAACCACTGACATTCCCCCAAACTCTTTTCCAAACCACAACAGAGCAGTCACATTGTTACTCATTACAAATGGAGAACCAGCTGTAGAACCCAAGCAAGAAAGTGACATGTTTCTGTTTTCAGTGGGGTTTACTTATAAAAGTGAATATCCTCTTGGGCACAACATTTAATCTGTGAGAGGTCTGACAAGAAGATTTAAGAACAGACAAAAATAAAGCTGATGAAACTGAATTTAAGTCCCAAATAAAAATTGACATTATCTACTAAACTAAGTGCAACAAGCTTTACAGGCCAAATGAATCCCAATAACTAGGCTAGTAACACAAGTTTCAGTCATCCTGACTATTTTCAAGCAGTAAATGTACTGGCTAGTATATTCATCACTGCAAATCACTGTAGAAGGTGGTTACCACTCCTCCTCATGCCCTGCCTCTACAATTGCACTCAGATCCAACAAAGTTCTTTCAGCTGGAAAGCTGCTACTTTGCATTTTGTGACGTCCTGAGCTAGTGGGAATTGCTTCTTCATCATATACAGAATAGCCCACAGATACCAGTGCATGGAGAATTTTTGGATGCTTACCAATATTCGGATGCTTTAGAAGTCGGCAGATTCGTGCTTCACGTTCCAGTTTCTGATGATCTGAAAGAGAAAGAAACAAGGTATTCAGCTCCACAGCTCTAAACGAGGCTCTCGCTCATGTACAACAAAGAAAGGAACACAGTGACCCAGATGATGTCCAGAAACCTGGATAAGACTGGGAACTGCTGGAACACAACCACCTCCCAAAATCTCACAGCTACAACAGAGAGCCATGCAGGTGCCTGTAGATGAGGCTGCAGAGGACCTCTGCTTCCAGTAAAAATTTAGTGCTAAAGAGATATTCCCTGCTTGGATTCCAAGTGAATAGTAACAGCAACACAAAGACACCACTCTTCCATCAACTGCACAAACACACAAAGCCAGATCCAGGGCTTTTGAGACTTATCCCCATTCTCCAAAGCTGGAGAATAGCCTCTGAAGAAATAGCTCACAGAAAATGGAAAAGGACCTGCTGCCAGCCTAGAGAAACATCAGGGAAGGAAGAAAGAGCAGGAGGGAGAAATACACAGGTTCTGCTGCACGCAGCCAACACACGATGTAGGGAATGCTGCCAGCTCCGATGAACCGAAAGGTAACCGTACTTCAGTACCCATGGATGGACTCAATGATGAAATGCTGATCAAGCACTTCCAGATCTCCAGGCAAGAAGTCCTGCCCAAATGCTAAGTAAGCTAATTCCAGCCCAAAGGCAACATCGGTTTCAGCAGGACCATAATCTGGATTAAAAAGTAACATGTCAAAGAGAGCAGAAAATGGTTTCTCCTCCCCAGAAATGTAACATGTGTTAGTGCAAGGAAAGGAGAGAGAGCTAGGGCAACTCTGCTCATATTACCCTAGAAGCAGGGGCTGTTTAGCTGCTGAGGCTCAGACAGATTTTTCATTACACGAATGACTGAGTCCTGGCTTTCAGTACAAAGCCCCCATCCTTTCAAATGAAACACACATCAGATGAGCACAGCTTCACTGAAAGAAGCTGAGGGAGCCAAATCTCCAGGGCAGTCCCAGAAGCTACTGAGTTCTCAATCTTTGGGGATGCAGATATGTGCAGAAAGAGAAAGAACAGAGGACTGACTGCCCTTCCCCTTTCCAGCCACCAAAAGAGGACAGCCAGGGGAATCAGCCATCCCTGCCCTCTCTTGACATTTCTCCTCCAGTGGATCTTCAGCAAACAGAGTTGAAAACACACCTTCTCTGCATTCCCTGTGGGGCACAAGTTTTTCCTTCCAGAGGAGTAAGCAAGACACTTGGCTGGTTGGGCTGCTCAGCAAATGACTGCTACATTCTCTGATTTACAGGAATCACACAAGAGACCCATTGCGCTGCACTGAGAACAGCTCCACAGCCTCTGCATGGTTCTCCTCTTTTGCACAGAAAAGCTTTGGGCAACTGTTCTCCCCACCATGAGCAGAAGAGGGAGACCAAGGCAGATATCTCAGCTCAGAACACTTCTCTCCCAGACTGGGAATAGCAGCTCAGGGCACTGCAGGATTTCTATCTTCTTTCCCACTGCTGAACTGTAGAAAATGTCCCAATTAATATTTTATATGGGCTGAGATGTGCTTACATCCTCATCTGCTACTGTTCTAGGAAGGGGGAAAGTAAATGACTCTTTTCATCCCTCCCTCCTCAGTCCTGGAAATTATTGTTGTTGTTGCATATATTTCACAGCACCGTGCCAGAGCCACTCCAATAAAGTAGCAGGCAGCAGGAAAGCCTGGAGAGAATCCACGTTCCCAAGGCCCTGGTGCAGTGCAAGCGCTTTCTCGCCTGCATTGCCGGGGGTGCATTGGCTCCTCTTTTTGCAGTATCTTGCAAATGAAGTTTTACAAAGTAGTTGCAAGGTAACAGACTGCGTTGCACACTCTGCACCCAGGCCAGGTTCTCACAGCATTCTCACAGTTTAAGATAAACCATCCATAACCCTCTCGCATGCCTGGGTCTTGCAAATCCCCTGCTTACCCTCCCAGCTCTACTTGGAACCCCTACAGAAGGGGATCCTTCCCTCACCCAGATCACGTTGCCCTCGTGTGCAATTACACTTGCTGGGAATCTGTTCCTGAGCACAAGGACACGGGGAAGCAGACAGCAAAAACAGCTGAGCAAAGGGGAAGGAGAGGTAAGACCTACCACGTGCTGCTCAGCCACTGGGCCGTGACAGCCAGGACAGACAGCTGACAGGAGTGAGGCTCAAACAGAATGACATAACCATCAAAATGCCATGGGAGATGTAAATCAAGAGCAATTGCTCCCCTGCAATCCTACACCCTCTCGCAGAGGGAGGGGAGCGGGCAGGGCAGCAGACACAGCAGAACTTGTGACAAGAGGTCATCACCCCACAGCCCGTCCCTCCAGCACCATGCAGCCTGGCCAGAGACCAGAGAAGGAGTACAGCACTCCGGTCACAAGGTACAGCAAACTATTTCTGGTCAGTGTGAAGCATACTGCACTGTTCTGTCTCCAGGGCAACAAAACAGGCAAACTCAAGCACAGCTTGCAGGCAGAAAGTGTGCTCCCTATGCGGCTGCTCCACGCGGCAACCCCAGCCCCTCATCTCCGCTATGGAGCAAAGAAAGGTCAGGCTGGGCTGGGCTCCTCTGCATGCCCTGCAGGAGCTCCCATCCCATCCTAAGCAGCATCAGATCATAGCCCATCTTGTGACCTGAAAAAAAGCTCCAGCCCTGCAAAGATCCCCTTTTTGGTCTTCACTGATTGGTAGTCTTTGGCACAGCACATGTATTCCACTCCTGTTCCAGGCATCAGAAGTACAGTCAATTTAACACTAGGGGCAAACAGCTCAGGATCTAAACATTTCAGCAATAAACAGAGATGCAATTTTCATTTCCCTCTCTCTCTGATCTAACAACAGTTATTCCCAGTAGGAAACAAACAAAATTTTGCATGTCCATTAGAGCAGTGGAAGGTTGGGCTTGAAGACACTTTATGCAGGGGCTCACAGAAGCCCAAAAATCCAACAGACCTTAACTGCAGTAGGAGAATGATGAAAAGAAATCCAGGTTTTGATCCCCGCTTTACCAAGAGCTTGCAAAGAAAATCATTTCTCCTCCCTTCCCCCAGATCACTCTGATTTCTGCAGGCCATGTGCAGAGGAGAGGTAGAAGCCCAGCCCACCCTGAGCCAGATTCACCCCAGAACATTGGGCCCATCTCCCACCATTCCCAAACTGCTCAACTTCCACCAGCAATTTCCATACCTTGCCTTAAACACCATGTTTCCTTTAGGATAATAAAGTCATATACCCAGAGAAGTTACTCCAAATGTTAGTTACTCTTCCTGTCAAAACCTGATATGGCCATTCCAAGTCTGAATTCATCTATCTTGCGTTTCCAAATATTGGATTTCATTAAGTTCCCTTCCTGCTAAATAACAGAGCTGTCTAGCCCTGAACAATAGCTGATGCTTAAAACTTAAGTACAGGATATTACCAACACTCATCTAATATTCATCTCATGTTTTCCAGCCAAAAAGGAGACTTGCTGTTTGGACAGTACTTCTACCTACAGTGTGCAGCAGTGTCTATCTACACTGAAGTGCAGTTCATGTAGACTGTAGCAACACTGAAAAGTAAACGCTTAAGGGGATGGTGCTTAAAAGCAGCAGGACAAAACTTTCTCACGTTTGACACATGAACTAAGATGTGAATATTTATTTCTAGTTGCCAGGCTTTTATACAGATAAGATTTCTGCATTTGATTTTAACAACTGGGCCTACATTTTGCCAAAATATCTTTTGCATCACTGCTCAGCAAACACTGCTCTAAGTGCCGTTCCAGTAACACTAATATCACATCTCTTCAGAACACACCTGATAAGAAATGGGCTGTTGGGAGAACTGGGCTTACTTTGGCTTTTCACTTGCCTGGGGATTTGCTTTAAAAGAAAACAAGAATAATTGGGTTAGCATTTTTTGTGGAAGTTACAGACCTGCAAAAGTGAAAGCACAGCTCTTCATACAAACACAGCCCCTTCAGCAAACAGGTCTGCTTGTGCACAGCGGATGGACAGC